>NC_090445.1:1688049787-1688379287 GCF_031143425.1 Pleurodeles waltl
AAGGTGCCCCTTCATGCACAAAAACATCCTACATGCTACGCAGGAGCCCTTGCACCATGGTGCATGGGTGCCTGCATTGGCATTAGGCAACCAAAAGAGCACTGGTGCAGGGGAAACAGGCAGAAATGCACTGCATTTTGTAAACAAGGTGCATTTCTGTCCTTTCCCTGAGGCGCAGGGCAGCACAGCGAGGTTACATGCTGCATAGCACAGCCCTGCACCACTATGCTGTGCTGCCCTGCACCACTATTCTTGTAAACAAGTCACCGTGCTGTGCTGCCCTGCACCACAGGGAAAGGGCAGAATTGCAGTGGCATAATTCTGTGACATGGTGAAATGGCGTAGTTTGGTTAATTTTGCACAACAGGCATGGCATAACATTCCCAACATTACATGAATTATGCAGTCACAATTTAAATTTTACTCAGGCCTAGTGAGATCAAGAAAGAAAAATTTTCTTAACTCTCAGTTCTTTGAAATGTGAGAACTCTATCTTTTGTACTTTTTGCTAAAAAATAAATTGTAGGTTTCATAAATAGCCCCCCAAATGTAAAGTCTTATTCTCTGATTCAGTTTGAGTGTTTAGTTATTTGATATGTCATGTGCATGGCTGCAGTTCCCATCTCCCTTTAGTCCACCTACTCTTCCGCAGGCTCTGTCGAGCCTGAGGACTCTCCGTCCCTCACAAATAAGTTATAGAACTTCATATGATCATTGTGGTGGGTCTGAAAGCAGTGAGGCAGGTAAAACATATCCCCCACCCTGCCCAGATATGTATTGCGACAACCTAATTTGGGGATTTCAGCTGATGTACCTAGAATGCTATCTGAAGTGGCAATGGTGCAGAATAAGAAGCCAAGTGCCAGAAGAGTAAATTTACTGAGAATTTGCAATATTTACTACTCAAAACTGCTTCATCCCACATGGCAATGCACCTTGAGCAGAAAAGTCATACGGCTCATAACAAAATGGAACTTCAGGCCTGAAACACATTAAACCCCATTTAATCTTACTTAAAGGAGTAATCAGGAGAGGAGCAGGCGTCAAGGCAGATTCATTTCAACCTGTTTTTGTGGCATATCTGAGGAAGGTGTGAGGTCTTCTCAAGGGGACAGTCCACCCACTTCCATAAGGATCCTGACTGTTAGTAGGGACTTCCTTATCCATTGTTGCTGGAGTCAGTACAGTGTTGGTAGACAATGCACCTCTATCGTTGGATGGGTTCTGAAAGTCCTTGCAATTCTCCCTTTGAAAGTCCTGAGATGGTCCACGAGCCATTGACAATATGGAGAAGACTAAGGAAGATGGTGGGTCTAGTTCTCTGCGTTCGGGTATTAGTTTTTCAGATAAAGAGTTAAAGGCGTACCCTCAAATATCTCAATATGTGGTCTTAGAGTTGGATATAGAACACTTGAGAACCAACCGGAGTTTGATAGTGTGATAAATGTTACGGAATGTGCACTACACTCTGCAGAAGAAGACACGGCACCACGCCAAGGCTTGATTACAGAAGTTAGCTCTAAGGAAAAATGTGGGGCAGTAGCTTCTGATCCAATAAAGGTCTCTTCAGGAGAAACCCAGGCAGATGGAGGCAGGGTCACTTCTTGTCTATATTTCATATTCAATGAAATATGACAAAATGTCTGCCTAGATGGCGAACTAGAACGTCATATGAACCTCTGTCTTCCCAAATTGGCAGATGTGAGTAAGCATTTCAGCAACAAGAAACAAGATCATGTGAGCTTCTAACACAGATTGCATCGCAGGTTAATAAGCTTTAAATTGCAGCACAAGCTCAGGTGCATAAAACTCGGTCTTTGAACATAGAACTGGCATTTATGGAGGCTAACCTGTAAAGCTTGGAGAACTTCTTTATGCTGGGCGTATGTATCTGATATTTCTATAGCATTAACCTAGCCAAAAAAGCAGAGACCTTTCTGGGTTTATTTTGCCTTGTTCCTTTTCATCTTTCTATGCGTGCTGCATTCTGTGCTGAACGTGTGTGCATTATGCGAGACACATAGAAAGATGAAAAAGCCTCAGATGATTGTTTTGTGCTGGAAGGTGTCCCTTTCTGCATAAAAACAATCCTACCTGCAACACAGGAACCCTTGCAACATGGTACAAGGGTGTCTGCATTGGTGCTTGGGAGCCACTAATGCGCCACCGCATAGAAAGAGAGAGAGAGAGAGAGAGAGAGAGAGAGAGAGCAGAAATGCACCATATCCTAGTAGATGTGGCTCATTCTTGCTCCCTCCTTTGATGCAGCTCAGCAAGTTGTCTTGCTTCACCGAGGTTAGTAAACCTGCCCCCTAATGACCTAATGGTGAGTGGAGGGGGACGTTTTAGAAATTAGTGCCTAATTTGCAAAGTTTTGGCGCAGGGTAGCGTTGCAAGCCTTTTTGCGTGCTGCCCTTAATCAAAACAAGAGGGCTGGAATGCACCGTATCTGCAAGATACAACGCATTCTGGTCCTTTTCCCCAGTGCTGACACACAAATTGCTGCTATGGTCCAACGCAGGCACCCTTGCACCCTGGTGCAAAGATGCCTGCATTGCGGAGATGATTGTTTATGTGCAGGAAGGGACACCTTTTCCTCCTTCAATGTGTGCTCCAGATTGCAGCACAAATAGAAAGAGGCAAAAATGTGAAGAAAATATTGTTATTCCTCCCCGTTGCGCCATCCTTACGCCACCCCTGGGCTGGTGTAGGGAACTGATGCATTCCCAGGTTTACCTTATGAATCTGGGAATGCGTCAGATTCTACGGGTGTTGAGTGGGAACACCCACAGCAACATCCATGGAACATTAAGGGGCCTTTTCCACAATCCCATGTAAAGGCATGCGAGGTGGCTTTGCGTGGCCCTGTCCTCTCCGCCACCTGTGTGTCAAAAAAAGTGACGCATCCGCGGCGCAGGCTGCTTGTAAATGAGGCCCTTAGTATCAGATCAAATGGATTGCCCTGTGAAAAAGGGACAAGAGCAGTGAGCATGTGAGGAAAATCACCGGGCAGCCCTGGTGCTATCAAAGACCTACTGCGGCTGGCATCACCATGGCCTGCTGTGGTGCCCAAGTACTCAATTCTTTGTGTGTAATGAACGGATCTTGGGTGCACATTGTTGGCGCGCACATAAGCTTCCCCTATGTGCACTGTGCTGTGAGTGCACATAAACGGTGCATGGGAGCACAGTGTTTTGCGTGTTCATAAATGATGCCTGGCGGTGCGCAGCTGCCTCTGTCTGTTCGAACACTATGCCTGTGTGCATTGGCATGTGCTTGTTCATAAATGGCGTCAGGTCGAAGAGACATGGTTGTGTCTTCCTTTGTAGTTCTTTAAGTGCTAATCACCTGTATGTGATTTGTGCAGTCCTTGGTGTATTCATTCACTGTCCCTGGATGTAATGTCGCCTATACACTTACCAGCGGTGCCGGTCTGCAAAGTCCTGTGTGTGTTAATAAATTCATAATCTTCTGCATTGGTGTTTCGGAGCTCAGTCCTTTGAGTATTCATAAAAGACGCTTCAGTGCACAATCTTTGTGAATCATTGAAGCTCAGTCCTTCTTGTTTTAGAAAAGCCACTTTGGTGCAAACGCCTTTACATGCTTAGGAAAGAATCCTTGGTGCACTGTCCTTTACATGTTTTTAAAAGGAGCCTTGGTGCACTGTCCTTTACATGTTTTTAAAAGAAGCCACGGTGCTCTGCCCTTTGTATGTTTATAAAACAAAACCGCTACACAATCCTTGGGTGCACTGTCTTTTGCTGATTTCTGAAAGAAGCCTTGGTGCACTGTCCTTTGCGTGTTTATAACAGAAGCCTTGGTGCACTGTCCTTTACATGTTTATAAAAGAAGCCTTGGTGCTCTGTCCTTTACATGTTTATAAAAGAAGCCTTGCTACACTGTCCTTTGTATACTTAAAAGAAGCCTTGGTGCACTGTCCTTTGTATATTTAAATGAAGCCTTGGTGCACTGTCCTTTGTACATTTAAAAGAAGCCTTGGTGCACTGTCCCTTCGTGTTTATAAAAGAACCCACAGTGCACTGTCCTTTGTATATTTGAAAGAAGGCTTGGTGCAATGTCCTTTGTATGTTTAGAAAACAAGCCTTGCTGCACAGTCCTTTGGTGCACTGTCCTTTTCAGATTTCTAAAAGAAGCCTTGTTGCACTGTCCTTTGCATGTTTACAAAAGAAGCCTTGGTGCTCTGTCCTTTACATGTTTATAAAAGAAGCCTTGGTGCACTGTCCTTTGGTGCACTGTCCTTTGCATATTTAAAAGAAGGCTTGGTGCACTGTCCTTTGGTGCACTGTCCTTTGCATATTTAAAAGAAGGCTTGGTGCACTGTCCTTTGTATATTTAAAAGAACCCTTGGTGCACAGTCCTTTGCATATTTAAAAGACGGCTTGGTGCACTGTCCTTTGTATGTTTATAAAACAAGCGTGCACAGTCCTTTGGTGCACTGTCCTTTGTATACTTAAACGAAGACTTGGTGCACTGTCCTGTGTATATTTAAAAGAAGCGTTGGTGCACTGTCCTTTGTATATCTAAAAGAAGACTTGGTGCACTGTCCTGTGTATATTTAAAAGAAGCGTTGGTGCACTGTCCTTTGTGTGTTTACAAAAGAACCCTCTTTGCACTGTCCTTTCTATATTTAAAAGAAGCCTTGGTGCACTGACCTTTGAACACTTAAAAGAATCCTTGGTTCACTGTCGCTTTTATATTTTAAAAAAAGCCTTGGTGCACTCTCCATTGTATAGTACTAAGAAGGCTTTGTGCACTGTCCTTTGAACATTTAAAAGAAGCCTTGGTGCACTGTCCTTTGTATATTTAAAAAAAGGCTTTGTACACTGACCTTTGTATGTTTATAAAACAAGCCTTGCTGCACAGTCCTTTGGTGCACTGCCCTTCGTACATTTAAAAGAGGCCTTGGTGCACTGGCCTTTGAGTGTTTATATTAGAAGCCTTGGTGCACTGTCCTTTACATGTTTATAAAAGAGGCCTTGGTGCACTGGCCTTTGAGTGTTTATATTAGAAGCCTTGGTGCACTGTCCTTTACATGTTTATAAAAGAAGCCTTGGTGCACTGTCCTTTGTGTGTTTATAAAATAAGCCTTGGTGCACTGTCCTTTGGTGCACTGTCCTTTGGTGCACTGTCCTTTGTATGTTTATAAGAAACCTTGATGCACTGCCCTTTGTATGTTTAAAAGAAGGCTTGGTGCACTGTCCTTTGAACATTTAAAAGAAGCCTTGGTGCACTGTCCTTTGAACATTTAAAAGAAGCCTTGGTGCACTGTCCTTTGCGTGTTTATAATAGAAGCCTTGGTTCACTGTCCTTTACATGTTTATAAAAGAAGCCTTGGTGCACTGTCCTTTACATGTTTATAAAAGAAGCCTAGGTGCGCTGTCCTTTGTATGTTTATAAGAAACCTTGGTGCACTGCCCTTTGTATATTTAAAAGAAGGCTTAGTGCACTGGCCTTTGAACATTTAAAAGAAGCCTTGGTGCACTGTCCTTTGCGTGTTTATAATAGAAGCCTTGGTGCACTGTCCTTTACATGTTTATAAAAGAAGCCTTGGTGCACTGTCGTTTACATGTTTATAAAAGAAGCCTTGGTGCACTGTCCTTTGTATGTTTATAAGAAACCTTGGTGCACTGCCCTTTGTATATTTAAAAGAAGGCTTGGTGCACTGGCCTTTGAACATTTAAAAGAAGCCTTGGTGCACTGTCCTTTGCGTGTTTATAATAGAAGCCTTGGTGCACTGTCCTTTACATTTTTATAAAAGAAGCCTTAGTGCACTGGCCTTTGTATGTTTATAAAACAAGCGTGCACAGTCCTTTGGTGCACTGCCTTTTGTATGTTTCAAAGAAACCTTAGTGCACTGTAATTTGTATATTTAAAGAAGCCTTGATGCACTGTCCTTTGGTGCACTGTCCTTTGTATATTTAAAAGATGCCTTTGTGCACTGTCCTTTGCATTTTTAAAAGAAGCCTTGGTGCACTGTCCATTGTACATTTAAAAGAACCCGTGGTGCACTGTCCTTTGAACATTTAAAAGAATCCTTGGTGCACTGTCCTTTGCATATTTAAAAGAAGCCTTGGTGCACTGTCCTTTGTATGTTTATAAAACAAGCTTTCACAGTCCTTTGGTGCACTGTCCTTTGTATGTTTAAAAGAAGCCTTGGTGCACTGTCCTTTGTATATTTAAAACAAGACTTGGTGCACTGGCCTTTGTTTGTTTATAAAAACAAGCGTGCATATTCCTTTGGTGCACTGTCCTTTGTATATTTAAAATAAGCCTTGGTGCACTGTCCTTTGTATATTTAAAAGAAGCCTTGGTGCACTGTCCTTTGTATATTAAAAGAAGCTTTGGTGCACTGTCCTTTGATGCACTGTCCTTGAACATTTAAAAGAACCCTTGGTGCACTGTCCTTTGTATATTTAAAAGACGGCTTGGTGCACTGGCCTTTGTATGTTTATAAAACAAGCGTGCACAGTCCTTTGGTGCACTGTCCTTTGAACATTTAAAAGAAGCCTTGGTGCACTGTCCTTTGTATATTTAAAAGACGGCTTGGTGCACTGGCCTTTGTATGTTTATAAAACAAGCGTGCACAGTCCTTTGGTGCACTGTCCTTTGAACATTTAAAAGAAGCTTTGGAGCACTATAATTTGTATATTTAAAAGAGGCATTGGTGCACTGTCCTTTGCATGTTTATAAAACAAGCGTGCACAGTCCTTTGGTGCACTGTCCTTTGTATTTTTAAGAGAAGCCTTCGTGCACTGTCCTTTGTAGATTTAAAAGAAGCCTGGGTGCACTGTCCTTTGTATATTTAAAAGAAAACTTTGTACATTTAAAAGAAGCGTTGGTGCACTGTCCATTGTACATTTAAAAGAAGCCTTGGTGCACTGTCCATTGTACATTTAAAAGAAGCCTTGGTGCACTGTCCATTGTATATTCAAAAGAAGCCTTGGTGCACTGTCCTTTGTATTTTAAAGAAGCCTTGGTGCTCTGTCCTTTGTATGTTTATAAAACAAACCTTGCTGCAAAGTCCTTTGGTGCTCTGTCCTTTGCGTGTTTATAAAAGATGCCGTGGTGCACTGCCCTTTGTGTGTTCATAAAATGGTTTAAAGATGGGAAGTCACTGAGATCAAAAGCATCTGATATCACGCCCAGCACACAGGCATTTAGGTGAATATGGGACTCTGCTCCAGGAAAAATAGAAGGCCTGCTATTAAAGAGACTAGTCTGTCCTTTGTCAAAAACTGGCCCCTTAAAGGAGTGAAGAACTGCTCCAAACTAGGGGTGCTTCAAGCAGACCCACAACCTTTGGCAACTCGAGGCGTTTTCCTTGGTTACCTGTGGATCGGTGGCTTGCATCAGTTTGAGTTTAATGAGAGTGAGTGACCAATAACCTTTTTGGGTTTCTGGTAGGCCTGTTTCGCACCAGTCACTGAGAGCACTGGTTGGTTTGTTTCATACAAAATGCCTTGAATGTGCACCCCAAGATCAAAGGGGTGTACAGATTTCTTTCAACACAAAGCCATACCTCTCAACTTTGGATTGTTGCAGAACAATGACGTCAGATGTCAGTGCTTAATTTGTAAAAAAATAAGTGCCATGGCCCGTTTCATTAAATCACTCATTGCCCCTGACATCACTGCCAATGACAGTATCAACACAAATACTAACCATCACACTCGTGCAAGTGCGACAGTTCAGGGAAGGACTGAGGGAGGCGCAACCACGCCCATAGAGAGGAACTCAACAAGAGTGGCTTCGGAGATGGACCGCTACGTGGACACCACAGATTTTAACTGGCTAGACTGGGTCCTGTAGTGTCTGTATGATGTTCATGTATTATAAGTGCTCGTTTAGCTACAACATTCAATAACTAAAAATACTGTGACAAATTAAAAAAAAGGTGTGACAATTCAGAATATTCCTGGACCCCAAAGCTATAATAATACTTGTGACACAAGTATTAGTCATTTTTAATGTATATTCTATTAATAAACAAGCGTTGTTGTCCTCAGCTGTAAATCAGACAGACAGCACCACCTGGTGGCAGTCTGCCATAAGTGCTGGTGTTGATAATTAAGTGGCAGTGCTGAGCACCAGAAACCACCTGCTCAAATCAAACACTGTCAGGAGTTTATTGCAGGTAATCCACTTGAACCCGAAAAGCGTGAACACTTTTTTTGGGTTGGGAGGAAGGTGAGTCCAAGGTGGTGCTGCCATTCAAATGAGGTCAAGTTTAAAGAGGGAATGCTCAGAAGAGGTCTGGACGGCAGGATCTATGCCTCACTTTCAGGAAAATTATTGACTATGTAATGATTTCCATTTAGATTCAGTGGCCCAGATTTACGACAAAGTAGCACAGCGCACTGCTGCACCAAAAATAGTGCAGCGCTGCGCCACGTTTAAAACACAGGAATGTGCTGTATTTACAGGAATATGGAGCTCCTCCATAGTGCTACGGTGTCTGTGTTGAAGGGAATGATTGTTTAAGTGCACAAAAGTGTCCCTTCCTGCACATAAACAATCTATAATGGCAATTTGGCACTTCTATGTGAGTTGCAAAATGCAGCACACATAGAAGTACAAGAGCGTTGTTTTGGAGTGATTGTTTATGTGCAGGAAGGAACTCCTTCCTGCACATAAACAATCATTCATGGGCTTTTGCTTCTTCTACGTGTGCTGCATAATGCAGAACACATGGAAAAAGCAAAAACGAGGAAATAAAAGCATTCCTCCTCGTTGCGCCATGCTAACGCCACTCTTGGGGTGGTGTTAGTTGTTGGTGCAGCCACAGATTTACTCCTTCTTGTAAATCTTGGGCAGTGTCAATAATAATTGTGCAAAAAGGTACCAAGGCTGTAGAAAGGGTCTAGCGGCTAAGATGCTGCTTATTGCAAACCCAAGACCTGGGCTCTGGTATCTGGGTTCGTCTGAACAAACGTGTGACCCTGGGCATCTCCCCTTGTCTGCCTCTGCCTGACACCCACAAGTTATCTATTATCTAATGTAAAAAATACGATGTCCGGCCCCAGTTACATGCATCCTTCACGCTGTAATATTCTAAGAACCGCTACTCATGTGCAGCGCACAGATGTTCTCTGTAAAGGTCTCTCTGCCCCTGGAAGCCTAATACACAATTAATGAAATATCTCAAATAAAACTAGACCGTGCCTCAGACAAGTGAGTTTCCTCTGCATCCTTTAACAGACTGCAATCGGATGTGTTTCGGGCGCAGTGTGTTTACTTGCAACCCCCCGCCCCAGGTGATCTCCAATAATTGCTAGTCTCTGTGTTTCGAAGACTGTCCGCCCACCCCTTCCCAGAAAAGACAAGTCAAATCCTCACGTCCCAGAAACCACTGCAACAAAGGGATCTGCAAATGAGCCCATGCATATTAATGAGGCGAGGACAATGGGCGGCGCTCGTCATCAGCCGGGGTGGCGAGGGGCCTTTGTAGTCCGGCAGGGAGTGTTCCTGCGCGGACTCTAATGCCCCCCCCCCAAGAAGGATGCGAGGGGGGGAAGGGGCTCAGTGGGATACCAACCCGCTTTTAGCTCACTGATCCCGGCACATTGTCATTATAATAAACATGAGCTCGGTGGGCCCAGAAAGATGGTGAAATTGCATTTTATTCCAGGCAGCGGTGACCCAGGAGGTGAACCGTGCTAATATCACTGTACGGGTCAAAGGTTATCGTTCAGCGCTAATAACGCGATCTGTCATGTTAATGCTCTTCTTAAAGGCATCTGAGATTTAAAAAGCGGGGCAAACGAAATAAAAAAAAATGTTGGAAACTGGAGAGTGGGTGAAACTATGGAGGGGGGAGCTGATGGAAAAGAAAACGCTGAACAAATAGTCCTTTTGTTAAATTTCACTCAACAAATTACCCCCAGCGTGTTCTTTAGATAGGATGTAAAAATTCACAGCAAGATATTAAAACCGCTGAGATAGTTCAGTGGTTTAAATGCTCGCTGCTGACATCGCTGAATTGCAGCTCCTTCAGGGCACTCAGCTTTTCATCCTTCTGTGTTTGATAAACCGGATACCATGAAGTGGTGTAAAAGTAGCTGCTTTACTGCCTGACAAAGTCACGCATCTATGCTAGAAAGTGCTTTATAAAATGCAATATATTATTACAGCCTCGTGCTCTATGTCCGGATGGTTCGTAATCTATGCAGTTATGTAACCAGAGAGTGAAGGTTTATCTTTTTATTTGCCTGTTTCTTATCGGAGAGGTGCATTATCCACAATATTTCTCATTGATAATCCGGTGTTTAGCTCGGTGGGTTAGGGCACCTGTTTACGAGACGAGAGTGTTGCAGTTTGGCCTGCCAGGTGTTGACTCAAATGTTCAATAGTTGTTGCTGCTGGAATTATGCAGCAAAGGAGGTTTAAACTATGCAGCGGGATTGAGTAACTCATTGTTATGCATGGCTCGCCTAGAGAGTCATTGGTGTGAATAACTGGATTCTAGATCCAGTAATTCAATGGAACTTGTTAACTACAGTTGTTACGTCGTAATGGAATTCCAGGATGCTGTGGCTGGGGTTTCATTCCAAGATGCTCTGGCTGGGATCTCATTATAGGATGCTCTTGCTTGGGTCTCATTCCAGGATGCTCTGCCTGGGTTGTTATTCCAGGATTCTCTGGCTGGGGTCTCATTCCAGGATGCTCTGGCCTCATTACAGCATCACAGGATGCTCTGACAAGGGTCTCATTACAGAATGCTCTTCCTGGGGTCTCATTCCAAGATGCTCTGGCTGGGTCTCATTCCAGGATGCTCTGGCTGTGATCTGACTCCAGGATGCTCTGGCTGGGGTCCTACTCCAGGATGCTCTGGCTGGGGTCTCACTACAGGATACTCTGCCTGGGGTCTCACTATAGGGTGCTCTGACTGGGGTCCCATTACAGGACGCTCTGGCTGAAGTCTTACTATAGGATGCTCTGGCTCGGGTCTCACTGTAGGATGCTCTGGCTGGGGTCTCACTATAGGATGCTCTGGCTGGGGTCTCACTACAGGATGCTTTGACTGAGGTCTCATCACAGGATGCTCTGGCTGGGGTCTCACTATAGGATGCTCTGGCTGGGGTCTCACTACAGGATGCTTTGACTGAGGTCTCATCACAGGATGCTCTGGCTGAGGTCTCAATACATGATGCTCTGTCTGGGGTCTCATGACAGAATATGCTGGCTGGGGTCTCACTCCAGGATAGTCTGGCTGGGCTCTCATTACAGGATGCTCTGGCTGGAGTCTCATCACAGGGTGCTCTGGCTAGGGTCTCATTACAGAATGCTCTTCCTGAGGTTTCACTTCAGGATGCTCTGGCTGGGGTCTCATTCCAGGATGCTCTGGCTGGGATCTCACTCGAGGATGCTCTGGAGGGGGCCTCACTATACGATGATCTGGCTAGGGTCTCACCACAGGATACACTGTCTGGGGTCTCACTAGAGGATTTTCTGCAGGGGCCTCATTACAGGATGCTCTGGCTGGGATCTCACTATAGGTTGCTCTGGCTAGAGTCTCACTACAGGATACTCTGGCTGAGGTCTCGCTACAGGGTACTGTGTCTAGGGTCTCATTACAGGATGCTCTGGCTGGGATCTCACTCCAGGTTGCTATGGCTAGGGTCTCATTATAGGATACTCTGCATGGGGTGTCACTATAGGTTGCTCTGGCTAGGGTCTCACTACAGGATACTCTGCCTGAGGTCTCGCTACAGGGTGCTGTGTCTAGGGTCTCATTACAGGATGCTCTGGATGGGATCTCACTCCAAGTTGCTCTGGCTAGGGTCTCACTATAGGATACTCTGCCTGGGGGTCTCACTATAGGTTGCTCTGGCTAGGGTCTCACTACAGGATACTCTGCCTGGGGTCTCACTACAGGGTGCCGTGTCTAGGGTCTCATTAAAGGATGCTCTGGCTGGGATCTCACTCCAGGTTGCTCTGACTAGGGTCTCATTATAGGATACTCTGCCTGGGGTGTCAGTATAGGTTGCTCTGGCTAGGGTCTCACTACAGGATACTCTGCCTGAGGTCTCGCTACATGGTGCTGTGTCTAGGGCCTCATTACAGCATGCTCTGGCTGGAGTCTCATTCCAGGATGCTCTGGCTGGGATCTCACTCGAGGATGCTCTGGAGGGGGACTCACTATACGATGATCTGGCTAGGGTCTCACCACAGGATACACTGCCTGGGGTCTCACTAGAGGATTTTCTGCAGGGGGCTCATTACAGGATGCTCTGGCTGGGATCTCACTCCAGGTAGCTCTGGCTAGGGTTTCACTATAGGATACTCTGCCTGGGGTCTCACTATAGGTTGCTCTGGCTAGAGTCTCACTACAGGATACTCTGCCTGAGGTCTCGCTACAGGGTGCTGTGTCTAGGGTCTCATTACAGGATGCTCTGGATGGGATCTCACTCCAAGTTGCTCTGGCTAGGGTCTCACTATAGGATACTCTGCCTGGGGTCTCACTATAGGTTGCTCTGGCTAGGGTCTCACTACAGGATACTCTGCCTGGGGTCTCACTACAGGGTGCTGTGTCTAGGGTCTCATTAAAGGATGCTCTGGCTGGGATCTCACTCCAGGTTGCTCTGGCTAGGGTCTCATTATAGGATACTCTGCCTGGGGTGTCACTATAGGTTGCTCTGGCTAGGGTCTCACTACAGGATACTCTGCCTGAGGTCTCGCTACATGGAGCTGTGTCTAGGGCCTCATTACAGGATGCTCTGGCTGGGATCTCACTCCAGGTTGCTCTGGTTGGGGTCTCATTATAGGATACTTTGCCTGGGGTGTCACTATAGGTTGCTCTGGCTAGGGTCTCACTACAGGATACTCTGCCTGGGGTCTCACTACAGGGTGCCGTGTCTAGGGCCTAATTACAGAATGCTCTGGCTGGGATCTCACTCCAGGTTGCTATGGCTAGGGTCTCAATATAGGATACTCTGCCTGGGGTGTCACTATAGGTTGCTCTGGCTAGGGTCTCACTACAGGATACTCTGCCTGACGTCTAGCTACAGGGTGCTGTGTATAGGGTCTCATTACAGGATGCTCTGGCTGGGATCTCACTCCAGGTTGCTCTGGCTAGGGTCTCATTATAGGATACTCTGTCTGGGGTGTCACTATAGGTTGCTCTGGCTAGGGTCTCAGTACAGGATACTCTGCCTGGGGTCTCACTACAGGGTGCTGTGTCTAGGGTCTCATTAAAGGATGCTCTGGCTGGGGTATCACTCCAGGATGCTCTGAATGGGGTCTCATTGCAGGATGCTCTGGCTGGGAACTCACTCCAGGATACTCTGGCTGGAGTCTCATAGCAGGGTGCTCTGGCCCGGGTCCCATTGCAGGGTGCTCTGGCTGGGGTCTCATTGCAGGATGCTCTGGCTGGGGTCTCACTCGAGGATGCTCTGGCTGGGGTCTCATTGCAGGATGCTCTGGCTGGGGTCTCACTCGAGGATACTCTGGCTGGGGTCTCATTGCCAGGTGCTTTGAGTGGGGTCTCATTGCAGGGTGCTCTGGCTGAGGTCTCACTCCAGGATACTCTGGCTGGGGTCTCATTGCAGGATGCTCTAGTTGGGGTCTCCCTCGAGGATGCTCTGGCTGGGGTCTCACTGCCAGGTGCATTGGCTGGGGTCTCATTGCAGGGTGGTCTGGCTGGGGTCTCACTCCAGGATACTCTGGCTGGGGTCTCATTGCAGGGTGCTCTGGCTGGGGTCTCACTCCAGGATACTCTGGCTGGGATCTTATTGCAGGGTGCTCTGGCTGGGGTCTCATTGCAGGGTGCTCAGGCTGATGTCTCACTCCAGGATACTCTGGCTGGGGTCTCATTGCAGGGTGCTCTGGCTGATGTCTCACTCCAGGATACTCTGGCTGGGATCTCATTGCAGGGTGCTCTGGCTGGGGTCTCACTCCAGGATACTCTGGCTGGGGTCTCATTGCAGGGTGCTCTGGCTGGGGTTTCACTCGAGGATGCTCTGGCTGGGATCTCATTGCAGGGTGCTCTGGCTGGGGTCTCACTCCAGGATACTCTGGCTGGGGTCTCATTGCAGGGTGCTCTGGCTGGGGTCTCTACGTCGGCGATGCTTGGGCCATTTTACATCTGGGGAACCCTAATCAGCTTACCACCCCACGAGTAGACCACCCCTTCCGAGCCATGGATGAATGGATGCTTCAGAAGTGCTTTAAACTTAACATCCAAACAGTGATACTGGCATGCAGAGATTGGAAGAACACCACCCTGCAACCCCCCTGCTCCAGGATCCCGGTGTACCATCAGCGACAGCCACAGACGTGAGAAACCTGAATCCTCAAGTGAGCCATTTCACAGGAAGGGCTTTCCACAGTCTGCATTCCCCTGGAGATTTCCCCCACATTTATATTTTTCATGGAAGCTCTAGGCTATGATGTCCACAGTCCTGCATGGCCAAGGTATGCAAACACCAACACTTTCTGCTCCACAGAATGCACAATCCAGCGTGCTGCAGCTAGACAATGTTCAACTTCATGGGCAAGTCTCACCAGCCCACCGGGCCCTTCACTGGCTTCCCATCTGCGGACAATCCGCTTAAAAAACTTTCCTCATACCCACAGGGCAATTGTTCAGCCAAGCAGAGCTACAAAGGGATTCACAGAGAAGGACCCTCCTCTCTAGACTGGCCCTTCCCAGACCACCTCTCCTTACATGAAGACAGACATCTGTGGAACTTCCTTTCCACACAGGAAACAAAAGTCTGGAATATAGCTGAGGAAACTGAAGAAAAGTCCTAGAACAACTGGAATTCAGAAAGGCAGTAAAGACTTGGGGCCTGATTTAAAAGCCCCTAGCCCCATCCTAACGACACATTAGCATCCTTTTTATGACGCTAATGTGGCATTACATCCCCAAAAATGCCACACCATATTTACAAAGTGGTGCAATGCGTCCATTGGAGCACTTTGTAATACTTTGTGCTACATTATGCCTGCGCCAGGTATAATGTATGCAAGGGGGTAGTTCCCCCAGGGTGACCAAAAAAATGGCACAAAGGAATCTAACAGATTTCTTTGCATCATTTTTTGGGGCACTTTTCGTTAAAAGGAGGCCTCCATTGGTTACAATGGGACTCTGGCTGCTTTGCAGGATTAGCATCAACATTTTTGGCACTAATTGTGAAAAGCACAATAATTCGGATGCTAGTTCCCTAACTACAGCCGTATTTTACTCATGGCGCACACATGGTGGCATTAGGGGGGCACTAAGGGATGCAAGAAAAGTGGTGCTGCACTGTGTGCACGACCACTTTTCTTAAATATGCCCCTTGGTTCTTCCCACAATGATCTCATAATGAACAGACAGAAGCATCAACCATCACTTCACAGGAAGGAACAATCGATAACTTGGGATCATTCCCACCTGACACCGGAACTACTATTCTATTCTATTCTCCCGTATTTACATAGCGCATGGCTTCCCAACGGGCCACCCAGCGCTGGTAAGACTTTTGCTATGAATTCAAAAATGTCTGCTGGTTGCTAAAATAGAAAGGTTTTCAGTAACTTCCTGGAACAGGTTTCTGATCTCACTTGTCTAATATGCAAGGGGAGGGTTTTTCAAACTTTGGGGGCTATAAATTTAAAAAACCTTCCACCTCCTCTTGTGTTCTTGATCCTCAGGATGAGAAGAAGATTTTGCCGCTCTGAACATAGTGTACATTTAGGTAGGTAAGGAGCTATCAGACTTTGTATCAGCTGGGGCCTTTTTTTTGTATTGATCGAGGAATCAAGCAGAGGGTTTTAAACTGTATTCTCTTCTGCCCTCGCAGCCAATAAAGGTCCTCATTATAACCCTAGCGGTTGGTGATAAAGCGGCGGTAATACCGCAAACAGGCCGGCGGTAACAAAAATGGAATTATGACCACGGTGGAAACCGCTGACACAGACAGCCACTTTAACACACAGACTGCCACGGCGGTAGCAACAAGCACCACAGCGGTAACCACCAACATCCAGGCGGAAGACAATGTTCCGCCCACAGTATTAAGACAGAACTATCTGCCACCTTTTCCGGGGCGGTACCAACGACATCAGAAGCACAGAGGAAACAGAACACAGAAGTCAAAGGACTCACCTCTGGAGAATCAGGGAACAACCACTACGCCATGGAGCCCGAGTTGCACATCTTCGCCATGCTAGTATATCTGTTCCTGCATTACCAACATCAACGCCGGCGAAGATGACCACAGTGAGTACTGCCGCCTAGCACACAAGGGTGGGGGGGAAGAGAGTGACACACACACGCAACAGGCAAAACCCCCACCCCCAACTCCATACACACAACCAGATGCACTAACATTACACATACACCTCATACCCCTCAGGAATAATGCAAGGACAAAAGGAATTGATTAAAGTGAGTGTAATAAGACAACATAGTATAAATACGTGCTTCATATTCAAAATGTATATACATATATACAAATGGAGAGACACTGCCCAGTCCTCAATGTCCATGGGCCACAGGGCCACAACACATAGGCCATGGCCCCACCTCACTGCTGGAACAACACGGAGAGAACACTGCAGGGGCATCAGGTCGAAAATACACAGGCACTTCAGGGGGACGGGGAATTGGGGGGCACCTCAGCCAGAAGATGGTACAAAGCCACTCGTCCTGGAGGGGACCACATGCACTGTGCGATGTCCTGGGGAGTGGGGAGTGGGGAGTGGTTTGCCCACTGCTTGGTCCTGGGGAGTGCAAAGCCACAGTCTCTCAAGTGGGTGGTATGCCCACTGCTTGGTCCTGGGGAGTGCAAGGCCACAGTCTCTCAAGTGGGTGGTGTGCCCACTGCTTGGTCTTAGGGAGTGCAAGGCCACAGTCTCTCAAGTGGGTGGTTTGCGCACTGCTTGGTCCTGGGGAGTGCAAGGCCACAGTCTCTCAAGTGAGTGGATTGCCCACTGCTTGGTCCTGGGGAGTGCAAGACCACAGTCTCTCAAGTGGGTGGTTTGCCCACTGCTTGGTCCTGGGGAGTGCAAGGCCACAGTCTCTCAAGTGGGTGGCTTCTCCACTGGTTCTGGAAGGGGCATTGTGCCCAGTGAGCTTCATCCTGGCAAGGATGGGGTGAGTGGATGGCTTCTTCCACTGGTTCTGGAGGGGGCCTTGTGCCCAGTGTGCTTTATCCTGGCAAGGATAGGGTGAGTGGATAGCTTCTTCCACTAGTAATAGAGGGGGCCTTGTGCCCTGTGATGCAGCACTTGGGGAGTGCAAGGACACAATCTCTCACCTGGGTGTCACACCCACAGGATTTGCAGGGTCCAGGACGCACTACAGTCCATGGAGGCAGGGCTACACACTGCCCGCCGGCGGTGACGGCTGCTCAGTGGTGGGGCTGGTATCGGGGCTGGCAGTGGTGGGGGGGAGGCTCCAGCCCATCCCCTGAAGCCTCGGACAGCCGTCCACTGGGGCTGCTGCTGCTGGCAGTGGTGCTGGTGGCGGTGTTGGCAGTGGTGGAGGGAGGCTCCAGCCCATCCCCTGCAGCCTTGGACGGCTGCCCACTGGGGCTGCTGCTGCTGGCAGTAGTGCTGGCAGTGGTACTGGTTGTGGTGCTGGTGGCGTTGCTGTTGGTGGTGCTGGTGGCGGTGCTGTTCGCGGTGCTGGTGGCGGTGCTGGCAGTGGTGGGAGCAGGATCCAGCCCTTCCCCTGCAGCCTCGGACAGCTGAACCACCATGATTTGTGGTGGGGTCTCTGTATAAGTCCCAGCACCAGTCCTCCTGCCCTTCCTGCCAGCTGGTGCAAGCCCCTTGCCCCTCCCTTTGGCAGCTGGTGGTGCCTCCTTGCCCTTCCCTTTGGCAGCTGGTGGTTCCTTCTTGCTCTTCTGATGTGCAGTTGGAGGTGCCTCCTTGCCCTTCCTCGACGCACCTGGTACAGGCACACTTTAAGTGCTCCTGCCTGGTTCCCTGGAGCCTCTCCCATCTGCAGTAGCAGTCGACACTACTGTGGCCGTGGACTGGGTGGCTGAGGTGCTCGCCTGGGTTCTGACCACCCTGGCCTGACGTGAAGGACGGGGGGAGGGGTAGGGAAGAGGTCAACGGTGGAGTGGAAAAGCTTCTTAGGGACAGTGGTGCGGGAAGAGGGTGAAGGTTTGGGAGTGGAGGAAGAGGGAGTGGTTGTAGGAGGTGTCTGCTGTGTTTGGGTGGAGGTGCATGGGCTGGATGCTGTTGTGAGGTGGATGGCTGTTGGGTGTCTGAGTGCTTGCGTTTGTGTACTTTGGGAGGAGGGGGCACAGACACAGTGGTAGAGGACACAGGGGATGTGTGCATGGATGTGGGGGTGGTGACTGCCAGTGAGGGGTGTGTAGTGATAGGCGTGCTGGTGATGGAGGTAGTGGAAGAGGATGTAGTACATGCAGGTGTGAGTGTAGACACTACTGGGAGGGAGGTGGACGAGGAGGAGGAGGGGGACACAGTGGAGGCAGTGGATGTTGGTATGTCTGCATCTGGATGGTGTTTGTGTGTGTGCCTGTGGGATGATGTGTGGTGCTTGTGTTTGCCTGAGCCACTCCTGTGTGTTGTACTGGGTGGATGCTGGACTGCCTATGTGCTTGGGATAGGTTGGGGTTCAGGGGAATGGGACTGGGTAGAGGAAGTTGGAGGGGGGAGGCTAGAAACAGGGACAATGGCTGCCATCAGAGAGGAGGCCAGATTGATCTCTGTTGGGCCGCCATGCCAGAGTGAATGCCCTCCTGGAATGCATTTGTTTTTTGCAAATGGGCTGCCAGCCCCTGGATGGCATTCACAATGGTTGACTGCCCAACAGAGATGGATCACAGAAGGTCAATAGCCTCCTCACTCAGGGCAGCAGGGCTAACTGGGGCAGGGCCTGAGGCGAAGGAGATGCCCACCCTCCTGGGTGAGGGGGCACTGAGAAACTCGCTGAGGAGCTGCTGGGAGGGCGGTGCTGGTACGGGGGGTGGCGGCTGTACCTATAGTTGGGGTGGGCACAGAGGTGTCTGCCACCACCAGGGAGCTTTCATCGGAGGAGGAGTCACTCTCAGAACTGTCCCCTCCTGTCTCTGCTATGGTGCTCCCCTCGCCCTCCGTCCCACTGGTGCCCTCACCATCGGTGAATTCGGCCTCCTGGGTCATGTGGGATGCAGCTCCCTCTTTCACCGGTGCCTCTGCTCCTCCGCCAGATGATGCTAATGCACAGAAGGACAGGGTGACAAAACAAAAATGGGGGGAGAGACAAAGGATACACTTGGTCAATGGTGACAACAACACCACCGTTGGCGTACATGACACACACACAGGGAACAGCCCTACGCACTAGGCAATGCACTAATAGGCACAATGCTAGTCACCAGCCCATGGACAAGGATACCTAACGCCAATTGCAGCATACCTGATACCGACAGACCCTGCCCAGTAGTGGATGCCTACTACCTTGGTAGGAGGTGGTGTACGTCAGACCCTGCCCAACATTGGACCTACCCTGTAATGTCCGGCCTGGCCTAGGGGCACCCACAGGCCCACATCCCCCACCCAGAGACCACCCCACCATGCGCAAGTAGTATATTGGGGAACTGTACTTACCCCCTTGTGGCTGCTGTGATGCCCTCAAATACCCATCCAGCTCCTGATAGGCCACCGCCAGTATGTGGGCCATCGGGGGGTCAGGGTTCGACAGGTACCCCTTCCTCGTTGGGAGGCCATCCCCAGGTGAGCCTCCGCCGTCTTCCTTGCCCAGCGTCTCAGGTCCTCCCACCATTTGCCATAGACCCCCAGGGTCCGCATGTCCTTGGCGATGGCACGCCATATACCCTTTTTCTGATGGGCGCTGACCTGCAGAGAAATCCACATTGAAAAAAGGTATCAGTCAGACCGTCCAGACTGTTACACTCATGTCCCACCATAGCCCTCACATCCCCTTGCGCATAGACATTGCCCCCAATAAATGCAGCACGCTGCCCAGGGCCCTTCTACCAACACCCCCCCCTACATGAGGCCCTCACACACAGCACTCCATGCATGCCCCATGCATCGTGCTCACACTGTACTCACCTGTTTGTCTGGAGGCCCATACAGCATTCTGTACTGGGGTAGGACCCCATCCACCAGTCTCTCCAACTCCGCAGTGGTGAAGGCAGGGGCCCTTTCCCCAGTGACACGAGGCATGGCCGGTTCCAGACACAGATCACAGCAGCACTTGCAGTGTAGGTCCTCTCCTGTTGAAGGTCAGGTAGCAAGTGAGTGAACAGATAGAAAATGGCGGCCACGTCCGCGGCGGTGCGTACCGTCATCGCCAGCGTACATCACCATTGGCCACTGTAACCCATAGAGCCCAATGACAACCAATGAGGAGTTGCACGCTGGTACTCAACCGCCTTCCGCAGCTGCGCACAACGTCAGCGGAAGTACCAAATTTCCACATGTCCCTTCATTCAGGACAGACGGACGCCATTTCAAGGGGGGGCAGGCCATGGCACCTAACTGCGTCACAGTACACATAGGCACCATTTGGGCCTATTCAACAATATACTGTTACAGACACAACATGCAATGCAGTGTAGTGTTTGGAAATGTGGAATACTGACAAGCAGCTCCCCGTTTTGCCCCCTAGATTACAACCGCTGCGGATGAACAGGAGATGGCGACATTCCCCCGTGTACATACCCCTGGTGGACTTGGCAACAATGGAGGACAGGCACATTATCCTCACCTATAGACTGGACAGGTCCACAATCACAGAGCTTTGTGCCCAATTGGAGCCTGACCTGATATCTACTATCCGTCAGCCCACTGGGATCCCCCCTCTTGTGCAAGTCCTATCTGTGCTCCATTTCTTGGAAACTGGCTCCTTCCAAGTGACAGTGGGTTTGGCAGCAGGAATGTCTCAGCCAATGTTCTCAATAGTGCTGACCAGAGTGTTGTCTGCCCTGATTAAACACATGTGCAGCTACATCGTTTTCCCCCAGGTGGAGGATTTGGTCCATAGTGAAAGCTGACGTTTATGCAATATGACATATCTCCAAAATAATTGGCGCTATTGATGGTACACATATTGCTTTTGTCCCCCCTCCTGGAGAAATGAACAGGTGTTGAGAAATCAAAAGAGCTTTCACTCCATGAATGTGCAGATAGTGTGCCTGGCGGACCAGTACATCTCCCATGTCAATGCAAAGTATCCTGGGTATGTGCATGATGCCTTTATCCTGAGAAATAGCAGCATCCTATATGTGATGGCTCAACTCCAGAGGCACCGGATGTGGCTAATAGGTGAGCCCTGGTTCCCACCCAGTGTATGTTGGTGTATGGGTATGGTGTTGGCCAAAAGGGTTAGGGTGTGACTAACAGGTATCCCTCAGTATTTGCAGGTGACTCTGGTTACCCCAACCTCTCATGGCTACTGACCCCAGTGAGGAATCCCAGGACAAGGGCAGAGGAACGTTACAATGAGGCACATGTGTGGACAAAAAGGATTATCGAGAGGACCTTTGCCCGCCTGAAGGCCAGGTTTTTTTGCCTCCATCTAACTGGTGGATCCCTGTACTATTCACCCAAGAAGGTCTGCCCGATCATCGTGGCATGCTGCATGTTGCATAACCTTGCCTTGAGACGCCAGGTGCCTTTTCTACAAGAGGATGCGGCTGGAGATGGCCGTGTGGCAGCAGTGGACCCTGTGGACAGTGAAGAAGAGGAGGCTGAGGATGAGGACAACAGAACAGCAATCATACGACAGTACTTCCAGTGACACACAAGTAAGACACTGTAACTTCACCTTGACAGTTTTATGTTGGACATTGTACATGGCAGGCAGAGTCTCCCAAATCTATGGCCACATACTGTACCCTTTGGCGTCTCTATTTTCAGACATCTGTGCCCCACTCTGGCTCCTGGGGTGTTGACTGCAGCCAACTACAGGTCATACGTATGTATACATTACTGTACAGTTTAATTGCAATGTTTACAGCTTGTTAAACTAATACATAGTTCAATTATTTGACAGACTCCATACTTGTATTTTTTCCAAGGGTGTTTATTTAAGTGCTAATAAGTGGACGGGGTATTGCAGTGGGCTGGGGTGATGGTGGAGGAAAGTCCATGGTAAAGTCTAGTCTATTTGTATCACAGGTGCATTGTCCAAGGGGGCATAGGAAGTGGAGCAATGGCAGTTCAAGGTGGACAGGGTGACAGAGTGCGACACAAGAGTGACATTCAGGAGAGTCTTATTTCCTGGTGGGGGTCCTGGCAATAGTCTCTGGCTTCTGTCTGGATCACAGAGCCCGTTTGCGGGGTGATTCTCCTTCTGCAGGGGGAGGGGTGCTGGTGGCCTGTTGGTCCTGTGGCGGTGCCTCCTGTCCACTAGCGGCAGCGGAGGTGGAGGGCTGTTCATAGGTGTGGCTAGTGTCAGGAGCCTGGTGGTGTGCCACTGCCTCCCTTATGGTGTTGGCCATGTCTGCCAGCGCCCCAGCAATGGTGACCAGGGTGGTGTGGATGTCCTTCAGGTCCTCCCTGATCCCCAGGTACTGTCCCTCCTGCAGCCGCTGGGTCTCCTACAACTTGTAAAGTATCTGGCCCATAGTCTCCTGGGAATGGTGGTATGCTCCCAGGTGAGTCCTCCTGGAGAGTCGGTTCCCTGGGCCTGTCCTCCCCCTGTCACACAGCAGTCCTCCCAGCTTCCCTATTGTCCTGCGCCTCTGTCCCCTGAACCGTGTGTCCACTGCCACTGACCCCAGGTCCCTGATCGTCCTGTGCTTGTGGGGTGTCCTGGGGTCCCTGTAGTGGTGGACACACTGCTGATTGACGTGTCCTGGGGACAGAGGTATGGGCCCGCTGGGTGGGTGCTGTGCTGGTGTTTCCTGAGTGGGGAGGCTCTGTGGTGGTATGGGACTGTTCCTGGGTAACCGACTGTCCGGAGTTCCCTGATGGGCCAGGTTGGTCATCCAGATCCAGGTGACCAGAGCTGCTGTCATCACTGTGGGCCTCTTCTGGGGGGGAGCTGGATGTTGCTGGCACCTCCTCTCCGATGACGTTGGCTAGGGTACCTGTGGGGATGTAATGCAGTGTTATTTTTTCTGTGTGTGACATATTGTGCATGGGTGTGTTGGCCTGTATGGTTGTTATTGCCCTGGCAGCTTTGCCTTGTGTGACTATTGATTTGGTGGGCTAGATGATTGTCTCTAGTGTGCATGCTTTAGTGATAGCTTGTCCATGCAGGTCTGTGATAGGTATCCATGCATTGGTGTTGCATGCAGGGCTTGGTTTTGGGAGGGGTGAGTTGTGATGGTGGGGTGTGTGGGAGGTGGTGGAGTGATGGGAGTGAGGGTGAGAGTGAGGGTGGGGGTATGTGATGGCATGCAAGTAGGAGGGTGATAGTAATAGAGAGTTGACTTACTAGTGTCCAGTCCTCCTGCTACTCCTGCCAGGCCCTCAGGATGCATGATTGCCAAGACTTGCTTCTCCCATGTTGTTAGTTGTGGGGGAGGAGGTGGGGGTCCACCGCCAGTCCTCTGTACTGCTATTTGGTGTCTTGCTACCATGGAACGTACCTTCCCCAGTAGGTCGTTCCACCTCTTCCTGATGTCATCCCTTGTTCTGGGGTGCTGTCCCACGGCATTGACCATGTCCACGATTCTCTGCCATAGCTCCATCTTCCTAGCAATGGATGTCTGCTGCACCTGTGACCCGAATAGCTGTGGCTCTACCCAGATGATTTCCTCCACCATGACCCTTAGCTCCTCCTCTGAGAACCTGGGGTGTCTTTGTGGTGCCATGGGTGTAATGTGAGTGGTGTGTGTGAGGGTGTGTGGGGTGATGTGTTGGGGTGTGTGCTGTAAGGTGTGTGGATGGTGTATGGGTGATGGTGTTCTGTGGCTCTGGTTCTGTGGGTGCTCTTGGTGTCTGTCTCTCTCTCTCTCAGTTGTCAATTTATTTTAGTGGTAAAGTGTTGTGGGTAGTGTGGGTGTGCGTTTTATAGTGGTGTGGGTGTGTGGGCGTGGTGTGTGTATGAGTGTCAGGTGTGTGTTGTTTGAGTTGTCCAATGTAGTGTAGTTTTGTTTGAGTGTGTGTATTTTAGGCGTGGCGATATGTACCGCCAATGGTTTACCACAGTTAAATGTCCACCACAGTGATTTGTGGGATGTAATGCTGTGGGCGTAGTTCTGTTGGCGTAACGGTATGGGTTTTGGTACCGATAGTTTATCACTGACCTTTGGTGTGGCGGACTTGTGTGTGTGTCTGTATAGTGACGGATTGCTATAAGTGTGTCATAATATGGGTTGCGGTAATCCGCCACGCCGGCGGTATGTTGGCGGCAGTCAGTATAGCGGTAAGCGGAACTTACCGCCAATGTCATAATGAGGGCCAAAGTGCTGACCATTAAAGTGCTGCTGAAGAATGCTTATGGATTTTGAAGAGCATACGGGCTGCCACGTTCTGAATTACCTGCAACCAGCCAATGACATCCTTGGGACTGACTAACTAAAGGGAGTTCCCATAATCCAGACACGAGTTAATGAGACCCTGTGCTACTCCTCTACCCAGATGGACTGGGAGCAGGCTTAGAAGATTTCTTAGGGAACGAAGGAGTCCGAAGCAGCATCCCGCCAACTTCTTGGCCTGGACTTCCATGGATAACCTGTCATCTATTCAGATCTCTAAGCTCTTAACTGATAGAGTAGGTGTCGGGAGAGGTCCCAACTCCATCGGCTAATTGAGTTCCTTCCAAAGTGAGGGGTTGTTTCCTAGAACCATGACCTCAGTTTTATCTCCATTCAGTTTTGACAGCTATCGGACATCCAATTTGTAACACGATTGAGTCATGCATTTAACTGGTGCGATTTGTTGTTGCTGTCTGTGGAGAGGGAAACAGCCAGCTGTGTATCATCGGCGTAAGAGGCGAGGGTGAACCAATATGCTTGTACTATTTCCTCCAGTGGATGTACATAAAGATTAAAGAGTGTAGGACTCAAGGAAGATCGCTGAGGGACCCCACAATTTAATTACTAAATTGTAGAGAGGGAAGCGTCCATCTGGACATGAAAGCTTCTCATGTCCAGGAAGTTGGTTAACTATTTAACTGCAATTCCATTTATTCCTGCCTCCTTATGACTGTGAATAAGGACTGGGTGAGATACCGTATCATATGCGTCACTTAGATCTAACAAGATCAATGCAGCAGAGCCGCCCTGGTCCAGTATCGCTCTTAATTCCTCAGTTGCCACTAAGAGAGCTGTCTCAGTTCTATTCCCTGGTCTAAACCCCCTTTGAGTAGGGTGCAGGATGGAGTGTGATTTAAGGAACGCAGATAGATGTTTATTCACATTTTTTGAGAATCTTGCTTACCCTGGAAGGAGCGATATGGGGTGGTAATTTATAACCAGCAAAGGATCAACAGTAGACTTTTTCAGGAGAGGTTTTACTATTGCATGCCTCCAAGCCCAAGGGTCTGCACCATTCTCTAATGAGAAGTTGAGGAGATTTGTCAGCTCGACTGCAACCGTAGTTCCTCCTTTCCTAAGAATATCGGGAGGAGTTGGGTCTAATGGTGATTCTGATTTGATTGTGCTCACGATCTCCTCAGTTATCTTGGTGTCTAGTTTGGGAAATGATGTAACTGTGGAGTTTGTTACTGCCCCAATAATATTAGTGGAGTATTGGGTGGTGTTTTTAGGAAAGGCAAGCAATATGTTATTTACCTTATTCAAGAAAAACCTGGCTGGCAGGTTGCACACTCAACTAAGGGCATAGGTCCATTCTGAATCTTAGATAGTTTCATAAGACAAGATAAAACAGTTCTTTTGAGGAATTTGGGGTGTTTTCTATTTTGGTGCCAAAATACATTTCCCTACCTTCTCTGATGGTGTACTGGTGGTTTTTCATAGCTTTTCTATATAATACCTTGCTTGGTTCGTCATACCTTTCTCTCCATTGTCTTTCAGCTTTTTCTGCTCCCCTCGTTAGTACAGGAAGGTTGACTGAATACCAAGGGCACGACCTGTTCGACGACATGCACCCATTAACTTCTTGTGAATCAGGCCTCTAAGGATTCTTTACGCCAATTTTCCAAATGTTTACGTCTCTCATCAACTTCTCCTTCCCTTTTTAAGATTAGGTCTCCTAGGGTGTTTCCCATGTTGTAGTATCTGATTTAGACCAACTTTGTTTTAATTTTACTGAGTGTGGCTGTCTTATTCCATCTCTAGGAGTATTAAGGGAGAAAGATATCAGGTAATGGCCTGACCAGTGCATGGGAATGGGGATGTCAATGATAGGCTCCTCCAAATTGGAGAAGATCGGATCCAGTATGTGACTTAGGCGGTCATTCTGACCCTGGCGGTTGAAAACCGCCAGGGCAGAGTGCCGCGGAAGCACCGCCAACAGGCTAGCGGTGCTTCATGGGCAATTCTGACCGCGGCGGTAAAGCCGTGGTCAGAAAAGGGCAACCGGCGGTTTCCCGCCGGTTTACCCCTGCCCCAAAGAATCCTCCATGGCGGTGCTGCTCGCAGCACCGCCATGGGGATTCCGACCCCCTTCCCGCCATCCTGGTCCTGGCGGTAAAAACCGCCAGGAACAGGATGGCGGGAACGGGTGTCGTGGGGCCCCCTAACAGGGCCCCATAATGATTTTCAGTGTCTGCCTAGCAGACACTGAAAATTGCGACGGGTGCCACTGCACCCGTCGCACACCAGCAACTCCGCCGGCTCCATTCGGAGCCGGCTTCATCGTTGCTGGGGCTTTCCCGCTGGGCGGGCGGGCGGCCTTTTGGCGGTCGCCCGCCCGCCCAGCGGGAAAGTCAGAATGACCGCCGCGGTCATTTGACCGCAGTGCGGTCTTCTGGCGGGCGGCGCCTGCCGCCCGCCGGGGTCGGAATGACCCCCTTAGTGTGTGAGTGGGGTGCTTCACCCTTGCATCAAATGAATTGCTGCCTTATCCTCTAAAATCTTTTTTATGCTTTCATTATCATGTTTATCAAAATGTATGTTGAGGTCTCTGGGCATTGTGAAATTATTATTTTTTTTAAAACTGAGTTCTGCAGTTAAATCCAAAAGGGCTGAACTAAATTCAGTTGCGGGACCTGGCGAACTATACATTAAAATACCTGAAAAGGTGACAGTAGCTGAGAGTTCCAGAGAGAACACCAGACTTTTACTTCCCAGAAGCTTTATATGGGAGAACTGGCTTTTTAGGTTCTCTTTAAAGATAATTGATATCCCCTCCCCTTTGTATCTTCATGGTCGCATCTCTTGATATTGCAACCTTGGGGTAAGGCCATGGCCAACTCTGGCGTAGAATCCTCTCTCAGCCAGGTTTCCATGACAAA
Source organism: Pleurodeles waltl (assembly GCF_031143425.1). Lineage (NCBI taxonomy): Eukaryota > Metazoa > Chordata > Amphibia > Caudata > Salamandridae > Pleurodeles > Pleurodeles waltl. The sequence continues at coordinate 1,688,077,089 of NC_090445.1, forward strand.
TAGTGTGTCTGGTTGTTTATCTTCTAATAAAATAAACAGTTCCGGGATCTACACTTTAGCAACATCATATGCGGTTCATGGGAACGACTACTTAACGGTGAACTTATCTTATTGTTATACATGAACTTGTTATTCCCTATCTCCCATTTACAGTACTTACACGCCCAACGAGACTCCTCCAGAAGAACAGAGTGCCCGCTAAGCCCCCCTTCAGGTTCTTTGGGTGCTTGTAGTTGTGCTGAAGTTATAAGTGATTCGGGCTGATGGTAAATGGGAAGCCCATGGCCCCAGTCGACTGCGACGGGCACGGACTGGCACAGACAGGCTTGCCTTTGGCACACCAGTGGCACACCCACTGCAGACACCAGTGGCATACCCGCTGCCCTCATCTGTGCCCAGGCTGCATTATGTACTGGGCCAAACTCTAGGAGAACAACTAGAGCGCTGACCTACAATGGCCACTCTAGTTGGATAAATGGCACTGAACACAGCCACTACATGGAGTAAGTAGACAAAGTTAAAATTAATTAGTGACCCGCCCTCCCACTCCTCAAAACGAATGCCAATTTTACAAACTTTGCAGATTTCGCTCAGAAAAGTGCGATAGTGCTAAAAATGTGGCGATATGCAATGAATATTTCAAAATGGCCTTGCCCTCCCAACAATTTCAGATTTCAAAGTATAGTTGGCTATTTCGCAGAATGAAGCTGAGCAGGGGTGAGAGCGTGAGTCGTACCTGCGCATCTGTGCCCCGGGCTCCATTAAGTTCCAAGCCGGACTGTAGGAGAACTAAAGCGCCAAGGGATGGTAATCCCAACCACACAGAATGTTGTCTTTCACTCTAGTTTGCTTCCCTCTACATCTAAGCACACCTACACCCTTGCAGCAACACCATTTTAGTATCCTGACTTATATGCACAACATGAAGACATTTAGCACGTTGGTGATATTCCTCTCAATCATTTCTCTCCATCCACACACTACTAATTTGTAATGCTAACAATCCCATCTCTTGCTTCTTTCACTAGACTACACACCAAGAGGCAGCAATGAAAAAGGATAAGAGCAGATCAATGGTCCTCACACGTCATCAAACACAGAACACCCAAGCACTCCCATGGAGGAGTGGGCTACATGTTCATAAATGTGCCTCACCGCCTCATCAGAATTACGAAGGGTTGTATAAATACAACTACAATACAAAAGAAAACATGTTCCGCATGGTAGAGGATACTCTTACCAGGCCTCGCTCAACTGGACTCATGTTGATTTAATATTCAGAGAAATGTCTTGAGTGATGTCTAAAAAATAGGAAAATAGAAGCAAATGCCTTGTAACATCCCAAGAGTCACTAGATAAAGGATATGTTTTAAGTGGCTAGAAACAGAGATGTGGATTCTATGTGGATTATATCTGAGGTATGGCACAGTTAAACCCGAATACTGAAGCTGAGAACATTTGTGATGAAACTGTATTAATTGTAGGAGACTGTGATGAAACAAGGTAGAGTGGATATTGGATACTGCTAAAAGGATGACTGATGACATACCAGTATGAAGATTTGTGTAAAACATGGGGGACCCAATTCACAAAGGTAAACTTAGACGTTTGCTCGAAATTTAGACCAAACATCGAAGGGGTGTATTTACAAGCCCCGAGCGTCACCTTGTACAGCCCTAGCCTAATTTTTGTTATGCTAAGGAGGCCTTAAGGAGGCCTTTCTTCTCCGCCGTATTTACAAAGTGGTGCAATGCTTGCATTGCGTTGCAGCACTTTGTAAACCCTTGCGCCACATTATGCCTGCATCAGGTATAATGTATGGAAGGGGGGCGTTCCGACACAGGGAGGCCTGAAAAATGGCGCAGTGAAATTTACCACATTGCATCTTTCTCAAATGTACCAGTCTACTCCTATTCCGAGGAGCTTGGACGACGGGGTAGGCCAGATTGACCACAGCGCTCTTCAGTTAAATTGTCTTGATAGAAGAGCGGCCAGCATCCATGCGATCCCCAAGGGGCCCATGTACCTGACCTAGGAGGGTCTCCACATTTAGAAGTTTATGAATCCAATGTAAGTTTTCAGTCGTTTCTTTGATAGGCAATAGCAGTAGAGTTTTTTTACTCTCTTAGTGAGGGTCAGGCACAACAAAGAGGTCCTGAAGAATCGCCGCCTGATCCATGTGACTGTATTAGGCGAGAAACATGTTGACCATGACTAGCAGTTCTGTAGTGTAAGGAATTCCCACACACAGTTCCATAATATCTCAATCTCTAAATAGAGTGGTAGACATACATTTAGTTGTTGGTAGGGAACCAGATCATTGTTTTCTGTACTTCCCCCTTTTTTTGTTTGTAACCTTGGCAGGGGTGCCAGGCTGTATTGAACATTGTTTTCTTGGGCACCTTTAGCCAGTTTTAGATGTTTACCCAGCCCCTCTCATATCCACTCACTACCGGCATTCTTTCTTAAAAAGATTTCCGGCAAAGAGCCCTCTAGTAGGGCCCATCACACATTGCAGTGCTGGCCTGACGAGGAACACCGCCCGATGATCAAGCATATCATCCAGTGATGAGTGAGGGCTACTGGTCCTGTAAAACTAAGGCATGTGGTGACTGAAAAGACCCCTACCCTTCATGGAGTCTGTAAAATGTGAATGTTTTGGGATCGCATTCCGGTCACGACATTCCCGCATACCACTGTTAGGAAGGGACGCCCTTAACACGCCCCTTCCATACATGCCAACCCTCCTGATTCGGGCAGGAGACTACTGATTTCAAGGGTAGCGTTCCGCCTCCCGATTCATGTATGCCGAAACCCGGTTTGGAACTGGCAACAATAAAATGTTTGTCAAAGGTTAACTCTTTGTCGTTAATTCTTGGAGGGGAAATTGGAGTGTGTGACAGGCTTCAACATTTTAGTTTTGACAGTTTTATGTAGTAGAAAAAAGTTGTTTTTGGTTGCGCTATGTTATTAAACTGTCAAAAATGAAATGCTGATTAACTGTCACCATACATTCCAATAGAGCTCCTTCAATATATGTTTATTATTATTTTTTTTTAAGTTCCTACTTGCCTGCCCTAAACTGTTGGCATGTGTGCCCTTCCTAATACTGAATTGCAACCCCTATTTTCCGAGCTAGTAGTAGATCACCGATTCAAAAAATAAATAAAAAGGCTTTTAAGCAGTCGCAAAGGGCCCAATTTGCCGTTTGCATCCGCTAAAACCTTTTGAACATGTGGCCCTCTAATCCCCTACACTTTTTTTAATTTAAAGCACTATTTTGCCGATTTGCAGCACAGTATGTAGAAATTAAATTAAATCAGCCATTTTTCTACATGAGTTTTGTTCTTCTTTGAATTAATCAAACATTTATTGGCAGCGCGCTCAAACAAACAGCCTCTCGACCACATTGCTCCTTGTTTACAGAGCCTCACGCTCCGCGATACGCAGACGAAGGGGCATATTTATGGAAAAGTGGTGCATCGCTCATGATGCACCACTTTTCTAGTGCCCCATTGAGTCTCCCTAACGATACCATGCGTGCGTCATATTTACAATACAGCGCACAATGGCGGTCGTATACACATTAGCATTATAATTCATGGCGCTAATGTGGCGCTTTCCTGGATTAGTGCCATAAATGATGGTGCTATGGCAGAAAATCACAGGGAGACCATCGTTTTCAATGGGAGTGTCATCTGAATGCCTACCTTAGGCTGGCGTTAATAATGATGCTAAAATGACGCAGTGAAATCTAGTAAATTTCACTGAGCCCTTCTTCTGGGCCTCCCTACGTGGGAACATCCCCCTTGTATACATTATGCCTGTGGCAGGCGAAATGCGGCGCAAGGGTTTACAAAGTAGCGCTATGCTTGCATTGTGCCACTTGGTACATGCAGCGCGTGAGAAATGCCACCATAATGCCACATTTGTGGGGAAAAAAAAATACGCAAATGTTGTGCAGGGTGGCGCTAGGGGCATCATAAATATGGCCCGAAGCTCTTTTTCGCGAATGAATGCCCGGTAAAGAGAGCGTGGGGTTCACATTAGGATTTACGCGCGTCTTAAAAACCAAAAGGATGCGCGCGCCCATCCATTGAGCTTTTAACTCGGCAGAGAGCGAGCCCATGGCCCCCGCCACCTAGTTTAATGGCCATAATGAAAGGTGTGCGTCACTATTAATGCAAACACCGCGCATTAGCCCCGCGCTCCGGAGAAAGGCCGCCCTGTGCGGTTCCAAATGCGCGCAGGGCGCTGCGCGGGAAGGACCGGGATGACCCCGCTGCCCGCCTCTTTCATTTAGCCAGAGATAGCTCTCGTTTAGGTGTGGTTACTTATCCCCGTCCGGCTTAAAATGTTTTCTAATCCGGTTCAAGTGCATCAGCAGGGATCAGGCGGCGGGGCAGGGAAAGCAACAGATGAGAGTTAAGTGAATTTAAATCCAATCCTTGCTGCATTAGGGATTTGTGTAGAGTTGGAACATAAACAAATTACCAACCGCGAGATCAGAACGATTGCTTTTAACTCTTGTTATCGCTGTGCTCTGAAAGCTGGAGGCCGGGGTTCTGTCACAGGCTTGGCCTGTTTGTTAGTACTTAGCCTCCTGCGGTGCCAGGGTGAGAGGGAGCGCACCGAAGACTGGAGTGGCTATACCAAGCACTGGGAAACCCCCAGCAGGCTGAGGAGTAGAGCCCGATTTCAGCACTAGCAGGGGCTGTGGGGTCCTCCGCCCCCCATCCATGATGGAGTGCTCCATCTGAGCCGGACATGGAGGTATTATAATATTTATTGAGTTTCGCTTCAGAACTGCCTCTGAAACTACGCCTTTTCTATACATCTTTCCAAAATTATGTTGTAAAATGAATAGCTTGCAGTGCTTAATTTGAGCCGGTGGTTGCGGGTAAGGGGCACCGGCACTTATTTTTGGGGCTGCCACTTATTTTTCTGCATCAGGCAATTACTGCAAGCAAAATACACACATGGGAAAGACAGAAGGAGAGAAAGACGGAAAGGGAGAACGCTGCAAGAGTGAGCGGAAGGGGCAGGGAGTGGCTGTAAATGGATCCAAGAGACCGGAGATGGCTTCAGGGTTACGCTGCCTCAGTATTCAGTGTTCGCACATTTAATTGCAGCAGCCTCGTGTTTTAGAGGAGAGCTTTGGCCACCAGAACGTTTTTATTTACAAATTAAGCACTGATAGCTTGGCTCTTTTTTCGAAATCTACAAGCCTTCTCTGGACAGCTTGCAAGACTAACAAAACCTTAGACCCAAAGGTTACAGAGGCAACAAAAACAAGATGGTTTTAATGTGCCCCATCATAAATGTAAATACTTATTTATTCAGAAAACTTTGTATGATGGCACAGTTTTCCAAAAAAGTAACCTACCTGAGGTGGCATGGTGGATCAAAGAGCAATGCACTGGATCCTGCTTAGAGTAGTTCGCGGTGGTTGAGATTAATTGGAACAATCTACCCATCAATTTTTGATTTCCTCTGCATGATGTCCTTAGTGTGACTGGCATGCCCAGACGAGGGACCCGCGCGCACTGTGCCGTAGGACTCAAGCTGCACCCGACAGACGAGGGCCAAATAGACCAAAGCCAGTATGGGGGTTAGTTGTGTCCTTGTTCAGAGAAGATGTGGCTTGTCAGTTTGGGTTGAACTGTTCCTATTGCAGCAGGACCAAGGTTGATTTAACATTATTTATGCTTTTTGTCTGACATGGCATGAGGATAAACGAACTATAGACGGGATGCGCCCCTAGTAACTACCAGTGACCGACATTATTTCAAGCAACCACACAGCACTTTGTTTGGTTGTCCTTACACATTCAAGTTGACTGGGTCAGGCAAAGAAGCCTTGAGTCATCAGGACTGGTTGCCCTCTAGCCTGGATGTTCTCCGGTAGCCTTGCACACAGTGATGTGTCCCAGCACAAGCAGGAGCAGCGCCATAGCTTTTAATGGAGCCTGACCCATCTGGGATTCTTCCAAATGAGTTAATGGTCAGTCCACCCTAGTCCAGCTAAGTGCCACGCATCTTGTCTTAGAATAACGCATTTTCGGTGATGTACCCATATTAGTGCAATATTGAGATTGTCCCACAATAGTTACACTTGGCAGAGATTGCACAGCTGCTCACACTAAACTGTGCATTGAGCTGTGTCCTGAAGTGCCTTTCTACAGCCAACCCCAGTCCCCTGTTCTCTCTCTTCCTCTGTTTATAACGATCAGCGTAGGGGGTGCTGGGTGACTCTCATCATGTGTCACAGGAGCGACTGGACCCTCCCCTCCTTGCAGCAACAGGATTCGAAGTTCCAGCGCCCAGTCACGTGCCCTTCTCCCCAGACACATCGGGACGTGTAGTTTTGTGGCATGGACGTGGCAAGAGGCAAGTTCCTGCCCTCATCCTGAGAGTGGCCATGACGCAGGACTGCCCACCAGATTGCCAATACATTTTAGATGACTAAGGCCCATATTTATACTTTTGTAGCACCACATTTGCATCATTTATTGACGCAAAAGCGGCGCAAACTTACAAAATGTAATTGTACTTTGTAAGTTTACGCTGCTTTTGGCGTAAAAAAATTACGCAAATGCAGCACTAAAAAAGTATAAACATGGGCCTAAACCCGCCCGGGGACTTGTCAGTCTTGGTGGGTGAATTCTCTCTGCTGCCAGGGTGCAAGGGACCGACCCAGGCCTGCACCTCGAGCTTGCTCGGACTCTCGAGAGTTTGAAGTGAGTGAGTCAGGGCCCTTCCACCACAAGGCAAACTGTCTTCTGCTCAGGGCCACCTAAGAAAATGTTCTGCATTTCATAGCTACTAACTGTCTACACCATTTAAAAATGGAAATGTTGGTATTTTGCACCGTAAAATGAGTGCTTGTATAATTAAGTGCAAAATATTGCGTGAAAGGCAGGAGGAGGGTAAAGAAATGAAAGAGGACATGGAGGATAGAAGAAGAATGGAAAGTCAAAAGGATGGAATAAAAAAGATTGGGACAGAGTGGGGGTGGGGTGATGGAAGCAGGGCCACAACACAAGAAGAGGAGGTCTGGAAGCAAAGGATTGAGAGTGGGAGAGGAGGAACGTCCTGGTCTGTAAGAAAGGAAGAACAGGTCCCCCCAAGCACCCCTTTAGGTTACTCATTGTCTACAGTCTCTGGACTTGAGTTAGAGGTAGATGCTGAGGGATAATCCCCAGTTTTTGGTTAATGGTTTCAGCCTGACGCAGCTCTTTAAAGGTCCATTAGGACCATCACACATGAGGAAAGGGCGTCATTTCTATAAATTATATCTTGACATGGATGCAATGGGCTTATATCACTCACAATAAAGTGTCACTCAAAGTGTCACACATAAGGCCCTGAAATGTCACACATAAGCGCACTACACACATGGGAATGTCACTCATAAGCAAACTGAGAACCTGACAGCCTCGCCTCCCCGGGTGCAGAGCCAGCTGGATCCAACTACCAATACCTCTGTGCTTCTCAATGACGCAGCCAGGTTCTGGCCATCTTGAAATCTTTAATCTAACATCCTATAGGATATTTTTTGTTAAGGACTGAGACATAACCATTCAAATCAATAAGGAGGAGAAAGGGAAATTACTATTTCCAGCTGTGCTATCACAGATACATATAGGCAGAGAGTTAATAGTTTCATTTCCTATCCTCACAATTTGAATTCTCCATTTTTTCAGTAGCAATTCTCCAGGCCCTGGAAACTGTAGAAATGACAGTGTTGAAACTTTTTGTTTGTTTGTTTATTTGAGAATGTTGTGCAGCACTACACATTATCTTCTGGCTGATTGAGAGCACATAATTCAGCAACAGCATAGCAGGAAGCTGGAATCCAGCTGGGTGCAGAAACTGGAATCAAGCAGAATGCAGAAGCTGAATCCAACCAGATGCAGAAGTCGGATTCCAGCCAGATACTAAAACTGGACACCAGCCAGATGTAGAAGCTAGAATCCAGATGCATGCAAAAGGTAGAATCCAGTGCTGCATAGAAATTAGAACCAAGACAGATGTAGACATTGGAATCCAAGCAGATGTAGAAATTGGGCTACATCTGGGTGCGAACCTGGAATTCAGCCAGATGCAGAAGGTGGACTAGAAATTAGAAACCAGGTAGGTGCAGATGTTAGAATTCAGCAAGGTGCATAGGTTTGATTCCAGCCAAACTGTAGTCAGGCTGGATGCAGCAGCTGAAATCCAGCTGGATGAAGAAGGTGGAATCCACCATGATATTGAAATTTGAATCCAGACAGATGCAGATATTGTAATCCAGACAGATGATAAAGATGGAATCCAGCCGCATGCAGAAGTTGGAATCCAGCTGCATGCAGAATTTGAAGTCCAGCCACATGGAGAAGTTGGAATATAGCAGCATGCACAATTTGGAGTCGAACCATATGCAGAAGTTGGAGTCCTGCTGCATGTGTAAATTGGAGCCCAGTCGAATGCAGAAGTTCAAATCCAGCCACATTAAGAATTTGGAATTTAGCAAATGCAGAAGCAGAAATTGGAGTCCAGTGGCATACAGAAGTTAGAATCCAGCCACAGACAGAAGTTGTAATCCAGTCGCATGCAGAATTTGGAGTCAAACCACATGCAAATGTTAAAATCCAGCCGCATGCAGAAGTTTGAATGCAGCGCAATGCAGAATTTGTAGTCCAGCTGCATGCAAAAGTTGGACTCCAGAATTTGGAGTCAAATCATATGCAGAAGTTGGAGTCCAGGTGCATGTAGAAGTTGGAGTCCAGCTGATTACAGAAGCTTGAATCCAGCCACATGCAGAACTGGGAAACCAGAGAATGCAGAAGCAGAATTTGAAGTCCAGCTGCATGCAGAAGTTAGAATCCAGGCACAGACAGAAGTTGTAATCCAGCCGCATGCAGAATTTGGAGTCCAACCGCACACAGAAGTTGGAATCCAGTCGCATGCATAAGTTTGAATACAGCTGTATGCAGAATTGGAAGTCCAAACGCCTGCAGAAGTTGAAATCCAGGCACATGCAGAAGTTGGAATCCAGCAGCATGCAGAAGTTGGAATCCACCCTCATGCAGAAGTTGGAATCCAGCCTCATGCAGAAGTTGGTGTCAGGCCACATGCAAAAGATGGAATCCTGCTGCATGCAGAAGTGGGATTCCAGACAGATGTAGGGAGTGATCATCTATCCTTTAGGCTGCAGCCCTTCCCCTTGAGCTAATAGCTCCTCAGTCAAGTTCCTGTTTGGAGAAATTATTTTTTTAGGAGTTTCCTCAAGTGATGATAGTTGGGCTCTGGCATCAGGCTTTACCTTGTGAGCGTTCAAGGGTCAGTGCCCGACAAGCACCAATAACACCACTATGGGCAGCTGCCTCGCGTTAGTGCCAGTGGAGCCCACAGGAGGGCACAACAGTGCAGGAAATGATGCAACAACAGGCTGCTTTTAGTGGTAGATTCCGCAGATACTGGCACCAGAGCAGGGCCCGAGCCCTCACTAATTGACGTCCATGGTTCTGTGGTGTGAAGGCTCCTTGGAGGACCAGGTAAAAAACCCTTAAAGGGGGTGTACTGTGGCTTTGTGACACGAATTAAAAGCATTCAGTATGTTATCAACATAAAAACATTGGGAAAAGTGAAGTTTATATCCAGTTTCCATGAAATTCTCCCTTTGATTATATTGTAAAAAATGACTCTCATCTCAGTGCAATCAACACAATGCTGAAATGGCAAAATGAGTCTTTTTAATGCCCCCCACCCGCCCCCGGAGCTGTGCTTTTTTTCCCTGAGTACTTTAAATGTGCATTTAGCCTAAATTGGCACACATCACGCGGCTACAAGTCGGTCATCAATTAACATATTTATTAAATGTCATTTAATTTATTCAGCAATTAATCTAATTTAGTTTTGCAGCTATCTGGTGAAATACCCCGTGAGTGCCTAAACACCAATTAATAACTGTTAGCGAGTTACAGCTATTAAACTCTTTACAAAGAGGCACTCGGGGCGCTGTTAAGAGTTCTCCCCTCATCACGCGCCTTGATGGCAGAAGCCCTCCCAGAAGTCAGTATCCCTGGAGGCCTACTTCTTTCCAAAAGAATGACATGAGAGTAGTCCACATGCATTGTTCTCTTACACACTAATCCATTAGCGCTTGATTTACTATAACGTCATATGTCAATGCAGTCGTAAGTTACAACTATGTTTTAATTTACACCTGCACTGGGTATCTGCCAAACTTCCCTGACATAACCTTGCCAGTGGCAGACAGGGCAGTCATCGTAGGTGCCCTCCAGTGCAGGGCCGGACTGGCCGTAGCGAGCTTTGGGCGTTTTCTCGGTAGGCTGTACAGGTGGGGGACGGTTTTTCAGAGGTGGGGGGCAGTTTTTTGCTGTAGTGCTGCAATATCAGCCCCCAGTAACAAAAGAACAAAAGCAACAGCGCTTTGCCCCCCCCCCCCCCACACAAACCTGGGGGCTGGTCTGACAAAATTGCCAGGGCTGCTTTGGGTTCCCAGTCGGCTCTGTTCCAGTGGCCACGCTTACTCATGGGCTATTATAATAAGCATTAGCAAAGCCAATAGGTCACACCTAAGTGAAAGCTCTTGGCTTTGCTTATGTCTTTTAGCTGTGTCGTAAGCAGCGTGGCTGCTGTTCAGCATGGATAAAAGTTAGTGGAGTGGCATAGAATACAGTGTCATAGAGGGGAGTGGAGTGGCGTAGAGTGGAGTAATGTAGAGTGAGTAGCATAGAGTAGTACAGATGTGGGTGTAAGTAACTAACGCATCAATAGAGACATCAGATAGGGTGAAAGCATCATAAATTAGAAGCCGTACACCTGTGTTAAAAAAAGGAAAATACATTCCACGTTCAGAAATAATAACGAAACGCTTATAAAAAAAATAGTGCGTTGCAAAAAAGCAAAGAAAGAACAAAGACGTGGAAGAACACATATTTGGTCCATGATCTAAGAAGGAGCTAACACACCAAAAGAAGGGACTCCTACTGAGGCCAAGCAATAGAAAGATTGCAAATTAGAGTGACAAGGAAAACAACTAATGGCATGGTGTGGGCGGGTTGTAAGCCCAATGAATAGTAAACAACACGTCTCGAAGGACAGTGCATGTGCTGTGCGTGCAAGGCCTAGAAAGCTGTCTGCGGTGTGTCTGACTTTCTAAATAAGTAGCTCAGTTCTGTGAGTAACTCTGCTGCTGCTATTGACTGGTATACAACTAGGCGCTTTTATTCATAGTTATAAAAGAACGTGTCCCTCTGTTGGGATGGCTTTTACTGCCCAGCCTTGACATATAGACAGGCTCTCTTAGCTCACCATTTTAACCTACTCTGGTAAATGCCCAGGGATGGCCTTGGGGGGCATTGGCCAGTATATTTCAGGGCTTACTGATTTTAATTGATACTGCACTTTGTCTGCTGGAGATCTGGACTGAAGTGAGGGTACTCATCCACGCGGGGCGACCCTTTTCCTCTTTTTGGGCTGCACTGGGAGCTTACCCTTCTTGTTAAGCTCACCAATGGTCAGGCTTACTTATGATGACATATCCAGGATACAATACAAATTTGTCACAACTGTTCACCCACTGCGCCAGCCACACTGCTAATTTCTCCCCAAATTTGCCAGGCACCCCCACATAAAGACATCACAGGATTACTTAATTCTCTGGAATTCCTACTTTCTTGTGCAGGACAAGCCCTACCTCCTGTCTTTTCTAATGTTTCAGGTAAAGGCAACAGCTTACTTTCTTCATTAGCACAAATGGATATCTCCCCTAATCCAGTCACTCTAGAAGACAGGGTTTGGACAACATGGGATGTTGTCCAGAGCAGAGGTCACACAGCTACAAGACAAGGAGGATACACAAGTCGTTGTTTGTTTATCGATTAGCTCCACACAAAATATGGCAATAAGGCAAAGAGGTTATCCATGTAGATGTTGCATGAAGGTTTAACTTCATGTTGTGAAATAATGATTTCAATGCAATGAGGTTGTGGTAACACAACTCATAAGAGATGCACTGAATGGACTGGCTGCATTCAAGGACAACTGATAAGTCTGTTGTATTTTTTTACCCCTTTGGGAGTGAAAAACCCTCCAGAAGTCGAAATGTTCTATCAGGATGTTGTCCCGAAGAAGGTGGTGACATAAATTGGTTTGGGCCACCAAAACGTGTGCTAACGCGGTCCTTAGGTCGATTGATTGGTCATGACTATCAATATGTATGACTAAATAAAGGTACACTGTTCCAAGAGGGAAAATATAGAAAATGAAAACAGGGGAGACCTGTAATCTCAGGAGCGAGAGCCCTCAAGCATCACTCTGGATGACAAGCATCATCATCGGGAATAGCTCCTCACTAGGCCGGCGCTGCAATGCCTAGTGGGCACCCCAAAGTGGGGGCTCTCAGCCGGAGTTGTATGATAGTGACTAAAAAGTTCAACTGTGCAAAGTAAGGGTGCTATGAGTCACCACCAAAAGCAAAAAAAGAGGTTTAAAATTGGTTATTCATCCGTTAAACACCATCATTTAATCAGTCTAATATAACAAGGATGAAGACCAAGGTTAAAAACAAAGTTTTGAAAGTAAGGCTGAGGATTATGCTCCAAAAAACTTTCAAAAAGTAAATAAATGTTGTAGAGTGTCCTAAACATTAAAAAGAACCTCTATGTTATGGTCGACATGTTTCGCGTCTATTGGTCCATCCGGATCCATTGACGCTTCATCTGGTCCTACGTAACTAGATAAACAGACCTCTTTAAAGTGTGTATCATCAATAAAGATACATGGAGACCGGTCACTTACTTAAGTTAACTGGTAATACAGGTACCCACCCCCTACTCGAGAACAGGTTCCATGGGTAAAGCGTCTCTGGGACTCAAGGTGACAATCGTCAATCACCGGTCCTGTTGTGGGACCTACCCTCGGAAACAGCCACCCGGAAGCCAGGTGACATAAATTGGTTTGGGCCACCAAAACGTGTGCAAACGCGGTCCTTGGGTCGATTGATTGGTCATGACTATCAATATGTATGAACTTATTAAACAAAAGTATTGGGTAGGATCATTATAAAGCTAATGACAATATTATGTGTGAATGTGTGAAGTACTCAAGTGCGTTGGTTGTAAGATGGTTCAGGGGTTAGAGTTTTTACATATGTATATTAAATACTTTTGTTGACAATTGATTTTGTATGAATGTTGGATACTTATGGATGTGTTCTGTTACAATTAATTCTTAAGTTGCATAGTAGAAATTTGGATGCCTAATAAAAAAAAGAAAAACAATCTTTTCCTTTTCCTTTGTGCATTTGTCACAAAGTACAGTAGGATGCAACATATATTATTGCATATGGGAGCTAGATCGTAGGTATCCCTGACCCCGTCCATACTAAAGTGACTCTGGGATGGCCTTTTTATTAGTGATTCCTCGACCACAGAAACCTGAGACTCTGAGTTAACACTGGCTGGTCTATCTGGTTTCAAGGACTGCTGTGCTGCCACAAGGACTGCCACTCTGGACTGCTGCTCTGGAAGAACAGCTTTTTGGCTGCCCTGCTGTCTGGTGCCCTCTGCCCTGCTGAGGAAGGACTGGACCCATTTCACTTGAACCCACAGTGACTCAAAGGGCTTGCTGGCTTGAATCCCGTTCTTCTGAAGTCTCAGAGACACAAAAGACTTTGACCCATCCTCATCTACAGCACCTGGACTTTGCTTGCTGCACGCCTTGTCCTGCCAAGTGGTGCCAATCCAGTCTTGGGGCCTTGGAAGTGGGTATAAAGTGCTGCAACTGCCAAAATCCATGGATCGCTGCCATTGCGTTGATCAGAACAGATGCAGCTCCTTCGACGCCAGCACACCACTGCTCGAGGACCTTGCATCGCTGGCTGTTCGGCTTGATGACAACGCATTGCCTTCATTGCAAAGAGTTCACCGATGACGAATCTCCACCTGCGCGGATCGGAACTGATGCATCGCCTGCATCCGTGGGATCAACGCCGACTCATCACCTCCTCTGCTTCTTGCATCGGGTCTTCAAGTTCGACGCATCCTCCTTCCAAAGGTCCTTTTGCAACAGGACAAGGCTGGTACCTGTTTGTTCATTAAATGAAGCTCTATTTTTCTAACCTGGAGTGGTATATTTTTGCATGGTGTTTTCACTGTTTTGCTGCTTTAAGTGATGAACAAATACTTTATACATTGCCTCCTAAATTAAGCCTGCCTGCTCTGTGCCAAGCTTCCATAGGGTGAGCACAGCTTAATTTATGGTGCACATTTGATTTACCCTGACTAGGATTGCAGTTCTTGCTTAGAAAGCATGGATATCTCTGCCAACCAGAAACCCAGTTTCTAACACCTGTCATAATGCAGAATTTAAATCAGCTAAACTAGAAAATAAGTTATTGGAGTGCCAAGGGCCATGGGATTACGATTCTTGCAAGAAGGGCATGTTGAAGACTGCCTTCAAGGGTTTCAAAAAGCACTATTACTTTGCTGATAAAACTTTAAGTGACGGGAATGCCACGAGGGAAGTCTTTAAAACTGTGAAAACCTTAAAAGATCCTGACTGCATGACCATTGCTTTTGATCTCAAATGTCACTTGATAATCTATCTATTTTGACAACAAGATTAAGACTATCTGTTCTGCCTTCGCTCTTAAAACAGTGGATGCCACAGTGGCAGATTCAGCAGTCCTGCACTCTTAATTGGGCCTTAGGCAATCTCCTTGTAAATTCAATATGATTTGTCTTGTTAACCTTTCTACTGTGCTTAAGAGGCTTTCTTCAGGCTCCTCTTTGGACCCATGTCCTCCATGTGTACCGCAGAACGGTCCAGCATTCCTATAGCAGACCTTTCTAGATTTCTGCAGTAAATCTACAATTCATGATATGGTCCTTATAGCTAACAAACAAGCAATACTTCTATCTTTCTGGAAGAAAATATGTAAATCCTCAAGTGTTAGTCAATTATTGGCCTCTCAATGCTCCCACTGCCAATTAAAATCCTGAAGAATGCCATCAATTCACAACTGACTTCCTTTCTATATTGCAACAAAATGTTTGATGAGGCTCAGTCAGTGTTTGGATCTGCTCACGGCACGGAGGCCACAATGGTCTGTGTTTTTTTATGATTTTATACTTCTAACAGACTAGGGCAGTTCTTCTCCTCGGATTCTGCGAACACCGTCTCTCTTGACTGTTGATGTTTGTGAGAACTGGGTATAGGTGGCTCAGCCTGGGCCTGGCATAAATCATATTTGTCTAAGAGGGCAAAGACTGTACATTTGGCCCTTTATGAATCTGAGTTTAAGACACTGGCTCAATGTGTCCACAGGGACCTGCAGTAAATCCAACATTCTTTCACATTTATGTTCTCCCACTAGCCAAGCTGATCTATTCCTTTGGTTTGACATATGCTTGCTATCCTAATGGTGCACAGATTTAAATACCCTTGGACAATCAGAGTTATGATGCAGCTCCCATATTTAAAGATTGCCTGATGACCACAATTGGTTGGATAAGGTTCAACTCACTGAAATTACACATAGACAAGGTGGAGGATTTGATGGTCTCTCCGTGTGTTTCTCCCAAAAACTTTTCAGGTGGGCCAAAGTCAGGGCATGTGCTCCACCTGCTCCACCTCTTCCATATCTATTTCCCCATATCACTGAGCCCAAGGAAAAAGAAAAGCTGAGGGAGGACCAGAGGGCACAGGATCTGTTCAACATGTTTCCCTGGCAAGTGCGCCTGGGGTTTCACCTGGCTTTGCGTTCGGGAATCTTTAGGCGGGTGCAGCACAAGGAACTAAATTGCAGGTGAACATTGAGATGTGATTAGCTGACAGCAAAGCAACCGGGTCAAAGGTTGATTTTTCTACTATGGATAAGTCTAGAGCTTCTGCACCATCTCCCTCAGGAAGTAGAGGCTGGTAAGAGAGAAGCCCTATAATCACTCTCAAAAGCCTGAGACAAACCACAGGGCGGCAGTCTCAATGACCTCTTCCCACCTAAGTGATATTGACGATGGGGGGGATCTATCCTCATCCATTTTTCATCCTCTGAAGCCAAGGGCTAGAATTGTGGTCTATTTTCCCTGACCCCCATGACTTAATTAACATAAATGGGGTCGGCTCTCAGAACTTCATACCTCTCATGCGCATGTCCATTCAAAGAATTCCCTAGTACATTACTGACCCAGCGTTCATTTCTGTGAGTAACCATTAGTGATAAGCACTCATTTTTGCTTATACCAACAGCAACATCCTTGTTAGTGAGGGATATTCTCTGCAAGTTAAATAGCATTGTAGTTTGTACCCCGGAATGGGTGTTTATGAATTCGCTTCATAGATATGAGAGCACGGTACTTGCACTATATGTGAAATTTTAAGTTGGCCTGGAGAAGCAAACCCAGTTCCTGCCAAGATTCCTGATTTAACAGAATTGGTTTCCCAGGAACTGTCCGCATTGTGGTCCACAGGGACAACAATGAGGGATTCACCTCCTTGATGGAACCTGTACAGGTGAGGCCACCCAGAATACCTGAGAACCCACTAGAACCTGAAGAGAAGGAATTCATCTGTCCTGCAATAATAAATTTGAATAAACAAGGGGTTCTAGTACCTCCCGTCAGTAGGAGTAACACCTCGATTCTCCTGCTAGGCAAGACAGGAAAAGTCAACATGTACAGGTTTGTGCAGGACATTGGGGCCATTAATAATGTGGCAATCCTGATTTTCCCTGTGGTCCCCAAGTCTGCCACCTTTCCCTCCTGCACCCCTCCTAATAATCAATGGTTCACTCTGGTCGATCTTTGTTCAGCTTTCTTTTCCATCCACATACGTGAGGAAAGTCAGTACCTTTTTTCTCACTTTACGAGGGTCCCAAATTTCATGGACCTGCCTCCATCAAGGATTTTCAGAGTTTCCCTCAATTATTTTGCAAGACCTACAGAAGGATTTTGACCCATTAGATTTATTGTTGGAATCTTTTCCTCCAGATCAGTGCAAGCAAGTCTCAGTGTATCTCCACTACTAATTGCCTATGAAGGAGTACAAGGCTTCAAAGGAAATATTGTAGCTTTGCCTTCCCTGAGTGCAATATTTTGACCATGAAATTTCTGCTGGCAAGCGCCACTTCTCCTCTGAAAACTGTAACTGTTTTCTAGGTAAGTACCTCTTTGGGAATTGCTTGGTGCTGTAGAAAGTGGACTCTGGGCTAAGTCGAGATGGCCAAACCTTTGCAAGAATTTGTTCAAAAACATACCCCTGAAATCTTGCAGTGGTTAATGGAAGCCGAAAATGCATTTTGTGAAAATCCAACACACACTGACTTCTGCCAAACCTTTTACCCTGTATTGTCTTTAATGAGATGAATTGGCACTTGGGGTGTTAGTACAAAGCCACAGGGATCAGAAAAAAGCCCATAGCTTATTACTGCTCAGCTTTGGACCCAGTCAACAACTGGGCTCCCACCTATGGTCTTTGGTGGGTGCCACAAATCTTGTTGAGGTGTTTGAACATTTAGTGTTGAGTTCTCCATAAACTAATGCTGTGCCCCTCTCTGTGGTTGTGCTCCTCCGCACTAATAGAATTCAGTATCTCCCTACTGCTTGACTGTCTTGTTATGAAATGATGGTATTGTCTGCCTCCCATATTACTTTGATCCACTGTCCTGATCTCAACCCTGCTTCTCTAATGCCCAGCAGTGAGGATGGGGACCCACATGTGTCACACCAAGGAATTCTTACCTGAATTCTCAGGACTTCAGAGGAAGTGAAGATATTCCCCCACTTCCTCTTGAGTTAAACCTTATTACCAAAAGAGATGACTGATACCATCGACAACCCCTGTGGAGAAAAAGGGTTAGAGAGAGAAAGAGAGAGACAGACAGAGAAATGGTTCTGGTGTACCTGGAGCTCCTGTGAAAAGAATGGCACATGGGTGCTATTGCTTCTGAACAAGACCCATCCCATTCTAGTAGCAAGGCACACTGCTTCCGTCAGGAAAGGTACTCTGCAACAAGAACACAACCATTTCAGACAATGCTATGTTATGTTATATTGATTTGTATAGCTCAGTAATCACTCAATAGGGTATCCAGGTGCTTGGGCAGATGTGTAGATGTGAGGTTCCCAAGGTACTTATATGAAGAGCTAGGTCTTCAGCTTTTTGTGGAGCTCAAGAAGTGAGGATGAGTCTCTGATGTGTTGAAGGAGGTCGTTCCATGTCTTCAGTGTGATCTAGGAGAATGAGCATTCTTCAATTGTGTTTTTGTTGAATTGGGGAATGTCTCTGAGTGTGCACAGCAGAGGTGCCTGGTGTGTTGGTGAAAGTGTATGTGGCTGTTCAGGTATTCTGGTCCTGTGTTGTTTAGGGCTTTTTATGTGTGTGTGTGAGAAGTTTGAATTTGCTGCGCTTGTGAATCAGGAGCCAGTGAAGCTTCTTAATGTGCGGTATGATGTGGATTCAGCATGGGAGGTTGAGTATGAGTCTTGCATGCGTGTTCTGGATGGTCTGGAGTCTGTGTAAGAGTTGTTTGGAGATTCTGGCTTAGAGAGTGCTTGCGTGATGGTCCTTCTGGTGTTCTGAGGCAACCACTTGAAGACTTTCCATAACATGCATAGGACGTGGAAGCAAGAGGTGTACAATGCATTGGCTTAAGGCATCATGTTGAGCTTGTCGTTTAGGATAATCCCTAGATTTCTTGCACAGTCTGTCGGTGTGGGACTTGGTCCTAACTCTGACAGCCACCAGGTGAAGTGCCATGGGGAGGCTTTTTTGCCATAGACCAGTACTTCTTTCTTGTTGGAGTTGAGCTATAGGCAGTTAGCTCGCATCCAGTCTTCTACCATGGTCAAGCAGTTGGAGAAGATGGTCCTGGTGGTGGTTGTGTTGTCCATCAGACAGAGGATGAGTTGGGTGTGATGTCTTGTGATCAGATGATGTTTGGGAGCAGTGGCTTGTATATTCTGAAAAGGATGCGGGTGAGAGACGATCCTTGTGGGACAGCACATATCAATCTCTTGGTCTCTGATGTAAAGGGTGGTAGCTTGACCCTTTTGGTTCTTCCCGTGAGGAAGGAACAGATCCTTTTGAGAGCAGATCCTTGTATGGCAATCTTGTGGAGTCTTCTGATGAAGGTGTTTGGGAGACAGTGTTGAAGGCCGCAGAGTTGTCGAGGAAGATAAGGGCCGCTGTTTCTCTTTGGGCCAGGATGGTTTGAATGTTGTCAGTGGCCGCGATGAGTGCTGTTTTGGTGCTGTGGTTCTTTCTGAATCCTCATTGAGTGTTGTCTAGGAGATGGAGCGGTTTGAGGTGGGTTGTGAGTTGCTTGTTGATGGCCTTATCAATCACTTTAGCTGGATAGGGGAGCAGGGAGATGGGTTGGAAGTTGCTCATTTGATTCAGGTCAGCTGTGGGATTCTTGAGAATGGCCTTGATTTCTGCAAGTTTCCATTCATCTGGAAAAGTGACGGAGGCAAAAGTGGCAGACATGATGGAGACAACCATACATGAACGCTTTACAATCAGCACAAGGTGTGAGTCCTTAATGAAACATACAACCAAAAATTACTATAGGAAATTAGAGTCTATGTGAAGGGACCTGGAGCACTGACCCTTGCGCTGAATCCTGAGCGTGTATCCTTTAGTCTCTGCCCAAATGATTTTGAAACCTCTAACTGTCCTTAACTTTGTGTCACTTCCAACAACTATTCATTTTCCTTTGGTCAAGGCTTTCTTATTCAAACTCAAATTGCTTCCTTAAAGAAAAAGAGGATACCAAAACTAGAAGTACCTGGTTAGTGCACTAACATAAAGTCAGTGAAATGGGCTTGAAAAGCTAGAGCATTGAAAGGTGAAAAGATGCCATAGTCAAGGTGATGGGACCACATCATCACTAGCTGATCAACCAAGTTCCAGGTTCCAAGATTGGTGGAAGCTGTGTCAAAAGGATATAATTCCAAGAAAGGTTGCTGGCCCCCACCTTTTGCTGGCCCAAAGGTTGCTGGCCTGAAGATGTCTAGGTTATTCTTGTTACATGAGGCAGGGCTGAGAATCCAAGAAAAATGCAACTGACTATCAAGATGGCCCGACGTAGCCAAGCGGGGGACTGAGTATGAAAGCAATAATCATACCCTGTCATGCAAGTGTAAATATGGAGTCTTCTTCAAGATGATTGAGCATTTCCTGTGAGTAGGAAGGCTGTCTTTGGCAGGACATTGAGGCAGGAAATAGAAGGTTGAGGAATCAATCTCCTTAGGCACTGGAGCCTTCCTGAAGCTTACTGAGTGTTTCCTGTCAATTAGAAGGCTGTGTCTGGGAAGAGGCTGGGTCACAAAATGGAGGCCTTTAATTAGATGGCAGGGCAGTTGAACAATTAAACAACAAGCAAGCACACCAGGCAACCTTGTGGTCAGCAGGAAACTGAGGTTTTTAATTAACCATCACCAAACTGAAATTGTAAGCATTTGCACATAGATAGTGAAAGAGTGCACTCAAACTAAAGTTCATAATATGCATAAATTTAGTGCACAACACATGGTATTCTAGTTGCTAAAAGGTTACTCAGAGAATTCATCCCCAAATCCGGGTTCACAAGCTGAATTAGCAGTGATCGAGGGGCACACTTCACGTCAAGGTGATGCAGGCAGTATTTGAGGCCGTGGGAATAGATCAACATTTTCATTGTGCTTATCAACCTAAGTCCATGGGCATAGTAGAAAAGAATGATAGGATCCAAAAGGACTAAATAGCTAATATATGTTCGGAGACCCAGTTAAAATGGCACAATGCTGTGCCATTATCTCTGCGGTCCTTGAGAGAGATCCACTCCCAAAAAAGAAAACTGAGCCCATATGAGAAAGTTGTGGGCCAACCCATGATGCTCCCATCGAATTCCCCTGTCTCTTCCCCCAAACTAAATTTACAAAGTTAAAAATTAAGCAAAAAATGGCGCAGTGAAATCTTGTAGATTTTCGTGGGCTTCCTAACTCTGAAATGCCTCCTTGCATACATTATGCCTGGCACAGGCATCATTTTGCACAAGTGAGTGCAAAGTGCCACTTAGTAAATCCAGCGCTTCAAAAATGCCTTCCTAGTGCCACATTAGCTTTTAAAAAAAGATGCTAATGTGAGACAAGGAGGCGCTAGGGGCTTAAAAATCTGGCCCAAAGTATTTACAGTTTCCTTTGTCAGGTGTGAGCTACCTTACCTGAGTGTTCAACCAATGGCCTGGATTCACTCATCCCTCTCTAAATGAGCCTCTGAAGACAACGGTGCTCCTACCACTGCTTTGGAGCCTCCACCTGGCCTTGGACCACCTACTGAGAGTGTTTCTGCTGCAACATCATCATTGAAGGGTGGGTCAAAGTCTCTTGCTTCATCACCTCTGCCTGCTCCACCGCCGTGTTATGCTACCCTGACAACCTCTCATCACTACTGCCTTTGTCTGAGGAAAAGAACTTTCTCATCCTGTATGCCAGTGGTACAACTAAGAAAAAATAAATCAAGGGGATTAAATGTCACTGTAATTGTAATTATCACTTCAATTGATTTCGTGATCCCCTGTGGGTCTGACCTGCTATCTTCCTTGGTTTCTTTGACCATCTGGCTGGCCATGAGATACATCCGTGCCACAGAATAAGAATTTATTCCAAGACCTAATTGACTGCATTCCCTTGCACTAAGCCTACCAATGTAATTCCTATTTGCTGCTGCTGGAGAAGTACAGGCAGACCATTAACTCTTCCTCCTGCTGGGCTCGCACACACATGCCCGTGGATGCAAGGGACAGGCTTCCTTGGATCGGAGTGCCCATCAGTTTTGACACGTCTTCGTCTTTTCCACAATGGGCTAAACTGCCAGATATCATGCCTCTTCCCTCCCCTTAGCCCTCTAACCATCCCCCTTTCCAGTTAAAGTCTCCACATTTCTTTTTTCTTCTCCTGGTAATATTCCCCCGAGACTTATGTATTCGAGTGTTATAAAACCGAGACTAAACATTGTCACCCTCTTACCTTGGAATCTCACGCTTCTCTCCCTACTTTCATTTTTCCAATTTTTTTAATAATTTCATATTAATCCTTTTTCTGGTTGTTTACTTGCGTGGCACACTGTTCATATGATTTTTGTATTTTAGCAGGTATTTTTATTTGGCACAGCACTTTTGGGGTTAGGATGCATGGACTTCATTTGGGGGTCGCAGCTGCGACCCCTGTCTTGCCCCTGGCGACCCCTAGCACTGCCTTTGCGACCCCTGGGCTTCAGAGGTGGCAAAAGTGCTAGAAACACAGTGGCAGCTCTTCCTTATGGAGGTTGGTAGGGGCGGCTTCCTCTTTGTTTTCTCTTATTTTTAGGGGCCAGAGCAAAGCGCTCCGTCTCTCTTCTAATATCTCTTTAGAGGGATTTTAACCATGACCATGTTAAGTCAGTCGTGGGCTTGCCTTTTAAAATCCGCTTGTTTTCATTCGTGAAAGGCATGCATACGTCATGCCTTTTCTGGTGTTTAGCCCGCCTCGCAAGCACCGGATAAACTACTAGAAACATACAAGGCTCCATGTTTTCCATATTGTTTCTGGACTACTTTTTCTCTTTATTTTGCAGTGAGATCGCGCTGGGTTTTACACAGCGTGATTGCGGTCTTTTTTTTTTCATTTAATGTGGCAAGAAAAGTCCAGTTAGGAGTTTACACCGCTGATAGCTCTAACTCGACGTAATGCGAGAACCGTTGCATTGCAAATGCTTGTTTTATTACACTAACAACGAAAAATGTTTCATTATTCACTACTAGTGTAATTTTAGAAATGTAGCAAAATTAGCTGGATTAGACCCTCCCTCACAACAGAGGTAGGTAAACACGTATGATATGTGCGTGTTTGAGGGTGCGCTCGTTTAGATGATCAAATGTGTATGGAAGTGTGAATGTGTGGATGCGTAACCATTTGTGTGTGA
Organism: Pleurodeles waltl; assembly: GCF_031143425.1. Taxonomy (NCBI): domain Eukaryota; kingdom Metazoa; phylum Chordata; class Amphibia; order Caudata; family Salamandridae; genus Pleurodeles; species Pleurodeles waltl. Next base: position 1,688,100,041 of record NC_090445.1, read on the forward strand.
GTGGAATTGGAGGTCAAAATTGACGTGTGACGTCACTTCCGCTGCCCGCGACGTTTTGGTGAATTGATGTTCCATGTAGATAAATGAAAAGAAACTATAATATGTAGTTAGTCACGTTTATTCCTGCAAATCACAATTCACTCAATGTAGCTCTTTCAAGCTTGATATTGGTGAAGCGCTGAGCGATAAAACCCCTGAACTCTCATCTGTGGGCATCATTGGGGCCTGCGGAGCATCCTTCAGGTCGGGATGCCTGTGCGCGCCTGTGTGCGAGCGCGCTCCCGGCAGAGGTCAGACCTGTTCCCCGCGCGCCCCGGCGCTGCCGTCTGAGTGATGGCGCGGACTGCAAGGCGCTAATGTATTTTACAAAGTCAGGTGCTTGTCGAGGGCTATTAAGGAAGTTTAATGTACTCGAAGTCAAACACTTGCACTTTTGCACCGTATATTACGAGCACTGAGCATCTCGCAGGCTGCGCCCTCGGTGAAAGGCGAGCGCTTTCCCGGAATGATCAGTCTAATGATATTATGAAAATTAAACACAAGCTGAAGGGAGAGGGGGCACCTCTGAGGAGGAGCGCAGATCTCTCTTGGAGGTCACAGCACACCACCTTCTGCACTATTTTAAGAATCAACCCTTTTTGTTGCAGCCTGTGTGTATCTAAATCTATTGCGCGTCACGGAGCCCTCAGCCAGCCAGGAAAACTATGCTGACAAAAAAACACGAGATTTGAGAAAACTGATTACTGGAGCTCTTGCCCCAAAAACATGACACATTCCACGCCCTCCAAATTACCAACAAAAGGGCATATTTGAGAAAAGTGGCACCGCACCCCGTGCAGGGTCACTTTTCTTGCACTCTTTAGGATCCCCCTAACGCCACCTTGTGTGGGCCATATTTAACATACGCGCACCATGGCGGTAATTAGGGAACTAGCATCAAAATTTTTGACGCTACTTCGTCGCTTTGCAGGATTACCATAAAGATGTACACTTGTGCTTCTCTTATGATTGGGGTGAGTTTTTCGGCCCCAGACTTTCAAATCTACTACTATCTAGCAAGGCAGTGTCAGTTTGCGCCCCATGGGTTCATGCAGATGCTTGTTTGCCATTTGCCATACCTGAACGTGATTAGGCCGAGGACATTCACCCGACGTCTCTACTGCCACTAGGCTTTAAATTAGATCCATCCAACATGCAGACATTGTCCACCATGAATTGAGCATGGAGGAAGATCTGCCAACTCCAGGGGTAGAAACCTTGGCTCCCAGTGACCAAAGCACATTGACTCATCATGATTTACAGACAATAGGGGACCCCTTCCTCGATGGCCACGTCCTCGCCCATATTGATGATGTTAGATTTGCAAGTGCCAAACATATGGAGCATTTTGTTCTGCGTTACTTACATGACACCCTACTTGCCTGCATTCCATTTTACCCATTAGCTCCTGACGATTTTCGTCCATTTACATTATTAATCTCTGATACAGATGGGAGGAGACAGATCTCGAAGCTTTACTGGGCTTGCGTGAACACAAGAGTAATGCAGGATGGAAAGGTTAGGGAGAGATGGGGACGAGATTTGGGCTGCCCAATAACAGACAAGAAGTGGTACTACTGCTGTTCGCAGATGAAGTTAGTCTTGCCCAACCATAGATATAAACTTCTTCATTTTAAATTCTTACACGGGGCATATCTCACCTCCGAGTGCCCTAGCCAGTATTGATCCTACCAAAGCCTCCCAATGCTCTACAAGCAACACAGCAGAGGCGGACTTTGCACACTTGACCTGGACATTTCCACATATAGGTACATATTGGGAGGAGGTATTTAAGAGTCTTTCTTTGAGGATGGAGATGCAGCTCCGACTGGACCCCCTCATGGAGCTCCTGGGCAAAGTGTCAAAGTGTGTTCATAGATTTACTGCTATAGCGTTACTCCTGGCTAAGAGGCAGATCATGGTACGTTGAAGCAGTGGTATTCGTCCGACTTGTAAAGCTTAGCTAAGTAGCACGATGTACTGTGATCTGGCGAGCGAAGTGTATAGGACCCTGCAACCACCCGCTTCTAGGCCGAAGGACATTTGGCAACCTCTTCATGATTACTTATCAACTCTTGATTCAGATGCCCGAGTTGAAAAACTGAATATATTCTCCTGAACGTCTACTACACCCTGTTCTCTGTGCTCCTGTTATTTATAGTTGGGCCTCCATGGTACAACTCTATAAGCATGCCTTCCCCCCGTCTGCTCTGTCCTGATCCATGTGTCCTGCTGGTAACTGACTATGTTACTGTCCCTTCCGGAAATTCCATCGCACTGAATGTATTCTATATCTAACCCACATCGTGGGATTGTTGTCTTGCTTTTAATTGTTCTGAAAATAATAAATACATTAAAAAAAGAAAAAGTTTGGTTGAAAAAAAGGCTACTTATTGTACAAAGGGATGGGGCCAAAGCCCACTCTGTCTATTTTGTAAGCCGTGCGCTGTTTGACAGCTCCTCTTTCAAAGCTTAGATCTAAAAAGAAGCCCTTTTCCTGTATCACTGATATACAGGTATGCTCTGGGAATGGCACAGTAAAATACAAGTTACTCACATTCCAGATGGAGTTTTTAAAAGTTGGTCCTGCTCATTGAGGGTATGCCGAAATGATTGCTAAAGGAAGAATGAACCACTTCATTCCTTAAGCAGTCGCAGGCTGTTTTGCTTTCCTTATTTTGTCTTACGACCGAGCTGACAAAACTTCTCTGGAATGCACTTCTTAGTTTAAAGAAGACATTTATTATTATTGCTTCACCACGAGGTTCCTGAAAGACAAGATTAGTAGGTTGGAAGCACACGTTTAAAAGTAGTCGCAGCAATGAAAGCAAAATATATCAAAGTACTTTTCAGTTGCAATGTACACAGCAAATACATGTGATTATATAATATCATAATTTCAAAGCAAAGAATACAAGTCAGAATTGCATCACCGTGGGGCCTATCACTGCTCGTCATCCTTCTCATGCCTGCAAGTTGAGGACTCCTGTTCAACTGCGAGAAGGATATTTTCCACCCAAACGGGAGGCCCGGCAGCTGACGTCCGCTCCTGACTGAAGTCCTGGATAATTTCCCCTCGCTGCTGCCCAGGGCCACCGTAAAAAAGCCTGGCCCCTTCCTCTCAGACCTGGGAAATAAAACAAGCCATTGGAGATTGACTAGATCTCCTAAGCCTCTCCTCTTCCCAAGGCTGAGCAGAAAGGAAAACACCAAATATACGCTCTCTTATCACGTTAGGGTTTGTGTGAATTCAATTTGAAAAACACAGCTTGGTCTGCCATGTGGAAAAACACAGCTCGTCTATACTGTCTCAACTGCAATGTCTAACTCCACGTTAAAACCAATAGGCAGCTAACCTAAATACCAAATGTAATGTCTAATGCCATGTTAAAGGCAATAGGCAGCTAAACTGAATACAGAATGTAATGTCTAATGCCATGTTAAAGCCAATAGGCAGCTAAACTGAATACAACATGTAATGTGCTACTGGTGAACATTGAGCAACTAATATGCGCAGTGGTGAAACACAAAGTTATTGGTCAAACACAATTAATGGCATAACACAGGCATACAAAGTTAACATCATCAAAAATGCTGCTGCATCAGGGCATTCGGGCGGCGGATAGTCCACCTATTTCCAATGTGACATCCACAAATAACTATTAACATTCACTTTATTTCATCTAACAGCTCATATAGAATCATTTAGGAAACAGAGACAGAATAGCAACAGGTTCAACTAACTGGAGGACTCTAGTCTCTTAAGATCTTTTACGAATGTACACAAAGTCCACCATCAGTGGCCTAACAACATCATCATTCCTGCTCCTGAGTGCCATTCACAAATAATTATTAATATTCAGTTTTTTTTACAACAATAATCATATAGGAATATCCTGACGAAGACCATAATAACATAGAAACAAGTACAACCCGCTTGGAGAACTCTGGGCTTGATTTAGAACTTGACGGACGGGTTACCGCGTCACAACAGTGACGGATATTCTGTCTACTGAAATCTAAACCCCGCAGGATAGAATGGGATTTAGATTTCGGTGGACAGGATATCCGTCACCTTTGTGATGGAGTAGCGCATATGCCGAGTTCTAAATCAGTCCCTCTGTCTTGAGATCGTCTACTACAAATGATCACAAATCCAATAATCAGAATCCAAATATGAGATCATCCGAATCCCGTTGGAAAGACAGGTGGTGGTTCCTTCCCTATCCCATCCCTACTTTGATTGAGGGAAAGGGGCGGGGGAAAGAACATCTGTAAATAGTGTTAGAAGTGTCACAACAGCCCATCACACTTCTCTATAGAACATTATTGCCATGCCTATTACTGCATAAACAAGACTGCTGTATGAATTTACTATATTGGTGTACTCTGCAGCACTTTACCTAATTACCACTGTGGCAATAAAATAATGTAAAATATAAGCAGAAAGTCCTATTGCATTAGCCAGGGGTGTTCAGTAACATTTTAGGATTATTTTCTAATAAATACTTATCACTATTTTTCGATAAAGCAGGGGGGCCCAAGGCTACTGCCCTTTTATGCAACATACAGCAGTATGAAGAGCTGTGCATGTTTTACATTAATTTATTATCTATTTTAGAATATTCTGCAACAAAGACCACCTGAGGACATCTGAGCAATGTACAGTCATGAAGAAAAATTTATATAATAATACACAATTAAGATATCACCAGCAATAAAAATTAAAAGAAAGAAATTATCGAAAAAAATATTTTCACCCATGGGATAAAACATTATGAGAAGTGAGGGCAATCTCCCTACCCAATTAAAATACGAACAGTACCTTGTAATGTCTCATTAAAAATACCGAATTTCAATCCCAGAAGATAACTCAACACTAATCCTATGTATTCCCACAGCCTACATGACTCCAGTTAGTTCCGAAAAAGTTGGGATAGTGGAGTTCAGTTAGTGCCTGAAAATGAGATAGTCTGAGAGAGATTTTACGACCTAGTAGTGCTTAATTTGAGCCGGTGGTTTCCAGTGCTCTGTACCAGCACTTAATTGTCAAAACCGGTACTTATGACAGTTTGCCACTTGGTGGCACTGTTTGACTAATTTAGAAAATTAACAGATCAAAAGTTGTTTATAAAATGACTAATACCTGTCTCACAACCCATTCTTTTAGCTTTGGGTGCGTAGAGTAGTCTGAGTTGTCACTTTGCAGGAGTGTGATGGTCAATAGTTGGATTTGTACTGTCATTGGCAGCGAGAGCAGGGGCAAAGGATGGTACGAGCTGCAGTGCCCTCCTTACGAGGGACCTGGCACTTACTTTTTTCACAAATTAACCACTGGTCCTAGGGAGTGAGTTTCACACTAAAGTGGCCCAGCAGTAACTGATCCACAGAGGGTTTGCCTCTCATTAAATGTGTGAGTCTGTAGTTAAACTATTGGTCTGCTCATGGAGACACAACACTGGTTCATGGAGATGGAAGGTAGATCCATGCCATGTTGTAAGGTTATGCACATGAACTCTCTTCCCTCCGGGCTCTGCACCCTTCCTCTCTCCTCTGATTTCATCCTTCCACACTCTACCCTACATTACTCATCCGTCCTCTATCTTTTATACTCTTTCCTTTATCCTTAGGTCTCTGTCCAACCATTCAAACCTTCTAACTCCATCTTTCATCATTTCACCCCCATCAGCCATTCTCTCTCTATGCCCTCTTCTCCTTATCTAATCCCTCCTCACTTCCCTCCACTCTCAATCTCTACCCTCCTTGCTCCTCTCCTCCTACCTCTACTCCCTCCTTCCTCACTCTGTGTATTTCTCTCTGAGCTTACAAATTCCTTCTTTCTTCTTCCACCACCTTTATGCTCCCTTCCCCTAACTTTCCTCTCTCCTGTCTCCCTTTGCCCTCCGGCTCTCTATTTTCTCCTCTTCATTTCCATTCTGCCCACCACTTCTCCATCATCTTCCTCTCTCTTCTCATCCACAGCCTTCAACCCTCTCTATCTCTCTTTCTCTATCTCCTGTTTCCTCATCTGATCTATATTATCATTTTCTATCATGTATCTTTTACATCTTATCTTGACCCCACTTTGATCTTTCCTCCATCCCTCCACTCTCTATCCACTCTGCAATCCTCCCTCCCACCTCTCCCTCTCAGCTACCATCTTTCTTTTCTTACACTATTCACTTGTGACACCGTTCTCTCACCCGTTCTCTCCCACCACTGACCGCCTCCCTCTGTCCTCTCTCCTTCTTTCATTTCCCCTTTTTGTCCCTACCCTTTGCTCTCTCTCCCTCGTCCACTGTCTCCCCATCTGCCTCTTTACTCCATTCTTTCTCCAATCCCACTCCGCCTTCAACTCTTGCCTCCTATCTGAGCCCTCTCCCTGCATCCTCCTTCCTCTCTCTCCCTTCTATCATTCACCTCAGTGCTTAATTTCAGCCAGTGGTTTCCGGCGCTCAGCACCAGCACTTAAGTGACACTTATGACAGTCTGCCACACGGTGGTGCTGATTGTGAAATTTAAAGATGAGCAGACCAACAGTTGTTTATTGTCAATATGCATTACAACAACTTAATATCTGTCACCAAAGCCATTCTCATATATTTGGGGCCTAAAGCAGTCAGTATTGTCATACTTATAGCAGTGTGGTGGTTAGTGGTTGTGTAAGTACTTTCATTGGCAGGTGCTGACAGTGGAAATGTGTGGTGCAAGCAGTGGTGGCAGCCTGACCAGGGCTCTGGCCCTTATTTATTTTGACAAATTAAGCACTGATTAACCTCCACTTTCTCACCTCTCTCCTGCCTCACCTCCCTTTAGCTAAGTAGCTTTGCAGTGGGGATACACACACTCATCAGACAACTAGTGGTGTAGCTATCTATAGTGCAGTAGGTGTAGTGGCACCGGGAACCAGGGATCTGAGGGGTCCATTTCACCTCAATGATTTTATTATGAAACTAGGAGTTGACAAGCCCATTTCCTTTGGTTCCCTTGAGCCCACGGCACCCTTGCTGCAACACTGTGCATAAGACTCGCCGTGAGGCACCTCTAACTATACCATAGAAGAAATACAAGGCTCAATGCAGACACTCACAAGCACACCGCTCTACACACAGTCACTGTGGAGGGTATAACTCTCCTTGGACGCACCTTCATCCTCCAAACACCCGAAGTGATAGAATCACAAGCAGAGATGTCTTAAAGCATGGGCAAAGTGTCCCAAGGCCCCAGGCTTTCATGGCCTCCGATAGATCAGTTCTGTTCTTCACACCGCCCTGCGGTGATGACCTTGAATGATTCTTAAACATAGATTGTGTTAAATACCATTTTACCTTATTTTATGTGTAGGAGTCTACTACATACATTTTGTAGAGAAATGTTGTTTGTTCTTCAATACTATACACAATCCATAAAAACGTTCCTTTTAGATCAAAACAGGACCTCACCTATGAGAAATGGCAGTCGGCCATAGAGATTATGTGCAATAGTATTAGTGCGCTGCTGCTATATTACAATATTGAGAATGCACATCACTATCCCTGAATATTGGATGGAAGCACATTCAGAATTTGGACCTTATCCAGAACCCAACTCCACAAATTCCTGCAGCTGTGCCGCATATTGCAAGCACACATTCCCTCAGATACTTCCATCCCAGAATTCAGCCCCATGGAAGCTAAGGTAGTAATGGGGGCTCTGGGTAAGGGAGGTGTCTCCCAGATCTATTGTACCCTGATCATTAATGCCCAAGTCATTACATGCCCTTAGAGCCCGCTCGGAGAACTGGCTTGGACCTCTGAATGACAAGCATTGGTGAGATGCATTAATGGCTCCCAGAATCCCTACAATCTCTTCCAGGCTCCGCTTGGTGCAAACATACTATTAATGCTGCACTTATCTCATCCCTGCCAGATTGTTTAGAGCCGGCCTCCTAGCCAGCCGTGCTTGTGGGCGCTGCTCTCACACTCGGGAAAATTTCTTTCATATGGTACGGTCATCCCCATAATAGCACGCTATTGGGAGTTGGTGCTGGCCAAGCTTTCAACTGTGTTAGACCTGTCATTGGACCTTTCCCCTCTCTTGATCCTGTTGGGGGTTGATGATGGAGTGGGGGGCTCTGGTGCTGACAGGACGCTGCTGGGAACTGCCGTCGTGGTTGCTAAAAGAGACATTGCGACCCTGATATATATATATATAAACTGACTTCACCATTGAATTGGACTTCTATTAACTATAATAAATAGTTGTTAATTATTTTCTAGATGATCCCGTTATTTTAATCTGTACTTTGGTTTTCCACATAGAACATTCAGGACCACCATAGCGAAAATAGCTTTTGAGTGCTGGTCACCGTAAGGACATTTTAACATCAAATTGTGCACCCGGCCTTGTGGGCTACAACCCTACACAAGAGCGCCTCAATATTTAAAAGGGAGTTTTTTTCTCATCACAGGGGTTTATTTTGACAGGAACTGGTCCATGTTTTGCACTGTACATTCTGGCTACAGTGGTCGGCCTGAAGCCATGCCACTGTTGTGGATGGCACAATCGGTGGTGCAGTCCACTAGTGGCATTTAACTGCCAGACTCTGTACCATATAATAGGACTAAAAGGAAAGTTGAATATGCCAATTAGGAACATGCCAATTCGACAATGTTTAAAGGGGTTCCACTGGCATTTTACTACTGGTTAGCATAAGTATAGTGCACATAGTTCTAAAACCATCAAAAACATAGGGGCATGTATACAAGTCCCTTGTGCTACCGGAGCATCCCCTTTTGTGACACTCCGGTGACGCTATGCCCTGCTCCATATTTACAAGGCAGCGCTAAGCCACTTTTCATGGTTTAATGCGGCCTTGTAAATGTGGGTAGCCCTAATGCAGTTTTCTGTGGCAAAGTGGCGTACAATGGGTGTTATTGTGGGCGTACCCACGCATCAACCATTGCTTTTTGACACTGCCCCAGATTTACAAGAAAACGTAAATCTGAGTCAGCGCCGATAACGAACGCCTCCCCAGGAGTGGCGTTAGAGTGGCGCAACAAGGAGAAATACTTTTATTTCTCCTAATTTTTTGCTCTTGCTATGTGTGATGCATTTTTCAGAACACAGAGAGGGAGCAAAATGCCAATAATGATTGTTTTTAAGCAGGGAGGTGTCCCTTCCTGCACAAAAACAATCACCCCTGGAATGCAAGCATCCTTGCACCATAGTGCAAGGGTGCGCACGTTGGTGCTAGGCATCTCATTTAGCACCGGCACAGAGGAAAACACAGAGATGCCCCTATTCTGGTAAACACAGCGCATCCCTGCATTTTGGAAATGACTCAGCTCGGCGCAGAAAAATTGCTTGTGGCACTGCACTGCACCATTTCCTCATAAATGAAGCCCATAGAGTCCAGAAAAAGTTAAAAAATCCAGGGTGACCAAGTGAAAAAGAGGGATTTCCTGTGATTGGGATGTAGATGAGGTTGTTATATACATGTCTCTATGTACATGGGCTTATGTTTCTCCTTATAAGAAGTTACATAAATACAGAAGATAAATCCGTTATTTAAGAGTTTATGTATATTTATGGACAAATCACCTGTGAATTTCTGACTATGTAAATATTAGTACATGTATGCACACATGTACGTGTATATATAGTGGGTTTGTGCCTTGTAGTGAAAATGTAATAAGTATAATGTGTATATGCGTGCATGTATTAAAATATTTTACTGTTTATTTAGGTGTATGGGTATGTCTGTGTATATGTATATATTAATTTTTAGTTATTGAAAACAAATTCCCTTCAACCTCTGTCCCATTCCAAACCTTTGTGAATATCGTGGACCCCCAAGCATCCTTCCTAAGCTCTTTCCTCCGTTATCCAAGGCATCCAATCAACGGGCACACATGTCCACCTCTACCAATAACATCTTCCATCTTCCCTTTACTAATCCACTTTAATTAAACTATCACTCTCGAACACTGCAGTAAATGCATTGGATCTCAAGAGCAGAAAGTAACAACCCCACAAGGAAAAAGGAAGCACTTGCTACAAATCTATCTCTTTATCTCTAACCTTGGGTTCTGGAGCCGCAAAGCGCCTCAATGTCTCATCAAGGCTACTCAGCGCTACATCAAGTTACAATTACAAGTTCACATGTAGAATGAACGTATGTGGCATGTGATGAGTCTGTAACAAGAGACCTAAGAGCACATGAGGCTGGGAACACGTAGCACAAGAGCATACACTGTAACACAGGTCCACAAACAGGGTGTGCTAAACACCACGGCGTCAGCACTTTTGACACCGCAATGCCTTGTGGGTAGAGCTAAAGTGCTGAGCGCTGCTCTGTTTCCGGTCCCAGGGCATCGGCTGTTCCAAAATAGGAGGCAGGTTAGAGGCAAGAGGGCCCTCGGCAGCACCTGCGATCCTGCCGCGCGCACACTCTGTGTCCGGGGATCCCGGCGCACTCTATCACTGCTCGGAAGGGAGTTATCTTCTGCCAGCGTGGACCTCAGAGGCGGCCTGTAGAGAGGGTTGTTAACTATTAACTATAACTGTGCTGTAGTCCTAGCTCTGCTTCCAGGCTCTCTCCCCATCTGTGGGGGCATCACCATGGGAGAGAAAATATACTGTAAGTGTAAGGGGGGGTGCATCACCCCTAAACAGAGAACTATACTGGGGGCCTAGGTAACATGATTCGGGTAGTCTCCCCATCTGTGGGTGCATCTCCCTGGTAGAGGAAATATACTGCCAGTTTAAGCTGGGTGCATCACCCTGGGAGAGGGAACTATACTGTCGGTGTAAGATGGGCTTACATCACATGACCCGGGTAGTCTCCCTATCTGTGGGTGCATCACCCGGAGAGAGGGACGGGTAATCAGAGTGGAAAAGGGAAATATTGTCAGTGTAAGGTGGGCCTACGTCACATGACCCGGGTAGCGGAGACTGTGCTGAGGTTGGGTATGTTGTGGTATGTTATGTTATGATGGGGTGAGTGTTGCAGAGTGTTGCTTTACTCCCCAGAGATTTTTTTAAGTAATGGGCAAAGTAGGCTTTGGCCCAGGGGCCCATACTTTCAGGAGGGGACCCTTAGAGAGCCAGCTCTTTTCTGCAGAGTCCTGCCCTGATTACCTTGAGTAATTCTTAAACAGATTGTTTTAAATACCCTTTTCCTTTATTTTTATGTGGGTGATGTGCGAGAGTCTAATATGGGCATTTTACAGACACATGCTGTGTTTGTTTCATGCAATATCCATAAATAGGTATCTTTTAGATCAAAACATGATGTCACACATGAGAAATGGGAGGGCGTCACATTATTTGCAATCGCATTAGTGAGCCGCTGAATTGTTAAATATTGAAAACACAAGACACTATTCCCTGAATATTCGATGAAGACAGATTTAGAGTTTGTACTGTCTATGAATTGTCAGTAACCTGGCCGAAGAGACATGAAAGAGCTCAAATTGGATCATAAATTCAAACCTGTTATGAACAGGGACCCCCAAAATCCATTTGGCCCAGGGCCCCTCAAATCCTTAAGATGTCTCTTTTACTCCTGCCTATGAATTTATCTCCCGCCTCTAGCTCCTCCTTGCGCCACATTACGTCATTTTGTTTAAACTAATGCTCAGAGCAGGCGTTAAAAGGGGGACATGGCATTGTTTTTGCCCCCCTATGTTTTGGCGCTAACCCTGAACATTACATCAATCGCGTCAGATATTCTGGTGCTATTTGCCCCTTTCCCTGCGCCATGGTGCGCCGTATATTAAATGCGGCGCACACATGGTGGCGGTAGGGGGGGCGCAAAGGGGCGCAAGGAAAGTGGCGCTGCACTGGGTGCAGACCACTTTTCTTAAATCTGCCCCTAAATGAGGCAGGAGGAGGCCCTGAGGAAGCTCCCAGTCAGGTGCTGCAGGTGCTGCACCTAGCAACTGGATCTACAGATTGTGTTCCGAGATCTTTTAGCAGCTTTCGACACAGTTCACAATAGATCACTCTTTTGGTTGCCTGATTGATTTATTATGTATTTATTTACTGATTTAGTCAGGAGTTTTATGAAGCGCCAAAACCGCACCTAGGCTGTTTCACAGCACTGGAAATGAAATGCAAAAAGGCGTGAGATTTCTGAAGACGTGAATTAGATTCCAGTCATATTTTGAGGGATAGGCAGGAGCGGCTCCTCCGTCAGGGCAGAGGAGTGTCACCTCCACCACCAGCAGCAACCGCTGCAAATCCTTTCACAAGGAAAGGATAATAAACAATGTTTATTATTCTTTCCTTGTGGTGAAAGGCGCGGGGCCTTGTGGGATGACCTGGACAAGGGGAGTGCACTGTGCACTCCCCTCAGAGGGCATGTGTGTTTGGCCGGCTGTCTCGGGCCGGCCAAACACACATGCACAATAGGCTGTCTCGAGCCTGCACAGGCTCCCAGTCTGCCTGGGAGCGCTCTGGCTGGGTGCTCCCAGCCAATCCTGACTCTGCTTTCACCAGCGTTAGGATTGGCGCAGGGGAGGCTGGGAGCCTGTTCCTGCAGCGACGTCGAGGGAGAGGAGCAGCGTGTCGCGGCAACGGAGGAGGTAAGTGTCATTATTTTTTATTTTTATTTTTTTAATTCCTCCCGTGCGCCGCCCGCCCCAGTTACTCCCGCTAGCCGCGACTGGGGATAGGTCTAGATCTGACAGTCTTTGGCCACTCCCCTGATATAGTTAGACTTAATTTAAACCTGTCCCAGCATGCAGACCCCGCATCTCCTAGATCCCCTGCCACATTCCAGCCTCTCAAGGGATTTTTGCGGGATCAAGTGATCTGAGGATGATCATTAATTCCTGCCTTCGAGATGGTGGCCGGCTAGTTCCTGGAGGTAAGTGGGGCCTGTGGTGTAAGAGTGTTTGTGGAGTCAGGTGTCACCTCACCACAGGGCACTGAAGGGTTGGATGGTAGCGCTCTGCTCAAGGCACTCTTCTCGAGGGTGGCTTGAGTACCAGGCGCTGTGACTGTTCCCCAGTAAGTATACTTGGTGATCTCTCCATGTTTCCTGGACCTTTACCCAATGAATACTTTGTGCAGAAGGCGGTGTTTTGAATTTAATCCTGAACTCGTTCGGGAGCCAATAGAGCTCTTTAAGATGCCTCAAGATGGCCTCTTTTCTGTGTACACATTACAGAACAACATTACAGTTTTTGAGCAGATGTGTGTACATTACAGTAGTCTAGTCAGTTTTTGGGCAGAAGTGTGTACAACATTACACCACAACATTACAGTAGTCTAGTCAGTTTTTGGGCAGAGATGTGTACATTACAGCACAACATTACAGTTTTTGAACAAACGTGTGTACAACATCACAGTAGTCTAGTCAGTCTTTAGGTAGATGTGTGTACAACATTACAGCACAACATTACAGTAGACTAGTCAGTTTTGGGGCAGATATGTGTACAATATTACAGTAGTCTAATCAGTCTTAGGCAGAAGTGAGTACAACATTACAGCACAACATTACAGTAGTCTAGTCAGTTTTTGGACAGAAGTATGTACAACATTACAGCACAACATTAAAGTAGCCTGGTCAGTTTTTGGGCAGAAGTGTGTGCAATATCACACCCTTCTTGTCAGGCCATGACCACGCACATGTAAGTTCTATTTGATGGTCAGTTAGAAGCAGTGGGACAATGGTAATTTCAATGGCAGTAATTCTGTGCTATCTCCTCATGTGATGTGTACCATTTTTTATCCATTCAAAAGGAGGTAACTTTCATTCATCTAAAATGGGCATGGTCCGGGCACTCCTCAATGCTAGTGTGCATCTCTACATAGATGTGTATCTAGGTCACATCCACCTACACCTGGAAGGACACCTCATGGTGTTTTAGTTGTTTAGAAGTCGAGCCAAGGAAACCATGTGCATATTGAAGAGAAGCAGGGAGAAAGAACATTTCTTTTGGTAGGAACCCATCATGATAGGGTGTCTTCTGGAGGATGGACGAGCCCTGCACGCTAGCTTTAAGCTACCAGTGGCCAGATCCTCATGGACCGTGCAGGTTCCAAGATCTAGCTCTTCTAGGGACAAATGTGTAAAATGAAGAGAAGCTGGAAGGGGTACAGACTTAACAACCTCTAGTGTCAGAGTATCAGTAGGGGGCTGATGCACTACCTGACACCATTTGAAAACGTTGCCACTGCCAGTGGGGGGTGAGGGTGAGATGTAGACCCTCCACTATCCAGGAGCAGCTCCTGCACCAGACTTCACCTTCCTTAAGTCAGATGGTTACTGGACAGGGACCCCGGTCAAGGGCTAATTTCAGTGATTTCAGAGAGGTCCTAGGAACAAGGGTACCCATACTGACGTACATCTCCCTGCTACACTCAATGAATTATTGCTTGCCACCCCCAAGAAAGCAACCCTGCCAAGTTTCCCAGGACTATGCGTGATTTGCTGCTCCTGTCCAAGTTTTTTCTTAGAATTTTCAGACTTGTAGTTTTGTTTATTTCATTATAAAACAGGCCTACAAGTCCCGGAATTCAGAGGATGAAACCTGGACTAGAGCAGCACATCACGCATGGACCTTGGTAACTTGGCTGCTATGAGGAAGGTGGGAAACACCTGGCTTATCTCTAGAAAGGGTAGCGTTAGTCCCAGTCCCAGTGAAGAGCAAACCCAGTAAGGTACCACAGTGTGTGAGAATACCACAGAGTCCCAGTGAAGAGCAAGCCCACTAAGTACCACAGTGTGTGAGAATACCACAGAGTCCCAGTGAAGAGAAAACCCAGTAGGGGACTGCAGTGTATGAGAATACCACAGAGGACATAGAAAGTGACAATTGAAGTGTGTTTCCATGTATGAGTTAAACTTTCCCTATTTTCTAGATGAGCTATCAGATGTATTGTTCACAAGATGGCTTGTGAGCCCCCTCTGTATCAGGGGGCCAGAGTATGTTAGCCAGGCAGTTAGGGGACTGATTTCTTTTTGGGAGGCCGGAGGTTGTGTGCACAAGTTTCATTTTTGGACTCTGAGAACCAGGTGGAGAACCCAAGATTTGATGAAATACAATATAGGTTGGGACCATAACATCTGCATGGGTGTACACAAGGCTGACCTCACAGCATATAATGGGGCATATTTATACTCCATCTGCGCCGATTGTGCGTCAAAAAGTTTGACG
This sequence comes from Pleurodeles waltl, assembly GCF_031143425.1. Taxonomy (NCBI): domain Eukaryota; kingdom Metazoa; phylum Chordata; class Amphibia; order Caudata; family Salamandridae; genus Pleurodeles; species Pleurodeles waltl. Next base: position 1,688,115,229 of record NC_090445.1, read on the forward strand.
CACGTTCGGCGCAAAACTCGCCCCATATTCAAACTTTGACGCCCGAGCCCGCGGATGTCAAAATCCCGCCGTGTGCGTCATTTTCTGGATGCAGGAAACCGCCTTGCGTTAATCATATGCAAGGTAGGCGTTCCCGTCCAGAAAATGACTTAAACGCCCATGCGTCGTATTTATGCTTCCGGCCAAAAATCCCGCATGGCCGGGAGGCGGAAAATGACGCACAGCCCGATTTGCTTCAAAAATTAACACCTGGGTCAGGGCAGGCATTAAAATGGGGCAAACACACCTGTATTTAATCAGAACACACAGAAGCAACAGCAGAGCAGCAAAAGGGAGTCATGGAGGTGCTTCTCATCCAGCGTGCACGCAGACGCAGAGCCCAGCAACAACAACAGCAGCTACCACAACACAGCAGGGACCCCACAGGCAATGCAGAAGGCAGGAGAGGATATTCCACACCAGGACAACCCTTCATGGCCTCAGGGAACATGACATCATCCAGAGGTACAGGTTGAACTGGCAAGCCATTCAGCAGCTGCTGCGCAACATAGAGCCACAGTTGGCACCCACCTTGCTGACACCCGCACCATCCCAACAGAAACCAAGCTGCTAGCTGTACTTCACATGTTGGCAAGTGGCTCCTTTCAAACCACTGGCGCCCTGGTTGCCGGAATATCACAGCCATCATTCTCTGCCTTCTTGCCCAAAGTACTGGATGCCATCATTGGACTCACACCCCGCCACATCTGCTTCCCAAACACACAGCAGAAGCAGCAGGAGACAAAACAGGGGTTTTACCTCATAAATGGATTCCCACACGTCCTTGGTGCCATTGACTGCACACATGTACGCCTTGTGCCACCTGCAGAAACTGAACACCTATACCGCAACAGGAAGCACACACACTCCATCAATGTGCAGGCCATTGTGGATCACCAAGGATTGATCACCAATATTGTGGTAAAGTATCCTGGGAGTGTCCATGACTCATTCATCTTCCGTCACTCTACCATCAATCAACACTTCCAGGATGGCCGATATGGCAATGGAGTACTTGTTGGTAAGTACAGAAACCTACTTATATTCACACTGCACAGCAACCCTCTAGGACACGCAACACATACACCACGACAGCAACATGTGGACAGGAACACACTGAGGTTGTGCCATCACTAGCCATGTTTCATAGGTCTGCAGTGAACCTGTCACACATCTGAAATTAGTGCACAGTCTAATGTCAATACGTCAATGATCACAACGTATGGAGAGGTTTGGCCAATTGTCACCTTGTAAAATGTAAGCGGCTCACAGATGTTTAAATGAATCCATTGCATATGTCTAAAGGTATGGGATGTCCAGGGTACATAGATGCTAATGTGTTACCACCACTGTAAATTTGAATCTGTGTATGGAACTATAATCTCACCCCCAGTGAAGACACAGGGACACCTGTATCACAAGTCACAATTCTAGGGGGGAGTGCACACTGTACTGCAAATCCCAAAACATACTGCTGACAACCGGTCAGCAGGCAACCACTCGTTCAGCCAAGGAAACAACCCAATGCAGATGGTACATCCTAGAAGCCTAGGAATAAACACAATAACACAAAAGAGCCACAGACAACACAAGACAACTACTGCCATGCAAGGTGATATGAATGGGGCAAGATACGTCAACATGATCCCAATCATTTTTTCTTTCAGCTGATCAGGGGTATGGGATCCAGCCATGGATTAGGACACCATTTGGCAACCCAAGCACTGCAGCAGAGCGTGCCTACAATGACGCACATAGGAGGAAACGCACCATAGTCGAGAGGACCTTCGGCATCCTCAAGTCGAGATTCAGGTGCCTCGACATCACTGGTGGCAGCCTCCTATATTCACCAGAAATGGTCTGTAAGATCATTTTAACATGTGCCATCCTGCACAACATTTGTACACGAAGGAACATTCCCCTATTAGAACCAGAGCCACAAATGCCTGAAGAGGAGGAAGAGGAGGATGCTGGCCTGCAACATGAGGGGGAACAACAAAACACAGCTGCTGGATTGCCTAGGCGCCAACATATTGTGAACAATTTCTTTTGAAACAACTCACCATCACCACTGTATCAACATATGTAAATAATCACCTATAATAATCACCATATCATGGTCTGGGTAATCATTTTTGCTCACCTTTATCTCTAACTATCAGAATAAGAGTGTAGCCTCATGGAGCATTGCTGACATACCGATCAGGACACAGAAATTTCCAAAGCAATTGTGAAGTGTATAATTCAACAGTCACATTCACACACACTGTAAATGACATATATCCTGTACATTTCACCTTTGAAGGGCAATAGCAGAGGACCACACCTATTTCACACACACATGTTGGCAACATGGTTCATCGCAGCATATGGCACACAACTAAGACACCATCAGTCTATAAGGGAAAAAAATGCCTCATACATGAGGCAGTGGGGCCCATATTTATACTTTTTGACGCTAAACTGCGCTAACGCAGTTTAGCGTCAAAAAATTTTGCGCCGTCTAACGCCATTCTGAAGCGCCATGCGGGCGCCGTATTTATGGAATGGCGTTAGACGGCGCAATCAGACCGGCGCTGCCTGGTGTGCGTGGAAAAAAACCACGTAGACCAGGCAGCGCCGGCGTGGGGAAAAAATGACGTTAGGGCGTCTTAAAATGGCGCAAGTCAGGTTGACGCTAAAAAATCGTCTTAACCCGATTTGCGCCATTTTTTCGACGCCCAGACGCCATTTCATGACTCCTGTCTAAGTAAAGACAGGAGTCATGCCCCCTTGCCCAATGGCCATGCCCAGGGGACTTGTGTCCCCTGGGCATGGCCATTGGGCATAGTGGCATGTAGGGGGGCACAAATAAGGCCCCCCTATGCCACAAAAAAAATACAAAAAAAAAAAAAATTATACTTACCTGAACTTACCTGTACTTCACTGGGATGGGTCCCTCCATCCTTGGGTGTCCTCCTGGGGTGGGCAGGGGTGGCAGGGGGGGTCCCTGGGGGCAGAGGAGGGCACCTGTGGGCTCATTCTGAGCCCACAGGTCCCTTAACGCCTACCCTGACCCAGGCGTTAAATTCAGGCGCAAATGCGGGTTTTTTTGACCCGCCACCTCCCGGGCGTGATTTTTGCCCGGGAGTATAAATATGACGCATTTGCGTCGCCGTCATTTTTTTAGACGGGAACGCCTTCCTTGCATCTCATTAACGCAAGGAAGGCGTTCACGCTAAAAAATGACGCTCTTTCTTCATACTTTGGCGCTAGACGCGTCTAACGCCAAAGTATAAATATGGCGTTAGTTTTGCGCCAAATTTGCGTCGAAAAAAACAACGCTAATTCGGCGCAAACGGAGTATAAATACGGGCCTGGATGTGCTATTGCATTGGTAACAGGAATGTATGACTAGACCCTTGACAGCAGTAAGTCGTACAGCACCTATCTTTGCAAGGACTAGAGTGCTGTGACTAGAGTTCCACATAAGCAGAACATAGACAGCACAAGTGCCACACCTATGACAAGCATTGCGCACATGACATTCCATGTACATGTCAGCCCATGTCCTAACTCCTGACACACACATGCTCCTGGTCTCACCCCACCTGTCTGAAGAGGTCCCTGGAATGGTAATATGTGTACCCAGATATTCCCTCCTCTCCACACACAGACTAACAATAGTAATCCAGTGTGCTTCACCCTTTCGTATGGTATGTCATTGTCATAGTACATCTGACTGCATGGACGTCAGGTCAATTAATACACTGGCTTGTAGTTTCTAAGCCCTGTTATCACCTGTAGATTGCTTCCCATGTGAAAGGCACTGTTGGCCATTTGAACTCAAATCTCACCTACAGGACTTGTGAGAAACTGATGCAGCACACACCTGTGAGCACCTCCATGCAGACCACCCATTTGAACATGCACTGCCCTTGTAGATGCTTGGAACAGCATAGAAGCTGCCATTTAGTCTATTACACTGTTATGCATTGCTAGAAAAATAAGCCGTGTAACACAGCCCTTGGGTTTATGTGTCACCTTCCAAAACACAGGACAAACACAGTCTTCCATGTCAACTGTCTTGTTCTTCCTCCGACCAGTGTAAGTCAGACCACTGAGTATGTACCTTGTGAAATTGCTGGATCCTGATTGACCTTGCATCCGGTCAGCCTGACTGGCACCTGTCTGTGCGTTACCCTAAAGGTTCCTTGTGTCTACATATGTACCACACTTGCTTTCCCAAACCTCACATTCCTCAGGGGGTATTTTGTCAGGTGCTTCCTCGATGCATACTCAAATACATTGTATAGCATCATCTGCTTTTTTATTGTACCATAATTGTAAATTTGTCTCCAAATACCAAAATCATGGCCTATCCCTTGTCTGGGTCTCATGTATGCATGAACGACAAAGTGTGACAGTGTACCAGGGCCGTATGCAGGGATTGGACACGGTGCCTCCAGCAGAACCAGCAACCTCTGATAATGTGCATGAAAATTCCACACATGTTAGGACCCTGACAGTTCACACGCTGAATCAGATTGCTCACAACATATTGATGGCCTGTGCATGCTGAATAGCTGCAAGATTAATCAACACAGAGGCTATGATGTTCCCAGATGCAGTGGTAACTTTACAGGCCAACCTGTGTACAAATGTTGTAATGACACCTGCCGGAACATGACTCCTGAGATATAATCTCTCTCAGCACACCAAGGTTGCCCTGTTGACAGTCTCATAACACGTCTGCAGTGACAGGGTGGGACCATCCCCATGTAGGTTCTCGTGTCCTCATCGACTTTACTTCCATTGATCTCCGAAGGATACTCAGTAGATACAGGAATAGCCGCCACTGACTCATGATGAGACCTGGACGTAACTGTGACAACATAGACCCCTAAAAATATACAGGATCAACAACGGACCACACACATGAACCAGACACTTCTGTGCAATTGATCACTGGGAATAAGTGGCCACGTGCTGCCTCGTCTGCTGGTCCACCACTGCCACAGGAGAGTTGTGGCTCAGTCATATGACCACAACTGTGGGGTGACATTACAGTTGTGGGTCACCTTTGGCTTTCCGTGTCAATAACATGGTACCCACTTAGTCTGTACATGTGCCTGACTCATGGTGGGTTCACCAACAAGTGCCTAGGAAGCAGTTTCCAAATTTCCAGGACATGTGATGGGCAACTTTTGGACCATTGACATGAACAAGCGTCTGCCATCTATCCGGTGCATGCTTTGTCATTTGTGGTGTCTACGTTACCCAAAATCTTGGAAGTGCACACAGCAAATGTTGCTACATGTATGACTAACACATGTCCTCTCTCATTTCCACACTGACTTGCATCTAAGGTTTGGACACATTGACTTCACATTCATACAAGCATATTTTCAATAATGCATCTTGTGATGCACACACACTGGGTCAACAATTACATTAGTAGCCAATGCACACACATTGAGCCATAGGCATTGAGGTATTATACTTATGTGCGTCACCTTGCTATCCTCTCCTGACGCCAAACATGCCCAATTTGTGCAATACATATATGTAGGCCACACATATGGCCATCTAGTGCGTCAGCCAAGAGTAAAAATCCTGTTAAGGAAGTAGCGGATCATGGTCCGCAGCAGTATGATGTCTCACATGTGCCCATACACCATCAAGACCAAAGTGGGTGCTATCAGCCTATCTCAGTTGTGTCACAAATGTTACATAACATTAAAATGGTAAAATGACCCAAACCCAGTTAATGCCCTGAAATTTTGTCGCATACGCGTCAAAAAATGACACACAAGCGTCACAAAATGACGCTTATGCCCAAAAAACGACGCATAATGCCCTGAAAACACCATTGACTCTTCCACACTGTACCTCAGAAAATTGGTTAAGTGTTAGACTATTTCCAAATATATGGATGCGGGCTCATTTTTACTCCTGTGCGTCGAAAAAAATGATGCCCAGGCTGTATGCGTCAATTTGTTTTGACGCATAACGATAAAAAACGGCTGCCATTTTAGGCAGGAAGTGATGTAATAGGATATCCTGTTTACAGATTATGTACAGTGGGTGTACTTTCACTTTGCAGTCTGTGATTCTTCTAGACTGTGTGGCTGTATTGAGAGTTTTGTCTGGTCAAATTGTGCTTTTGTCTCCTGTGTGGTCCATTACTTGTCATTTTGTAATTAAAATATTGTTGTTGTATCCTGTTTGAGTGTTTATTGTGTACAATTGTCTAGTATTGTATTGTCTTTGTTGTTTTTGGGAGTCTGTTGTGGGTAGTGATAGTTTGGGGATGGTTGGGCTGTTTTAGTTGTTTAGTTTATGTTTTTCATATTCTACTTTCCCCCTATTCTCCTTTGTTCTCCTTTATCCCCTATTTCCCTTTTTTCAGCTAATATGTTGGGTAGGCCTCGTCTTGGCAAGATGGGTGAGGAGGAGCTTGGGGGTTTCATATGGCTGGTCTGCCATTTCCTCCCCCTTATGATTGAGGCAGGTGGCCAGGTGATACAGGGGTATCACACCGTGGCACGGAGGCTCCGGTGGGGAAAGGTATTGCATCACCTGCAACACGTCTATCGGACCCCAAGGAATGACCACCAGCTGAAGCACCGCTGGGCTGACGTCATCTCCAGGGAGCAAGATCTGCTGGACCACCTGGGAATTGCGATTGGTGGCCCTGTGGTGATTACAAATCATGTAAATGTGCACGATTAAATGCTCTGTAGTGACATCAGATGATTTGTACAATATCTGCCGGCAATGTTGTTGAGTGTGTGGAATGCTTTGGAAACATACAGGGTCATTCATGGACTATGTTAAGGACCACAATTGCTAGCTGTTAGGAAGCAAGTGCTCTGCAAACTTACTGAATACTTTTGCTTAATGTAAGTTGGTGCCGCCTTTGTGTCAAACAGCAACACAAATCAGGAGCCAATTATGTATAGATATAGGCCACATTTGCCAGTGAGGTATAGATTTTCAAAATCATTACCAACATTTGTTGACGCAACAGCTAGACTGACTTTCGAAACACTACATGAGGCTGAAAATGAGTGCAGGCTTCACGTCAATTGATGATAGCAATGTGGCCCAAACATATGTCTCATGTGTGTCTGGTGAGTGTGTAAGGAAAGCGATCACGGAAGTTCTATAAATCTAAGGGATTATTGTGGCCCTTCGTCATTTCAGATACATGTCAGATCTGGATTTGGAGACATAGGGAAAAAGTTCAAGGTGCCCTCAGCTAACATCTTAGACTGGTATTTTGTGTTTGTTGTTCCACCTTTCGTTTACGGATGGCTGGCCAAAGGTATGCACATGGTTCATATCTCTATGGTTGGTGCAACTCATCATAGCTGGGCCACATCAAATTAAGAAAATGTAACAACATGAGGGCTTACAACTGTTCCTGCCCCTCTGTACATTGTACCTGTGTGCCATAAATTTGTCATGGCCATGATGGCTGGTTGAATGGCAATGCACTCCTCAAGGAAAGTGGCTTTGGATGTCTCTCTTGGGTACACATGATGAGACGAATACATTCCATTATTATGTCTGCTCACTAATGAAGGAGCATGTTTGCCACTACATGATAGTTAGGGCCACTGCATGTGTGCAGATATGTGTGTAAAATTCACAGGAGACCCATGGTATGTACATGTTAGCCGTGCTATATCGGATGCAGTATCATCATGTCTGAGTGGCTTTACTTACTTATGTAATCTTACACATAGTATTTGTCTTTGGAATTGTTGGACAGTGCACAGAATTTGAGCACATTTCTCCCTTCCATGCCTTACAGGTAGACACGCACCCTACACTGTGTGCGAGGTGGCTTCATTCGAGGACCCAGACAACTCCAGTAAGTGTTGATATGTCTGTTATGTGTTGTGTTTGCTGGTGATGTGTGATGGACTCCTGTGTGTTGAACACATAGCAAGGTGTGATGCGCTGGCCCATCATTTGTCTTGTTCCATGAGTGGGATTTCATTTTATCACCATTTTAGAGTTGGCCAATGCTTATCCTATTGTCTTATTTAGGGATTCTAGGTCAGTCCTGTAGGCCCCGCAATGTGAATGGGGATGAGTCATGTGGATAACACTTGTATCAGCAAGAGTCGCACTGGACCTAATCTGTGATTTAGTCAGCCTGTCAGACCCACATTCTCCCAGAATGGGGCTGCTAAATGCTTACCCACAGACTTCGGCTTCCCTATTCACTAATGTACTTATTAAACTGTAGGTTGATCTTCCTAGCAGCATGTAGCACCACATGTAGTGCTACGAGTATGTGGCACTTGAGTGCAATGGCCTAGGTGTGCATGCAAATCATGGCCAGGGGTGTTCTTGCATCTCTGTGTTAGTTGTAAGTCATGGCTTACAGGAAGTATATGATGTGGACAAAGGTCTGCATTTCCAGACATGTGTGGCGCTGGGATTGGTCAAGGGTTTGCTGTCTCCTATTTGTAGATACACCTTACCTGTGGTGTGTGTGTAGAGCCAAACACATGTCCAGCTTTCATAAGCTTCCTGGGTGTCCATGTTGTTTAAAATTGTTAGTTGTTACTCCACCCCCCACCCTCAAACACAGGCATGGGTTTGTGAATAGTGTTCCTAGGACTGATGCTACAAGTTTGGTACACAGACATGAAAATCAGTGAATCTTTGGTCTGAGCCTAGTATACACAACCATTTTTCCCACATGAGTACTATACTAGCAAGTCCATTTACAACTTGCAGATCATGTGGCTCTAGATTTCCATCCCGTACAATGACATTTGTAGCCCTGGCATTGGCGGAGGATGTGCTGCATGATTGTTAGCTGACAACTGGCAGAACTCTGATTCCAAAACATGCCAGTTGTTACCCATCTTGTAGGGTTTGGATGTGCTATGTGTGATAGAACCTTTGTAGGCTTGCCTGCAATGTACTTCCTCAGGGACATTCAATGATCTGTATGATGATATGAGCTGTTACAAGTACAGTAGATGTATTGTCTGATTTACTTCTTGTGCCATTTCACACAATGCAGTTCCTAATGTTATTTTTTCGATTTATCTTTACAGCTGCAAATATGATACCCATCCAGGTGCGGGAATTCCAAAGGCGGGCAATGAGGTATCAACATATACTTTAGGTAGAGTCTGGGTACCGAAGAATGGCCCGCAGATACCGGAACGAATGGGCCTCCGGAGCCTGGAGGGCATTCCCACAGGGCGGCCCCACTTTGCCCACCACAGCGACCACCAGCACCACCACCACTATCACCCAGGTGGCACCACCAACAGCTGGGACCGTTGTGGCAACCACATCAGCAAGTGCTCCAGGCCCTAGCACAGCGCCACCTGCAGGGCAGCCCACAGACATGGACACTACACGGCCCCACACTTCATCAGCTGGCACCCAGACCACCCCAGCTGCAGCTATTGACCCTGCTGCTTTTGTTGAGATGCAGCGTAAATTGGACCGTGTCCTGCGAAAAATGAGTCGCCTGCGGCAGGATGTGCGACATATAAACAGGCGGGTGCGGTCCATTAAGCGGACCCTCCGGAGGGCCAACCTATAGACATTTTGACTGACATGATTCCCTACCCTCCCTCCTCTTTCCTTATTCTTATACTTTGTGGGTTTAGGGGGCTTAGAGTTAGGTTAGTATAGGCTGTTAGTTTAGTTAGTGTTAGTGGGTGCGGGGTCCTGATTATTTCTACTGTTTCTTTTTGAGTGTGTGGGTGGGTGGGTGGCGGGCAATGTTGGGGTTCTTTTGTGTTTAAAAAAGAAAAAAAAGAAAAATTGAAAAAATATAAAACTACAAAAATTACAAAAAAATATATATTTGTTTAGTATAGGATAGTATGGTGGTCATTACAACCCTGGCGGTCGGTGTTAAAGCGGCGTAATACCGCCAACAGGCCGGCGGAAAAATATTTGCAATTACGACCGTGGCGGAAACCGCCAACAAAGACAGCCACTTTAACACTCCGACCGCCACAGCGGTACAAACAAACAGCGCGGCGGTCACCGCCAACAGACAGGCGGAAGACAATGTACCGCCCACACTATTATGACAGGTCAATCCGCCACCTTTTCCGGGGCGGATTCACCGCGGATAAAAACACGGCGGAAACAGGAATCCCGAAGGAAAAACGCTCACCTCTACACACCCCTCGAGGAACGACGACACCATGGACCCAGAACTCCAAATCCTACCTGCGATAGTCTTCCTGCTCCTCTACCAGGAGCACGAACACCGGCGGCGAAGACCACGGTGAGTACTGCACCTACGACACAAGGGAGGGGGGAGGGAAAAAACAGGAACACACACACGCAACACCCCCACCCTCACCCACTACAACACACACACTTATGCATATCAATACATCACAGTTACATCCCCCAAGCCCCCCGGAAGAATGCAAAGACAATAGAAAATGAGTGTAACCATTGTAATATATTCAAAGCATGTAGGCAGAAATATATATCTATACACAATGTACATAATAAATACCAAGCATAGTAGTCCAGGTAGTGCACTAAGAAAGTCCGTGGAACACTGGGGCCACACGGTATGGGCGAGGCCCACACAAGATCCCCGACCATGACAGAGAGAACACTGCAGGGGCAGCAGAGAGCAACTAAACAGGCACCTCAGGGGGATGGAAAGGGGGGGCACCTCAGCCGCTTGAGTGCACAACGCCAAATCCACGAGGGGGCCACATGCCCACTGCCATATCCTGGGGAGTGCAAAGCCACAGTCTCTCAAGTCTCTACAGTGGGTGGGTTGCCCACTGCCATATCCTGGGGAGTGCAAAGCCACAGTCTCTCAAGTCTCTACAGTGGGTGGGTTGCCCACTGCCATATCCTGGGGAGTGCAAAGCCACAGTCTCACAAGTGGATGACAGTCTCCACTGGTTCTGGAGGGGGCCTTGTGCCCAGAGCGCTTCGTCCTGCTAAGGACAGAGGTAGTGGATGGATCTCTCCACTGGTTCTGGAGGGGGCATGGTGCCCAGAGTGCTTCATCCTGCTAAGGACAGAGGTAGTGGATGGATCTCTCCACTGGTTCTGGAGGGGGCATGGTGCCCAGAGTGCTTCATCCTGCTAAGGACAGAGGTAGTGGATGGATCTCTCCACTGGTTCTGGAGGGGGCATGGTGCCCAGAGTGCTTCATCCTGCTAAGGACAGATGTAGTGGATGGATCTCTCCACTGGTTCTGAGGGGGCATGGTGCCCAGAGTGCTTCATTGACCTCGTGACGGACTCAGTTGCGTCAGTGCCCCTGCCGCTTATGGGCTAGCGGTGCTTGAGATGGCGGTGCCCTGTTCAGCGGTGCTTGAGATGGCGGTGCCCTGTTCAGCGGTGCTTGAAATGGCAGTCTCCATTGCAGGGTCTCAGCTGCTGGCGGTCCTTCATGGCCCAGCGGGGCTTTTTCTGGCGGTCCTTCATGGCCCAGCAGGGCTTTTGCTGGCGGTCCTTCATGGCCCAGTGGGGCTGGTGCTGGCGGTGGCCCCCTGGGCAGCTGGGCTGGTGCTGGCGGTGGCCTCCTGGGCAGCGGGGATGATGGCAGTGGCCTCCTAGGCAGCTGGGCTGGTGCTGGCGGTGGCCTCCTGGGCAGCGGGGATGATGGCGGTCTTCTCCGCCGTCCGCTCTTCCCAGACTTGTCGGGTTTGTTGTGGCCCTTCCCCACCTTGGAAGGTGTCACAGCTGACTCCACACTCTCACCGGGACCCCTGGGAGCAGCTTTGGTGGCTGGAGTCTTTCCCCTCTCCCGCCGGGCACTGGCCAACTTCTGATGCTTCACAGGTTGGGGACTGTCTGTGCTGTGGCTCCGTGCCACACTGGCTGCCCTGGTGGCCGGTGCACTCCAGATTCCGGTGACTACAGGCACCACTGGTCCTGGAGATGTTGTGGCTGAGGTGCTAGTTCGGGACCTATGAGACGGACGGCGTGGGGGAGGTGTGGGAAAGAGGTCAAGGTTGGACAGGAAAAGTTTTTTGGACACACTGGGACGGGTAGCTGGAGGGGGTTTGGGAGTGGAGGAAGAGGTGGTGGTTGTAAGAGGTGTACTTTTGGTGACTTTGGGTGAAGGTGCATGCGCTGGAGGCTGTCGTGAGGTGGATGACTGTTGGGTGGGTGTGTGCCTGCGTTTGTGTATCTTGGGAGGGGGCGTCACAGACACACTGGGAGAGGACACAGGGGATGTGTGAATGGTAGTGGGGGTGGTGACTGCAAGTGAGCGGGGTGTGGTGGTGTGTGTGCTGGTGATGGAAGTAGTGGCTGCAGAGGTAGTGCATGCAGGTGTGAGTGTAGACGAGACTGGGAAGGAGGAGGGAGACGAGGAGGAGGTGGTCACAGTGGAGGGAGTGGATTTTGTTGTGTCTGCATGTATGTGATGCTTGCGTGAGTGCCTGTGGGATGTGTGGTGCTTATGTTTGCCTGAGCTTCCCTTGGGTGTTGAGGTGTGTGCATGTTGGTCTGTAGGTGTGCTTGGGATAGGCTGAGGTACACGGGAGTGGGTCGGGGTGGAGGAAGTTGGAGGGGGGAGGCTAGAGACGGGGACAATGGCTGCCATCAGTGCTGAGGCCAGAGTCTGAAAAGCTCGCTGAAGGGCCGCCTGACCAGAATGAATGCCCTCCAGGAATGCATTGGTTTGTTGCAATTGCCTCTCTACACCCTGGATGGCATTCAAAATGGTAGACTGCCCAACAGTGAGGGACCTGAGGAGGTCAATGGCCTCCTCACTGAGGGCAGCAGGGGTGACTGGGGTAGGGCCTGAGGTGCCTGGGGCGAAGGTGATGCCCACCCTCCTGGGTGAGCGGGCACGGGGCAAACGCTGAGGGGCTGCTGGGAGGGCGGTGCTGGTAGGGGGGTGGCGGCTGTACCTGTAGGTGCGAGGGGCACAGATGTTGGAGCTCCCATCAGAGGATGAGTCCGTGTCGCTGGTGTCAGCTCCTGTCCCCGCCGTGGAGCTCCCCTCGCCCTCCGTCCCACTGGTGAATTCAGACTCCGTAGTGTCGCCCTCCAGGGCCATGTGGGATGCAGCTCCCTTGTGCTCCGGTGCCACTGCTCCTCCGCCTGATGATGCTAATGCACACAAGAACAGGGAGACCACAAAAAGGGGGGAAGACAGAAGAAAGACATGTTGAGTGCATGCATTACCGCTACCGTTGGCGGACACAACAGACACAGAAGCCCCCTGCACTACGCCGCGCTCTTGGGCTCCATTGTTACATTCCTGGGAAATGGCCTACAAGTCTATGGACGACATCTGCACACATAGATGACACAGGGGCATGACTGGGTGTACTTGGCACTCTACAGAGGTGGGCTGGGGTGCCACATGGCCTGCCTTACAGAGGGGCTTGCCTACGGAACTCGCCCTGGCCTAGGGAAACCCACAGCCCACCTCCCCCACCCAGACATCTCCACTGCGCACTAAGTCAGCAGAATGAGAGTGTACTCACCCCCTTGTGGCTGCTGTGATGCCCTCAAGCGCCCATCCAACTCCGGATAGGCCACCTCCAGGATCCTGAACATCAGGGAGGTCATGGTGCGACGGGCACCCCTCCCACGTTGGGAGGCCATCCCCAGCTGAGCCTCCGCCGTTTTCTTGCTCCAGCGGCGAATGTCCTCCCATCTTTTCCGGCAGTGAGTGCTCCATCTGTGGTAGACCCCCAGGGTCCGGACTTCCTTGGCGACGGCACGCCAAATATCTTTTTTCTGGTTGGCGCTGACCTACATGAAATGTACAGGGGAAAATGAGAAGTTATTACCAACTGCACCGTCAAAGTGATTGGCCCCCATCCCTACCCTTGCCATGTGGCACATGCATTCACCGTCTTTTATGCACGCAGCACTCTCCCCCCTTCCTTCTTACATCCAGCCCTCTCCACACAGGCATAGCCCATTCAACATGCTCCCTGTGTACTTACCTGTTTGTCTGGAGGACCGTAGAGTAGCGTGTACTGGGGGAGGACCCCATCCACAAGCTTCTCCAACTCCTCCGATGTGAAGGCAGGGGCCCTTTCCCCAGACACTCGAGCCATTGTCTCTTCCAGACCGAGGTCACAGCAGCACTTGCAGTGTAGGTCCTCTCCTGTCGAAGATCAGGTATCGAGTGATTGAACAGATAAAAAATGGCGGTCACGTCCGCGGCGGTGCGTACCGTCACCACCGACGTACATGGTCATTGGCTCCTGGGACCCATAGGGTCCAATGTTAACCAATGCAGCATTGCGCCGCGGTCTTCGACCGCCTACCGCGACGGTGTACAACGCCAGCGCAGTTACCTCACATCCCATTGTCCCACTTTACAGGTCAGGCAGCCGCCATTTCAGGGGCCCACATGGCTTCATTTCCAACTGCGTCACACATACCTAGGCCTAGACCCAACACACCTACAGGCCACCTTTTGTGTATGATTGGTGTCCTGGGTAAACTGTGGGTACGTACCTCTGAGTTGTTTGACTCTGTGCTCGCTGTTGTCCTTCATAGGCACCGTCCGCTGGGACATGTGAGGAGATGGCTCCATCCTCCGGTGTACCGACCGTTTGTGGACCTGTCGACAATGGAGGAGCGACATTTGATTATCACATACAGGCTTGACCGTGCCACAATCCAGGAACTGTGTACCCAGTTGGAGCCAGACCTGATGTCAGCAATCCGCCATCCCACAGGAATCCACCTCAAGTGCAGGTGCTGTCAGTGCTCTATTTCCTTGCAAGTGGGTCTTTTCAAACAACAGTGGCCATAGCATCAGGGATGTCCCAGCCTATGTTTTCCAATGTGTTGTCCAGAGTGTTGTCTGCCCTTCTGAAACACATGCGGAGCTACATCGTTTTCCCTCAGGTGGAGGATTTGCCTACAGTGAAAGGTGATTTCTATGCCCTGGGACACATCCCCAACATCATAGGTGCCATTGATGGGACACATGTGGCTTTGGTCCACCCCCACAGGAGTGAACAGGTGTACAGAAACCGGAAGAGTTATCATTCTATGAATGTACAGATGGTATGCTTGGCAGACCAGTACATCTCCCATGTGAATGCCAAGTTCCCTGGCTCAGTGCATGATGCCTACATCCTGCGGAATAGCAGCATACCTTATGTGATGGGTCAACTCCAGAGGCACCGTGTGTGGCTATTAGGTGAGCACCTGGAGGCAAGTCAGTGGGAATGGTTGTCTGGGTATATCTCTCCAGGTTAGTGTGTGTCTAACAGTTGTCCCTCACCATTTGCAGGTGACTCTGGTTACCCCAACCTGTCATGGCTACTGACCCCAGTGAGGAATCCCAGGACAAGGGCAGAGGAACGCTACAATGAGGCCCATGGGAGAACTAGGAGGGTGATCGAGCGGACCTTCGGCCTCCTGAAGGCCAGGTTCCGGTGCCTCCATATGACAGGTGGATCCCTATTCTACTCACCAAAGAAGGTGTGCCAGATCATCGTGGCCTGCTGTATGCTTCATAACTTGGCTTTGCGACGACAGGTGCCTTTTCTGCAGGAGGATGGTCCAGATGGCGGTGTTGTTGCAGCTGTGGAGCCTGTGGACAGTGAAGAGGAGGAAGCAGAGGAGGAAGACATGAAGAACAGGGACTCAGTGATCCAGCAATATTTCCAGTGAGACACAGGTAAGAGTACAGACCTGCCTACTACATGTACTTTAACACTACCACCTCTCTACTGTGTGTCGTTTTCACCCAGTGTATGGTCACTGAGTTGTCACTTTCCCTTACGATTTCACAGATGTGGGTCCCACTGTGTGACATCTGCTTAGATTCCTCATGGGCTAGAGCTGTGTGACATAGGTATGTTGACATTACAATTGAACGAGCATTTTGTCACTGTAATTGCTAATACACTATTTCGAAATCACAGACAGACTCCAGATTGTTTTGTGCTTTAAGTGTGTTTATTTAATTGCTCAATATTTGAGGGGGGAGTGAAATGGTGAGGGTTCATGGCCGACGAATGTCCATGGCAGAGTCCAGTCTATTAGTCTCACAGGTGCATTGCCCAAATGGGCATAGGAGGTGGAGCTGGGGCAGTTAAAGTATGGACAGGGTGACAAAGTGGGACAGTAGGATGACAATCAGGGTGGTCTCATTTCTTGGCGGGGGTCTTGGCATCGTGCTCTGTCTTTGTCCTGGATCTCAGGGACCGTTTGCTGGGTGGTTCTCCCTCTGCAGGGGTTGGGGTGCTGGTGTGGTGGTCCTGTGGCGGTGCCTCCTGTCCACTAGCGCCGGCGGAGGTGGTGGGCAGTTCATCGTCCATGCTAGTGTCAGGGGCCCCTTGTAGTGCCACAGTGTCCCTCCTGGTGTTGAGTACTTCCTTCAGCACCCCTACGATGGTGCCCAGGGTGGAGCTGATGGTTCTGAGTTCCTCCCTGAAACCCATATACTGTTCCTCCTGCAGGCGCTGGGTCTCCTGAAACTTGGCCAGTACCGTTGCCATCGTCTCCTGGGAGTGGTGGTATGCTCCCATGATGGAGGAGAGGGCCTCATGGAGAGTGGGTTCCCTTGGCCTGTCCGCCCCCTGTCGCACAGCAGCCCTCCCAGTTCCCCTGTGTTCCTGGGCCTCCGTCCCCTGGACCGTGTGCCCACTACCACTGCCCCCAGGTCCCTGTTGTTGTTGGGGTGGTGGGGTATCCTGGGTTCCCTGTTGTGGTCGACACACTGCTGCTTGACGTGTCCTGGGGACGGAGGTATGGGCCCACTGGGTGGGTGCTGTGCTGGTGTTTCCAGAGAGGGGAAGGTCTGTGGTGGCCTGTGCCAGTGTGAGGGGAACCGACTGTCCCGAGGTCCCCGATGGGCCGGGCTGGTCATCTAGATCCAGTTGGACAGAGGTGCTGTCATCACTGTGGGCTTCTTCTGTTGGTGGTGTGGACATGTGTGGACCCTCCTGTGCAGTGACATTGGGTAGGGGTCCTGCAGGGGTATAAAAGGATGGTTATTACATCTGTGTGTGTCATGGTGTGCAATGGGTGGGTGACTGTGTACCCCAGTGCTTGCATTTCTGTGTGGGACCTTGTGTGAGGATGGTTTAGGGGGTTGTATGTGCAGTGGGCATGCTTTAGTGATGGGTGTCCATGTTTTGTTGTTGCATGCAGGGCTTGGTGTTGGGATGGGTGGTTTGTGATGTTGGGACATATGTGAGGATTTGGGGTGCTGGGGATGAGGATGAGGGTGGGGGTATGTGGTGGCATGCAGGTAGGGTGGGGGATGTAATAATTAAGATTTGTCTTACCAGAGACCATTCCTCCACCTACTCCTGCGAGGCCCTCAGGATGCAGTATCACCAAGACCTGCTCCTCCCATGTTGTTAGTTGTGGGTGAGGAGGTGGGGGTCCACCGCCAGTCCGCTGAACCGCCAAGTGGTGTCTTGAGACCACGGAACACACCTTCCCCCGTAGGTCGTTCCACCTCTTCCTGATGTCCTCCCGATTTCTTGGGTGCTGTCCCACTGCGTTGGCCCTGTCCACTATTCTTCGCCATAGCTCCATCTTCGTTGCTATGGAGGTGTGCTGCACCTGTGATCCGAATAGATGTGGCTCTACCCAGACGATTTCCTCCACCATGACCCTAAGCTCCTCCTCCGAGAACCTGGGCTGTCTTTGCCGTGCCATGGGGTGGTGTAGGTGATGTGTGGGGTGGAGTGTGTGGTGTTAAGTGTGCTGATATGTAGTGGTGTGGGTGTGTTGTGTGAGGTGCGTGGAATTTCTGTGGGTGATGGTGTTGTGTTCCTGTGGATGCTGTTGTTCTTGCTGTTGCTATCTCCCTCTGGCCTTCTTTCGGAATTTTTGGTCGTGGGGGTTTGTGGGTGATGTGGGTGTGTGTTTTATCTTGTAATGGGTATGTGGAAGTGGTGTGTGTATGTGTATCAGGTGTGTGTATTTGGAATTGTCCAATGTGGCTGTGTTTTGTAAGAGTGTATGTATTTTGAGCGCGGCGGTGTGTACCGCCAATGGAATACCGCGGTTGAAAGACCGCCGCGTGGATTCGTGTGTCGTGATAGTGTGGGCGTATTTCTGTTGGCGTGACGGTGGAGGTTTTGTTTTCGCCAGTTTATCACTGACCTTTGGTGTGGCGGACTTGTGTGGGTGTCTGAATTTTGGCGGATTCCGAAATGTGGGTCATAATAGCTGTGGCGGAATTCCGCTGCGCGGCGGTGTGTTGGCGGTCTTCTGCACATACCGCCAATGTTGTAATGACCCCCTATGTGTTTAAGTTAGTATCTGTTGTCCTCCATGTGTCCCGTCTCATAAGGGGGGTGGGGGGTTGATGTTTAGAACGTTTTGTTACATGTGATAAGTAAGTTTAGATTAGGTTAGTTAGGGACAGTTGTGGGTAATGAGTAGTTAGGGTAGATTAGGGTAGGTAAGGCTTTTCCCCGAGTTTTCTCTTCTGTTTTTACAGTTTAATAAATATGTAGTAAACCCTTTACAGTATGTGTGACATTCTTGTAGATTAGGGCCTTGGTATGAGTGTACATGATTTTTTTTGTATTACAATTTGTGTCCTATGCTACAAACAAATCCCAAATGAGCTGTAACATTGGCAGCTACCCCAAAGCAACCTTGCAAAGATTAGACCTTTCATTGCAACCACCAATCACAGTTACTATGGATCCCAACGTGTTTTTTTCAATAAGTATGTTTTCAATGTCACATACAGTGCTTCCAGATTTGGTATTGGGGACACTGTGTTATGTCTGACTGCAGTCTGATGTTCAAGGAAACCCTTATAAGCTGAGTGGTAGTAAGCACTCTTGTAATATTGAGTTCATGACTCACATAGATCATTTGTTACACTGTTCAGCATGATTACTTATTTGGATGTAAACTCAGACACCTCCATTCATGCCGTTTGGTGACTGTTCGCTTAGATTTGTGGGCAATGTTATATGTGTTAGTTTTGAATGGAGGCAACATTTTGAAGGCACTATTTAATGGCTTAGATATGCCTTGAGGAAGCATTATTCTGTCCAACACAGCATTATGGTGTATAGTTTCTCTTTTCATCAGATATTACCCTCAGGAAGGGCAGAGTATGGTAGAATCCAGGCCACTGTGCATAGTTAGCAGACTACATTATTTCAGGACAGTTGTTTTGATAAGCTGTGTAATTTGACAGGAGGCAAAATTCAGTGGTCTACTGCACGCTTGTTGTGTCACATTACACAGAGACAAAGTGGTTGTGGAAGTGCTATTTATTGAAAAGTGCTGTAGTGCTATATGTCCATGATTGTGAGTCCATTATAGTGATATCTTCCATTGTGATCCTACACAAGTGCTAAAGGAAAATGCATTTGACATGCTGGGGTGATGTTTCAGACAGTGCAGAGGGACAGGATTTGCCAATGAGTAAGTGAGAGACAATTACAAGGCAGGCTAACAAGATATACAGTGGTTTGCAGAACAGTCGTTGAGTACAGTTGTTGCAAGACTGGCATGTTACAAAGCGCAGGATCTTGGTAATAGGTGGCCATGTGGCAGGGACTAGTGCTTCCGGGTACTTTTACGTGTGAAGGTGATCTGTTCCATGTCTTCCTCTTCTGATGTGTGTGTTGCCGCCTCTGTCCTTGGTGGTGGTGGTTGTGAAGGGGCAACACACATCTCAGTGTTTGAAGACGTGGAGTCAGACATCCCGGTAGCTGCTACCTGTGAGGGTCTTAAGGGCAGTACTGCTGCAAGGAGGATCTGCTGGTTCTTAAGAATAGCAGCCACATCACGATGGTAGGCAGCCAGGTCGGCCCTGAGGGGTTCAATGTTGCATTCGTGCACGCGTTGACAGGATTGCTGTTGTAGGTGTTGGGTCAACTGTATTACGGCTGTGCTGATTTCCTTCAGCCTTTTTTCTCCTTCCTGCAAGATAGTTGTTCGCACTTGCATAGCTGCTGCCTGTTCTTCAGTTGACATCATGCACGAACGCACCCCCTCTAGGCTGGCTGCCATAGTTTGCATCCCCACCCGCACCTCCTTGGCCAGCTCCCGCTGTACTCCGACTACAGTTCTCTCAAAGCTGGTGCCTGTGTCATCTGAGTCGTCAGCTGTATTGGAGCTGGCAGGTCTTACAATTGGGGTGGTGGGTGGGTCCTCTGTGATGGGTGCTTGTTCTGTGCTCCTCCTTGTGACTGAAGGTGGGGTCTGGAGGGTTCCAAGGACATCTTGGAGGGTCTGGTGGCTGATGTTTGTCAGCTCGTCATCCATGTCATCAGGGTAGTCCTGGACAGGCATATCCGCAGGAGACCCATCGTCCTCAGCAATGAAATAGGGTACAATTAGTGTGTCTGTGTTGTGGCATTGGGGATGTGACATGCCTGCCTTGTGATGATTTCACATTGTGATCTTGTTTCCTGTTCATTGATCCAGTCTTTCAGATGGGCATTCTCCCAGGCCTATGCCCCACCTGCACGTCACAGGTATTGTGGTAAGTTATTATACTTGTCAGCATTATCTCCTCTAGGTGTTGGTTTGGGCCAAACAGTGATTTGCCATCTTCTTGTCCTACTCAACCCTCCGTCTACATCCATTCTCATGGTGAGACCTTTCACTGGGTGTGGGTGCTCTGATGGCACTAGCAGAACACTTAACAATCTGGACCTGCCCCAGTCTCTGATCTTTCACATCCACTTATATGTAGTTGACATGTAACGTATCCTATGCATAGCATTGTTATGGCACGATATGGATGTCAGCATTGGTAATGTGTACAGCTGATGTTGGGGAATGTGTGGTACATTGGATTGCCCTGATAGTCGTAGCAGTGTCCTATTTCCTCCTCTGACTGCGCAGGTGTATTTCAGTGACCAGTTACATGTGTCCTCCCCCTCAATGCTGTTGTCTGAGCAGTATGACATTTGGGATGTTGCATTGTGACCCAGGCACAGGATGAACCCTGACATATACAGCATGGGTGTGACCTTAGTGCTGTGTAGCTCCTAATGTTGATGACATTGGCTGATGTTTGCGGCAACTATGGGCATTCACAATTGACAGGACTGGAACATTTGTCTTGTTTCAGGGGATTGTTAAAGTTGTCATCCTCAACCCTCTAATTTAGGTGTGTATGATCCATGGGGACGTTACTGCCATTGGCTACTTGAGCTGCACACACATCGGAGGTGGTAGTAGCAAATGTTGTCACTGTTACATTCCAGTTGTCGGTATGGCTAGAGGTTGTTAATTGGGCCCTAGTTAATGTAGAGGGTATAGTGGCTGACGTGTGACAGGATGTCAGTTTGACGTTGTGCTCTTCCCTCCTGGCGTGGCTTTACACTTGCTACATCGTTGGCATGGCAGCATACCCCCATGGAACTGTTGTTGGTGTTGTGTTATGGTGTGCCCCAGTTTTTCTCTGTACAGGCCATGCCCCTGTGCCGTACCCCTTTACCCATGCCACTCCATGTATATGATGACTTCCATGCATTTTGTAGTCGGTATCCCCCCCCGGTTGTAGTTGACATTAGAGCATTTTAATTCCCCATGCGACTTACCCTGCATGTGCGTTGTCTCCTGGTAGTCTGCGCTGTCCTGTCCTTGAATCCCTGTGACAATCTCCTCAGGGATGACGGCTGCCACCATCTCCTCCATGTGATCCAGGGCCTCCTGCTGTGCTGGACTCCCACCCCCAGTCTGCAGTGCTGCCTTCCTGTTCCTGGCCATCTTTTCCTTGGTCCTGCGCTTGCAGTCATGCCAGCGTTTCTTGCACTCAAAGACTGTTCTGCGTACTTCTGCCACACTGTTAATCTTGTCAACAATTTGTTGCCATATTGCCTCTCTCCTACTGATTGGCAACTTTGAGGTGACAAACAGTTGGTGCTGGTGTTCCGTCACCTCTTTTACCAGGATTTCCTGCTCCTCTGCACTGAAGCGACACTTTCCTGGTTCTTGTGTGGGTCCTCCTGGCTGGTTCCTGGTCTGTTGTCATCTTCCTGGGGTCTGTACAGGCATCTAGAATCCATTTTGGCTCTCCTCTGCTGAAATGGCTGTGTTTGCGGGGAATTTTGACGTTATTGCGTCAAAAAACGCTGCATATCCGGTTTGCGGGGTTGTAAATCGGCCCACAGTCATTTTCGCCGCGTTAACGTCGTTTTCCTTTACGACGTAATGCTGCGGTGTGCGTAAAAAAAAAAGACTTACACCTGTGGTTTGCGCCGCCGTGCGTCAAAGTATAAATTTGACACCCGCACGGTGCAAAGAAATGGCGTTAGCCGGCGGTAATATTTTTGACGCAAAACTGCATCGGCGCAGTTTTGCGTCAAAAAGTATAAATATGGGCAAATGTGTCTACCTGCATGGTTATGTGTAGCGCAACAAATGGACATAAAGCCTGTTTCATGAGAGAAAAACCAAAATAGGGTAACAACCTCCCTCCAAATCATGGTCTACACTAGTTCCATTCCTGGCTGTTTGTATTATAACCTAATGCATTCTGGATTTTGTAGTCTTTTTTTTGCTTCCATTGAACTAATTACACTAACACACTTGAAATCAATGATGTGTAGGTGAAAGGTTTAGGCCAGGAGACTGTATCCTTAATGACCTGGAGTGAGATGATCACCCTAAACCAGGGCTATAAAAGAGCCTGACTTTGATAGCTCCTGTCCTCCCAGTCCTAGCAGGTATTTTAGAAGTTTATGGTATGTGCGATGCAAGAACACAAGACAATGTATTTGCACAGAATACCAGAGGTCTCTGACAAAGCATATATAAAATGCTGTCATCTTCAGTTTACTGAGTGCTGCATATACATGAACCTTATAAGCACCAACGCTGGATCTGACAGAAGATGCTTCCTAGCTTTCTAGGAGAAATGCCTCCTGGGAAACTCCCAGCTCATCACACCATATCTACTGATGTACTGTCATCTGTCATAATGTAGCTCTCCGTGTATATTAATTCAATCCTCAGTGTATACTTAGGCATGAAAACAGCTCTCTCTCTCAGTTACAAGGTGCAAATTAAATTGATTAATTTACACTTCAGAAGCTGAGGAGCATTATTTATATGTACACAGTACCTGTTTTGTTAGAAAGTCACCCTTTTAACATGTTCACCCTCATGTTTCTGACTGATACTGATGGTAACTGACTCTGACTGTGCCCTGGTCTCTGCTTAGCAGGCCCATGGCCAGAGATCTGAATAAAAGGTATATGGTACAATGGTACAAAGTTATAAATCCAATTGGCAATGACAGATCCTGTAAGTTCCTAGTAGATAATAGGGCAAGGGGGATTCAAACTACCTATAAATCCCTATTAAATATTAAGGCAGGGAAGTGTAGAGGCCCAGTAGATTTCCTGCACTGAGTGTGCGCTGCTGAGTGCCTGCTGTCATTTTAAGTGTAAAATGTATGCAAATTCAACTTTGGAAGTAAAGGTATTTCCAAAGCATGAATGTACCTCATTTTTACAAATAAGTCACCCCCAAGGGCTCCCCTAAATGCCCCAGGGGTAGGGTGCCATTTAACGGTAAGCTGGGACGTTATAAAAGTTGTTTTATATGCCCTGGTGAGTGAAAAACTGCACCTTTCATTTTCCCCATTGTAGAAAGTCAGCCCCATAGGTTATGATCGAGATATTTTTCATTAGCCTAAATATTGCTAGGAAAAAGATAAAAATGCCATGAGAGGACTCAAATGAATGGTAATGATAAATGCAACAATTTGCAATTGTTGAATTTATCATAACTTGTACAGAAAATACATTATGAGACTTTATTTACTGTAAGCCAAATTCCAGCCTGCTAGTGGTCTCTCCTGATTGGTCAGCCCTAACAGGGTGCCTTGATGAGGTGATAAGTGGCCTGTACTGAGCAGAGGTTATCTGATGGGGGAGGTAGGCAGATGGTGAAGTCATGCCAGGAAGGGGGCTGGGTGAAGCAAGCTGAGGCCTCAAAAGGATACCAATGAGAAAGAAATGCAGTCAGGCCTGACCTCTCACCCGGTATCCCACAGATAGCTAGTAAGCTTAAGAAAGGAATTTGCGGATGTGCAGAGCGGGGGATATTGGAAATTAGCTCCACCCGGGAGTTGGTTCAGCCAGCTCTTACTTCTCTGGAGGAAAATCTGGCTAAACTGAACAAGCTTAGGGTTTTATGTAGGTCCAGGGGGCTACCTAATAACCACAAGCTTAGGAAAGCAGAATTGGTTAGGTCCCTTAAGGCCTGGGCACAGACAGCTCCAGAGAATGAAGGGGAGGGGGAGGCAACCCACCCAACGACCTCCGCCTTACGGAGGAGGATGATGCCCTGTCTACTACTTCCAGCACTAGGTTCATGATTCCAGTTAGGGGAGGAAGGGAAGGCTTGCCCCTATAGGAACCACACTGTCTCCTGCAGAGATACTGCTATGGTTCACTTAGGGGCCTTAGCAATAGAAAAGGAGAAACTAGAGCTGGAGAAGAAGAGGTGGGCAAGGGAAGAAGAGAGAAGGAGTGGTGGCCAGTGACAATGAAGAAAGTGATAAGAAGCCCGGGGGTGGAGGGGTAGGAGTCGCCTTAGCTCCCCCAGGGAATACTTCCAAAGTACACTGAGGGGATGACATAGACAAATTATTGACTGCATTTGAGAGGGTCCTTGAGATGCAAGAGGTACACTCAAAGTATTGGGGTTCACTCATGTGGGAACTGATTCCAATAGCTGAGAGGGATAGGCTCATGACCGTACAGGCGGATGAGGCAAAATCCTACTCTCACATGAAACAATGCTTAGTCAAGAAATTTGGTTTGACCTCAAAACAGTACAGGGACACCCAGAAGGTGAGCACACAGTCATGGGTGAACTTTGTAGAAGTCTCAGTGAAGGGACTAAAAGGCTGGATTAAAGGTAACCAAGTGGGTACCTATGAGGGACTGTGTAATGTAATACTTAAAGAGCACATCCTGGCTCATTCTGTACAGGAGAAGTTACAGCATTACCTAGGGGACTCAAAGTTGTCTGGTCCCAGGTGACCTAAAGAAAGGACGACAGGCCCTCCTCTCCCACGAAAGCCTAAGGGAAGGAAGGGTAAAAGCAGAAGGAGTCCTCACAGGGGCCCCAAAACCTGCACAAGAGGGTGGGACCCCGAACCATGCCACTTTCAAAAAGAAGGGATACTTGAGAAAGAATTTTAATCCTACAAAGGCAGGGAAGTTTTGTGACCTAATGAAGGCAGGACATTGTTTTGACTGTCACCTGCCAGGTCACAAAAGAGGAGATGTTGTCTGTAAAATGAAGCTTCCTATCGGTGGGCAGTCCGCAGAGATTGCTAGTTTAGGTGTGGGGGTGGACGTTGTCCCAGAGATGGGGAAAGGGTTAACAGAGGCAACCTTAGGGTCCATGGGTGGGGTGGAAATCACAACCCACCCAGCATGGAGCGGTACAGACAGAAGTCTAAAATCAAGGTTCTGACTGGTCAGAGGTTGAGAGAATGGTCCATGCACATATGCTGGATCTCCCTAAGTGAGTGTGTGCTGTGACCAGGTCACAGACTGCTCAGCATGGAAATGGTAGACACTTGGACTCTGAAATATTGGACCAAGTTTCCAATGACAAGAGAAAGGGCACTGAGTCTGGTGAGCCGACCCAGGGAACTCCAGAGGTACATGGGGAGCTGACTCCTGAGGATGGTGTTTCACCACTGCAAGTTCTGCCCAACTTGACAGAATTGACAAGAGCAGGTGGACCCACCAGAGAGGCGTTTTGCCAGGGACAGAGAGAGTGTCCCAGTCTTGAGGGCTTGAAGCAGACTGCCTCTAAGCAAATGGATGGTGTTGTAAGTCGATCCCATAAAGTTTACTGGGATGAGGGAGTCTTACATCTTGAGACTAGAGACCTCAAGGATGGTGCCCCCAGGAGGTTGGTGGTGCCCCTAAAGTATAAAGAACTTCTATTCACTTTGAGCCACTACATCACCTTGGCAGGTAATTTGGGACATAACAAGACTTAGAACTGATTGGGGAACCATTCCTATTGGCCCAACTTGTCTGGCAAAGTGAAGGAGCAACCTGTCAGGCCAGCAGCAAGACATGTGGCAAACCAAAGGCTCCTTTGATACCAATGGCAGTGGTTAGGACCCCTGTTTGAAAGGGTGGGGATAGACATTGTTGGTCCCTTAGACCCACCAACTGCATCATAGAGTAGGTACATCTTGATGGTAGTGGACCATGCCACATGGTACCCTGAGGCAATTCCCCTCAGAACAGTCACTGCACCTTCAGGGGCTAGGGTCCTACTTAGGCCTATATTTATACTTTTTGACGCAAACCTGAGTTGGTTAGGGGAACACATGGAGACTAGCCATAAAAATAGGCTTTGACCTTATAGGATCGTAGGGAAAAGTATATTGATTCCATAGGTTGTTCTTAGTCCCTCAAAACAAGTCTTCTTTTATTCCAGAGTTCTCAAACACATCTTATTCTAGCCATCCAATGTGTGTTTGGTTAAACAGGAGTAACCCAATGATGTGAGAAGAGATTATCTTGGTGTACGGTGTATATGAAAATTCTTTCCATGATACTAATACAGGATTGTGTTAGCGATGACCAATAATCTTAGGAAGGCATTTTATTGTCCCCCAACAAGCCTCCTGATGATGGAAAGAGCACAGGAGATTTAACCTCTACAACAGCACCACTCCACACCACACAACCTCTCCATCCCCATGCTGGAGATCACATGTAGCATTGACAAAGGAGAATCTGAGTCCCAATAGGATGCAATCCTTTCCTTTCATGTGAAGCTTTACCTAAAATTGCATATCTCTGCAAGCACTGAAAGATCTCAATTGAAATGCATCATTGGCATAGATGGCACCTGCTGGACAATCAAGCCCTCACATCCCTAGAAGACCAAAGCCATCCTACTTTGTGTGTACTAGTCACATAAAACACCAGAACCTACTAATATTAGCTCTTGTGGGACATCTTCAGCAACCATGCAAACTCAGCCCAATGGAGACATTCCCTCCAATGATTATTCATGCATGTGTGCTAGGGATGGGTCAAGAAAAAATGCTGAGGACCACAGATATCTCTGAGAGCAAACCAACTCTACATAAAACCTGTTGCATATGAGGGGCTTCTTGTTGTCCTTCACAGTAAGAGGGAAGACACAGACTCCTAATACCACTATGTCACACCAGGTCCACTGAAGGTTGATGGCAACAGTTATATCAGCTCAGCAAGTATTGACCCAACAAGTAATTGCATCCACACAGAACGCCAAAACCAGGCAGGAAGAAGAATACAAAATTCCACATTTCATAAAGTAGAAATGACTCTCCTAACACCCATGGTGCATAAATGCAGAAAAATAAACAACAGTTCCCTAGGCCTTAAGAGAATGAGAGGCAAGTGCCCAGTACAGTGGGCACCAGCACAATCTAAGCAAAACACATGATCAAATTACATTACTCTTGATCAGCATATTCTGTTAGCTCCAACTATGCTGAGGGAGGTGTCAGCATCTTATAAGTGGCTGCACCAATTAACATGTTAGCCTCACACGGAGTCTAAGACACAAAGCAAAGCAATTTATTCATAAGCTTGATCCCAATCAGTCACTTCAGCAAGATGCAAACAGATTCAACCTCTGAAGAACTATTGACAACCATCGAACAAATGTTGACCTTTGCCAGGACACACTCAATTTTGAACACATGTTTTTTAAAAAAAAATGTCCATTTCATATTTCATATTAACCATTGAACGTCATTGCCTTTGTCATTACTGTCCGTGTATGGATGGAATATTATTGGCTGCCATGATCTGCATATAGCACACGAGGCCACATGTATCATCGCATGAATTTGCGACTTCATGATTGCGACTCTTTGCGACTCGCAATTAGCGAGCTGCAAAATGTTGTGTAAATCAATGTCTCGGACACTGTCTGCGATTCCTAAATGGGTCACAAGGGACCTGCCTCATTAATATTCATGAGGCAGTTTGCAATTTGTGGCCCACTGAGATTGGCCAGCACATACGTGTCTCGGATGTTTTATTCCTGACTGATTCTTTATTTTGGCTGTATGTTGGTGCCTGCTCGTTCATCTGTTTACAAACTGCTCGCCTCGATTGTCTAATCCCCAACTGATTCTCTTTGTTTGGTGGCTTTTGAACACTGGTTCCCATGCGTTCATATCATTTGCGGTAAAAGGCCTTTCTCCTGGACCCCCTGTTGACCATAGGAGGAGAATAACAAAGAAGATTCCTGGTGTCTCCACTTATTTTTATCATCTTGATGATAACCCTGCGCTGATTAATCTGAAAATAGGGTTGAAACATCGACAGAACACATAAATGTGGACTGGTTTTCAAATTGGCCAAATGTGGATGTGGATATCTAAAGGGCAGGCATCCCAGAACAACACTATAATTTGCTCTAGTCACATGTGTACATATGTTTTTAGCATCAGTGCACTTTTTTAACTTTGTCACTTTGCACTGTGCCGTCACTATATAGGAGCAGCTTAATTATAGGTTTTTTGATATTTAATAAAACTGTGTAATTTTCAAAACTGTCCTTCTACTACACTATATATACAATAGAGTAGTTGTGGAAGTCAAGGGAAACACTTCCCCCTTAGAGACCATTTGTGTATGAATTGTGTATACCCTGGTCCCTGAGTTATGGTTATTTCCCCATGTTCTAGATACATGCGTTTTAAATAAAGCATTTTTTTTGGGAAACGCAGCCTGTTTTCTTTAAGGGAAAATGGGATGCGTTAAAAAAACAAAAAACTTTTTAATTCATTTTTTAAGAGTAGGTAGTGGTCTGTGTGATGCCTTCCTGTTTGTGAAGGGGTTACCACCAATCTGAAATTGGTGCTAAACTGCAAATGTTTTGCGTCCGGATTCCAGTCACAAAGCATTCACACATCCCACTGTGACTCGCCATTAGGAGGGGACGCCCTTGACACGCCCCTTCCTAATACCGAATCGCAAACCCTATTTGTGAGTCGGTAATAGGTGGCCGACTCGCAAAATAGGGTTGGTACATGTCAGAAAGCCATTTAGTGGTCGCAAACAGCCAAATTCTCTGTTTGCAACCACTAACCCTTTTCGTATATGTGGCCCAGAGTGCTTAATTCTGATAATGGTTGGAAACCTGCAAAAACTGGTTTATGACCTGCATGGGTGCCGATTTCCAATTTTCACAGACGTTTACCAAGAATTCTGTGTCTGTCGTACATTTCTAGGGTATTCTATTTCATCCCTTTAAATGTATTCACAAAAAGATCAGCACTGTGAATGCAAATATATTTGCTAACATTTTTTTCTCTGTGGGGCAAACCCCTTTCTGTACACCCTACCAGTAGCGTTGTTAGCCCCCAACCTGTCCACCCACCCTCCCTCACAGCTAAAGCTGACAATGCCTCAGAGCTTAGTGGGCTGTGTAAAAAATTGGAATATTGTTAGGGGTGAGTGGTTACTACCTCAAGGAACAATCATAACCCTCGTCAGAGTTAACCCTCAAAGTTAACTAAATTAACCTGGGCTCGAACCTCTAATAGCTTTGGCACAGAGCAGACAGGCTTAACTTAGGGCAGTGTGTAAAGGATTTAGCAGTATCAAAACCAGTAATAAAGTAAAAATGCAAAACGATAAAAATCCCAAGCCAAACTAAAAAAATAAAGTAAAAATGAATAAACTAAATGATACCAAAATGACATGATAATTACAAAAAGTCAAAGAGGGGAACCGGAGATATGGATTATTAAAGTTTTAAGTGCAATGAGTGCCAAAAAGCACAAAGCACCAATGATAGTCAGTGGTTGTGGTAGACTGGGACCTACGTGCAATTTAATTAACACTGACTGCGATGGAGCACCGGTCAAATACACCAATTAGGCTCATTTTCTTGATGCTCCGGAGGCAGTGTGCCAGCTCATATTTACAAGACCATGCAAAGCCACTTTGCGTGGCTTTCATGGCCTTTTAAATATGGCCCCCTTTCATGCATAACACTGCACAAAAGGTGCATTCTATGAGTGTTGCTTGGAGCGATCTCATGCAACAACTATGGAACCTGAAGGAATCTCATGCATTCCCAGATTTACAAGACTGGGAATGCATCAGATTCCTACCCCACCTCAGTGATTGCATAAGAGTGATGCAATGGAGAAAAATCTCGTTATTTCTCCAAGTTTTTTCCTCTTTTTATGTGTGCTGCATTCCGCAGCACACATAGAAAGAGGAAAACACTGCTTGTGATTGTTTTTGTGCAGGAAGGTGTCCCTTCCTGCACAAAAACAATCATCCCCACAACGCGGCAGCCTTGCACCATGGTGCAATTTGTGTGCCAGCGAAGGGGGAGAGGAAAGAATTGCACTATATCTTGTAGATACAGCACATTTCCACTTTTCCTGGTGGCACAGGGTGGTGCAGAAAGTTGCGCAGCCCTGCACCACGGGTCTCGTAAATGAGCCCCTTACTCCTTTAAGTCCCAGTACACCACAGAAGTACACTTCTAAAGCCCCACAGGACCTCAGGGGGGCACATAGAGAGTCACAGGGTGTCAGGCAGAGGCCAACTGCGGGGTCTAGACAAGGTCCAGTTGCCACCGGTCATTTGGGTACCTCCAGGAAGGAAAAGGCCTCCTGTAGCTTGTTGTATCCCTGTAGCTTCAGCAGGAGGTAAGCCTTATGACCCTTGGAGTTCACTGCCGGAGTTCACTGCTTTGTCCTGAGTGCACAAAGGAACGGATTCAGGCCCATATTTATAATCTGTTTGCGCTGGATTTGCGTCATTTTTTTATGCAAATCCAGCACAAACTTAACTCCATATTTATATTTTGGTGCTAGACATGTCTAGCGCCAAAATATTGGAGTTAAAGTCATTTTTCGCATGCGGAAGACTACCTTGTGTTAATGATATGCAAGGTAGGCGTTCCCGAGCAAAAAATTACTCCAAGTCCCTAGCGCCTTAGTTATCCTTCCGTGCAAAAATCACGCACGAGAGGAGGGGGCGGGCCTTAAATAATGGCGCTAAGCCTGCTTAGTGCCATTATTTAACGCCTGGGTATGGGCAGGTGTTAGGGGACCTGTGGGACTTTTTCCATGGTCAGAGACCATGGAAACAGCCCACAGGTGCCCTTTCCTGCCCCCAGGGACACCCCTGCCCATCCGCACCCACACCTGTAGGACACCTAAGGATGGGGTGGCCCATCTCAGATAAGTCCAGGTAAGTATTAAAAAATGTTTTTCAAAGTGCCATAGTGGGGCCTAACTTGGGCCCCCCTACATGGCACTGTGCCCAATGGCCATACCCAGGGGTTATAAGTCCCCTGGGCATGGCCATTGGGCTGGGGGCATGTCTCTTGTCTTAACTGAGACAGGAGTCCCCTTCTTGTATCTGACCTGTGCTCCATTGCAGTCAGTCATACTTTTCGGCTTTGACCCAGTCTTTCACGACTAGATGCTCGCAGTTGGAGCTTTGATATTTTAGGTGCATGTTTTTATCTTAAACTTTAACAACCCATAACTCCAGTTTTTCTAATTGAATTTTTGTTGTTTTGGTGTCATATAATGTATTAACGTGTACTCTATTTTACTAGTTTGGTATGGGATTTTTCTTGTGCTGTGTTTTCACTTTATTACTGTTTGAGTGCTGCATTAATACTTTACACATTGCCTTTAGTATAGCCTGACTGCTTTGGTGCCAGGTTACCAGAGGGTTAAGCACAGGTTAATTTAGTGACTTTTGTGGATCACCCTGACAGATATTATGGCTGTTGCTTAAACAGCATTGACACCCCACTCACCCAGCAACCCGATTTCTCACATATGGCATGCTTGGTTGCTCTGTGGAACAATGCGTCCACTCCGGGAGCACTGGACCTCATATTTGCAGGTTCAAAGCCCAGCTGGTTGTTTCAACCTTTCAACCGTAATACAAGGAGAATTGTTGGAACGTGCACTTTACAAATCCATGCGTCTTATACCGTAGCCCACGAAAGCTCACGCATCATCCACTCTGCAATGCTCAGCTGGACCCACAACTTCCTGGCTTCACTTCTATGTGATCATCACCCTAATAACATGTCCTTTACCTCATGGAGACACCTTTGGCTTCATCGTCTTTTTCTTAATTCCTAAATGATATCTCAACTAGAGGTGGGTGGAACATGAGGGTTTTCCCTCCACAGAATTCCACAGAGTTACAGGAAAACTCTGCGATTCCGCCACGCTCTCCGAACGGGTGAAAATCTGCATTTTGTGCAGCTCGCATTGATTTTTACCACCGGGAGCTCATTCTATGCTGAAAAATCAGTGCGAACACCACCTCACAGCACGTCAGAAGACGCCGCTCGAGTGCATTGTCTACTCGAGTGGCGGTTTTTCGTGGCTAGAAAATCTCGCAGGGTGCTCTCCTAGTGTCCTAAAATCGTGCTAGGGGACACCCATTCTCACTCGCACTCGCCAACTTACTGTTGGTGAGCAGCATGTGAGACAAAAATCCACCACACTGCAGTTGGCAGACTTTGAACAGAACTTTGTGTTACAATCGTAACGCAGAGTAACCAAAATTCTGCCAACTGCGCCGGTGAAGCGGAATTTATCGCCCACTCCTAATCTCAACCCACATGCACTCTGCTCCCCCCATACCTATTTGTACCTGGTTTTATGTCCACATATTCTTAATCATTCTACAAGTTCTTTAAGTATTCCCAATACATGAATTTAAGAATTAATGTTTATGGTGCCCCTACATTTATTACTACTACACTGAATGGTATGTACCGAGGTATGGATTTGCCACTACGGCCTCCAGTATGCCAGATCCAGGCCTCTCACAGGATCTCCCACTACCTTGAGAAGCAACTGATTTTTTCCACTTCACTATTACCTTCCATAAACATTTTGCATGGTGTTCAACAGTCTACTCCAGGTTTCCTTTTGCACACTGGGCACAGAGCAAAGACAATATCAAATCCACACCCAGTGGTTTGCAGCCTGGCATGGCTATACATTTACTCACTTTTCACATTCACAAATGGTTTTCAGGAACATGTAAACTTCCACTTTTTTCAATTCCATTTTCGCATGCAAAAAGTGACGTGCAATTTTGGAGAAGAAAATGTGCAATTCAAATGCACTGCTGGTAATTTTTTCTACCCTGGAAAATTGTTTTCTTATAGAGATACCCGACCTATTTTGTGGGTGTCTCTTCCTTTTCAGATCCTGGAAAGGGATTTACATCTGACATCAGACCTTTTTAGAGCAAGATGAGATGGGAGTACAGTTTGTTAATCGTCACAGAAGTGGAATTATGTGGGTGCACACAGATTCACAGGGCATATCTATCCTGTGAGGCTCCTCACAGCTTACTCCCCACATGAAACTTTACTCACACAAACATCTGGGAGTTAAGAAATCAGTTTATGAGTGTAAACCAGATTAGAAATATAAAGGGATATTTATCAAAAAGTCACACAACGCAGGAAGACAACTTGATGCTCTGCATTGTGTGGGAGAGCAGAAGTGTGCTATACCTAGTAAGATTTGACGCATTTGTTCTCGCTCTCCCTGCGCTGGTGCACTGTAAGCTGCCTAGCACCAATGCAGGTACTCGTCCACCATGGTGCAAGGATGCCTGTGCTACAGGCAGGATTGTTTTTGTGCAGGAAGGGTCTCCTTCCTGCAGAAAAACAAACCTTTAAGGCATTTTCCTCTTTCTATGTAAGCTGCAAATAAGCAGGAGGAATACGGATATTTCTCCTAGTTATGCCTCTCTTGGGAAGTCTCTCCTAGTTATGCCTCTCTTGGGAAGTTGTACCATTTTGATGCAATCCCAGGTTTACTAACCTTAGTAAATCTGGAACGTGTCAAAATCCATGGGTGAATGCATAGGAACATCCATGCACCATTCATGGAAAGCAGCGATTTGCGCTACCTTGCATTACTCTGGTTTACTATGCCTCATAGTGCCATGTAAGTGGCTTTGCATGGATTAGTAAATCTCAATAAATGGCTTGCATTGCCTTGTGTGACCTTTGTAAATCTGGGCTGGTTTTGAACTCTGAATAAGTTCATTTGCATGCACGTCTCTCTACAAGAACCACATGCCAGATGTACGAAACCTGTGTACATTTCTTAACTGTCTGAATCGGTATTTCAGGCCGCTAAGAAATGCAAGCTGGGCTTTTCTAATGTAAGAAACCCTTTAAGGAATCGCAAGTTGTGATTTCTACCTGTAAAAATCGCATTTGCAATTCCCAGAATAGGAAATGGGATTTCCTATTTGCATTTCCTATTCTGATGTACCATGCATTTACCTAACCAGGTGAAATTAAAAAATAGCACCCCAGGGTGCTTTGTTTCAATTGCAATAAAGCACACACATGCCCCTAAGGAATACGTGTTCTCTGCAGGTGCACCCCTATTTTTGGGGGCACCAAGGGAGGCCTTTTTTCCATTGCCATCCCTGGTTTTGCATTTCCTAAATAGCGATTTCTTGACAAGAAATCGCTATTTAGGAAATGCAAAACCGCCCATTGACTTAAATGCAATGGGATTTCTTAATACCGATTTTCTAGCAGCAATTCCTACTTTGTACTTTGTAGGAATCGGTATCAGGAAATCGTTTGTACATAGCATTTTGCGTTTCTTAAATAGTGATTTCTATGAAGTCGCTATTTAAGAAATGCACAACTGCATTTTCGCGCATCTGGCCCTACATCTGTAGTTTTAGCCATACCGTCCAAATCACCTTCATTTGGAGGGTGTCAGTCCTCACCCAACCCAAATGTGGAATCATCTTTTATTTCAATGGCATCCGGCTCCATGGCCACGCCGTTTTTACCCTCCTTGAAGACTCCAATTGTCGAGAGGTGTGTTTTAGCACTGACCACGCTACTCAACAGAGAAAAGGCACAACTGCACATAACATTGTGCATACAGTCTCTCCACCGTCCCCGGTATTCTGCATACATAAAATATTGAATACTTTCTCCAAGATGTCCTTGTTGTTGAAGAAGTGAAAGAGATTGCATGGCGATTTAACATAATAAGACAGGCATAAATGAATGGACCCACCAGGGGTTGCAGCTGCAACCCATGACTTTCCCATTGTGACCCTTGGCACTCCCTTTGTGACCCTTGACCTCAGAGGTGGTAAACTCAGTCCCAAGAACACAGTGACAGCTAGGTCGTTTGCCCACAATTTCTTATATGAATACTGAATACTAGTCTATTATTCACTATTTGTTTCACAAAAAAATGGAGATTCAAGATCAAAAAGTTTTAAATGTAAGTTGTGTATGCTTGTAGGCCAGAGTTTGTATGCGTGAGGGTGACTGCTTGCATATGTGTGAGCATGTCTCTGTGTGAGCACACGTGAGTGAGAGTCAGTGGCAGGTAGTTAGTGAGAATGAATGAGACTGAGTGTCAGCATGTGAGTATGGGTGAGTCAAAGTGAGTGAGAATAAATGAGTGAGAGCAAGAGTGACTGCAAGTTAGTGAAACTGTGTGGGTGAAAATGAAAGAGAATGAGTTTGAGGGAGTGTTAGAGAGTGTGAGTGTCGCTGTGAGTGAGAATGAGTAGGACTGAGTGAGTATAAGATTAAATAAGTGCGAGTGAGTGCAATTGAGTGTAAGCGAGTTAGAAAGTATGAGTGACTGAGACTGAGTGAATGTGAGTGAATACGAGTGTGAGTAATTAGAAGAATGAATGAAAATATGTGAGTGAGAGCAAGAGAATGAATGAGTGAAAGTGAATGAACATGTGAGGCTGAGTGGGTAAGAATGAATGTAAGTGAGTGAATGTGAGTGTGAGTAAGAATGTGACGTTCAGCATGAGAGTCTGCCATTGGCCCTGCTATACTGAAGATAGTTCTTGGTATATAGAGACACCCATGGCAAAGTATGTGGACTGGCACACTGCAAGCAATTATTAGCATGACAGGCACATGTGAAACAATACCGGCATTGGCATTCTGGAGGTAATTTGTTAGCATAATGGGCACCCACTGTAAATAGTGGCACTGGCATACTGGAGGTAATTCTTGGCATACAGGTCGTCCATTGCAAAATGCTGGTGTTGGCATACTTGTGGAAATTCTTGGCATAGAACGCACTTTGGGAAAAATGTTGGTAGGGCATTGGAGGCAATTCTTGACATAAGGGCGGACAACAACAAGTGGGCACCATGACAAAATACTTGCCCTGACATTCTAGAGGTAATCTTTGGCAGCGTGGTCAGCTGGGTCACCTGTGGTGCATGGATAGTTCTATTAGCCAAATCCTGACACAGGCACATTATATGTAGGTTTTGACCAAATGCCAGCTATAGCAGATGAGGGGCACCCATGAAAAAAGGCTAGCCCTAACACAGTGAAGCTAATGTTTGACACATGTGGGCATCCGTAGCACGTTTTGCAAGAGATGTGTCAACTCATTGGGAGTTGGATGGATGCACTAAGTAATTATGATGAGTTCTCATCGATGAATTGGATAATTATTCTGGTTGTTGACTTGTGAACGTTATCTCTTTTACAGGCAATGGTCTTGTGATGTTTTTGGGAAAAGACCTTTTCACCGTTGAACAGCAAACCTGTCCCAGGTAGTATCCATAATAGCGGAGAATGGTAGCATCTTCCTCTGAGACCTTGCAAGCGGTAATTTCTATCATTCTGGATTACCTTCAACAGGATTAAAGACCCAACATATTGTAGGAACAGGAGGACGTCTCCTTCACAAAAATGTTCAACAGCAAATAGAGTACTCCTATTGGCATGGACAAAGATCAAATTACATATTGACATGCATAGACAGAATTATATAGCAAGATAGATGGCATTACATATTGATATAGGCAGCATTACATAACAAGATCGACTATATTATATATTGTACTGACATACACAGAATTAGATAGTTATTATATAATGAGATAAATGACTTTAGATATAGATATAGGCAGAATTTGATAACACGCTAGATAACATTATATATTGTACTGACATACATAACATTACATATTTACGTAGGCAGCCTTACATAATAAGATAGATGGTATTACATATTGATAAAGGCAGCATGAAATAATGAGACAAACGACATTTCATATTGTAGTGACATACATAGCATTAGATAGTAAATATATTATGAGATAAATTACATTAGATATTGATATAGGCAGAATTATATAACAAGCTAGATGACATTATATATTGTACTTACATGCACAGCATTATATATTTACCGAGGCAGCCTTACATAATAAGATAGATGGCATCACATATTGATGTACGCAGCATTATATATTTGGATAGTTGGCATTACATATTGATGTAGGCAGCATTATATAATGAAATAGATGGCATTACATATCGATAAAGGCAGTATTAAATAATGAGACAAACAGCATTACATATTGTACTGACTTACACAGCATTAGATAGTAAATATATTATGAGATAAATTACATTAGATATTGGTATGGGCAGATTTATATTCCAGGCTACATGACATTACATATTGATGTAGGCAGCATTATGTGTGATCTGGGATAGATGGCATTATCTGTTGTTAAAGGCAGTATTAAATAGTGAGTCAAACAACATTACATATTGTATTGACATACACAGCATTACATATTGGCATAGCCAGCATTACGTGAGATAGCCAGCATTGCATATTGACATAGTTACCATTGTATAAAATGCAAAAGACAGCATTACCTGCTGATATTCATATTGACTTAGAAAGTATTACGCATTGGCACATATATTGGCATTGACATGGGTACATTACAAATTTACATATGCAGCAGTATGTAATGAGAAAAACAGTATTACATACTGGCATTGACAAAGGCAGTAGTATGTAAGAAGGTAAAGGGCATATTGGAACTGAGAAAGGCAGCATTATATAACAAAGTAAAGAGCATTACTTATTGGCATAGGCAGCATTATATAGTGGCATTGACAGTAATCTGTAGTATGATAGAAAGTATTACATGCTCATATTGATATTCACAAAGAAAGCATTATGTATCCGCAGTAACACAGACAGAGTAACATATTCACATTGACAGCATCATTTAGCCACAAACAGCATTGCATCTTGATATAGGCATAGAAATGATTGCAAAACAGCATCACTTCAGAAAGAGGCGGCACTGCCCATAGGGACAGACCGTACGCATAATGGCAAAGACATCACTACATATAGGCATTGACTCAGGTAGCATAACAAGTCAATCACGTTGAAACAAGCAAAAGTACATAGAGACATTGATATCTACATAGAAAGCATTACACATTTGTATCAACATTGACAGCGATACATATTTGTATTGAGAGCAGTATATAATGAGACTGACAGCATTACAAAGAAGTATCAACAGCAGTTACAATGGCACTGATAGCAATATTGATAGAATTACATATTAATATTGACAGCAGCTGCGATGACTTAGACAACACAGCATTGACAGCATTACACATTAGTATCGACAGCAGTTACAATGACATAGAGAACACAGCATTGACAGCGTTACATGTTAGTATCAACACTGGTTACAATGACATAGAGAACACAGCATTGAGAACATTACATTACACAGTAGTATCACCAGCAGTTACAATGACTGTTTGGAACACAGCATCTACAGCATTACATATTAGTATCACCAGCAGTTACAGTGACCTAGAGAACACAGCATTGACAGCATTACATATTAGTATCAACAGCAGTTACAATGACATAGAGAACATGGCATTTACAGCAGTACATATTAGTATTGATAGAGGTTACAATGATATCGAGAACACAGCATTGACAGCATTACATATTAGTATCGACAGCAGCTACAATGACATAGGGAACACAGCATTGACAGCATTACATATTAGTATCAACACTGGTTACAATGACATAGAGAACACAGCATTGAGAACATTACATTACACATTAGTATCAACACCAGTTACAATGACTGTTTGGAACACAGCATCTACAGCATTACATATTAGTATCAACGGCAGTTACAGTGACCTAGAGAACACAGCATTGACAGTATCACATATTAGTATCGACAGCAGTTACAATGACATAGGAAACACGGGAATGACAGCATTACATATTAGTATCACCAGCAGTTACAGTGACATAGGGAACACAGCATTGACACCATTACATATTAGTATCACCAGCAGTTACAGTGACCTAGAGAACACAGCATTGACAGCATTACATATTAGTATCAACAGCAGTTACAATGACATAGAGAACATGGCATTTACAGCAGTACATATTAGTATTGACAGAGGTTACAATGATATCGAGAACACAGCATTGACAGCATTACATATTAGTATCAACAGCAGTTACAGTGACATAGGACATAGCATTGACAGCATTACATATTAGTATCACCAGCAGTTACAATGAAATAGAGAACACAGCATTGACAGCATTACATGTTAGTATCAAGAACAGTTACAATGACACAGAGACACAGCACTGACAGCATTACATATTAGTGTCAACACTGGATACAATGACATAGAGAACTGAGCATTGACAGCATTACATGTTAGTGTCAACACCAGTTACAATGACATAGGGAACACAGCATTGAAGCATTACATATTAGTATCAACACCAGTTACGTTACAATGAAATAGAGAACCCAGGATTGACAGCATTACATATTAATATCGACAGCGGTTACAATGACATAGAGAACACAACATTGACCTCATTACGTATTAGTATCAACAGCAGTTACAATGAAATAGAGAACAGAACACTGACAGCATTACATATTAATATCGACAGCAGTTAAAATGACATAGAGAACACGGCATTGACAGCATTACACATTAGTATCAACAGCAGTTACATTAACATAAGGAACACAGGCCCTCATTACAACCCTGGTGGACGGGGGAGAAGTGGCGGTAATACCAACAGGCCGGCGGAAAAAAATTGAAATATGACCATGGCGGTTACTGCCATGGTCATCCGCCACTTCTCCACTCCGACCGCCAGGGCGGTGACGACCGCTGGGCTGGAGACTTCGGTCTCCAGCCCGGCGGCAGTCACCAGACCACCGGCGGTATCACGACCCTGCATACCGCCATGGATTTCGGGTGGTTTGGAACCGCCATGAAATCTATGGCGGTAGGCACTATCAGTGCCAGGGAACTCCTTCCCTGGCACTGATGGGGGTCTCCCCACCCCGAGTCCTCCCCCACACCCCTGCCACCCCCAAAGGTGGCAGAACCCCCCTCCCCACCCCTACCCCCAACATGCACAGACACACACCCCTTCCCTACCCCTACCCCCAACATGCACAGACACACACCCCTACACGCACACATATACGGCAACAACACATACCCGCACACATACAAACAGACATGCACACAGACCGATCCGCACACATATCCCATACACACAACACACCCCCTGCTTGCATACATGCACTCACACACCCCCTCTACATACTCACACGCACACCCCTATGCACACACACAACACACAACACCCCCCCACCCCCCTCCCCTAACGGACGATCAACTTACCTTGTACGTTGATCCCCCGGAAGGGGACGGGATCCATGGGGATGCTCTACCGCCAGCTCCCCGTCACCAGAACACCGCCACACCGTATCATGGGACGTGATTCGGTGGGCGGTGTCCAGATGACGGGGTGGTGGAGGTGGAGCAACCTCCACTTCCCCGCCGACCGTCAGTATGGCTGCTGGCGGCTCTCTGTCCGAAAAAGGACA
Source organism: Pleurodeles waltl (assembly GCF_031143425.1). NCBI lineage: Eukaryota > Metazoa > Chordata > Amphibia > Caudata > Salamandridae > Pleurodeles > Pleurodeles waltl. The sequence goes on from NC_090445.1 coordinate 1,688,155,979, forward strand.
GAGGGCTGCCAGCAGTCATAATTCGCTGCGCGGAAAACCGCCTGCACTGGCGGTCTTCAGCACGGCGGTTCGAGGTCGTAATGAGGGTCACAGTGTTGACAGCATTACATATTAATTTTTACAGCAGTTACAATGACATAAAAAACACGCATTGACAACATTAGATATTAGTAATGATAGCAGTTACAGTGACATTGAGAACACAGCTTTGACAGCATTGCATATTAGTATCAACAGCTACAATGACATAGAGAACACAGCATCAACACTTATTACATATTAGTATCAACATACGCCAGCTCTCACGCATTTGGCAAGTGCATGATTTACTGCATAAATGTACTCAATCCAAAGTAAAATGTGCTCTGTCCAAGACACATTTGCGTATGGTGAAAGCGTGAGACCAAGAGCCTTTTACTTCTGTTTTTTTTACACCTGTTTATTTTTCTGTCTTTTATTCCATTTTGCTTTTCTTTCCTTCTCGTCTCTTTCTCTCTCCCTTCAGTCTCCCCCTGTTTTCCCGTGCTGCTGCAGCTACTGCGGTCCCACCTGCTCCCTCCCTCCCTCCCTCACTTTTCCCACCCTCCTGCCTCTCAGCTGAGCGGATCCCCCTGCCTCTCTCCACTTGTTAATGGTGGCGGGTGTGTGGCCAAGCAGGGGGTGTGCTGCTGGTGCACCAAAGGCACACCAAAGGCAAGCCCATCTGCATCTGGGCCGTGGCTAGCGCCGTTGAACCTGGTCCTCGCTCAATCTGCCGGTATAACTCCAACACACTACACGCCCTCAACACAGTAAGGGGGTCATTCTGACCCCGGCGGCCAGGGTTGGCGGGAGCACCGCCAACAGGCTGGCGGTGCCCCGCAGGGCATTCTGACCGCGGCGGTTTGGCCGCGGTCAGATGCGGAAAACCGGCGGTCTCCCGCCGGTTTTCCGCTGCCCAAATGGATCCTCCATGGCGGCGCAGCAAGCTGCGCCGCCATGGAGAATCTGACAGCCCATACCGCCATCCTGTTCCTGGCGGTTCTCCCGCCAGGAACAGGATGGCGGTATGGGGTGTCTTGGGGCCCCTCGGGGCCCCTGCAGTGCCCATGCCAATGGCATGGGCACTGCAGGGGCCCCTGTAAGAGGGCCCCACTTTGTATTTCAGTGTCTGCTTTGCAGACACTGAAATACGCGACGGGTGCAACAGCACCCGTCGCACCTTCCCACTCCGCCGGCTCCATTCAGAGCCGGCGTCCTCGTGGGAAGGTTGATTTCCACTGGGCTGGCGGGCGGCCTTTTGGCGGTCGCCCGCCAGCCCAGTGGAAATCCCAGAATCACTGCAGCGGTCTGACGACCGCAGTGCGGTCACCCCCTAAGACCCTCAGCCTGCCACCTAGCCGACCCGAGGAACACTCATGGACCTTTTTCGTGCTGTGCATACTACCGCACCCTCCAAGGACCTCCACCTGATCCCGTATCAAACACGGACAACCACCTCAAGTGCATACTCCACAACACACGCTCCCTAGTCAAGCACACAGTAGGAGTCTGGGACCTCCTCGACTTGACCGCCCACACATGGATCCACCACCCCCTTGGCCCCGGACAACTCCACGCCCATCCCGGACAGCAACAAAATCATCCACAAGGACAGAGCCAACTGGCTTGGAGGAGGCATTGCCAAAGTCTACCAGAACACCCTCTGCCTGACAACCACCAACGAGTCACAGTCTCAGCCAACCCATGAACACCTACACTTCCAGATTCAGACCAACCTCAATGCCTCCCTACATGGCACACTCATCTACAGGCCGCCCGGACCCTGACCTCAATTCTGCGAAGACATCACCGACCTCGTTGCCCCCCAAGGACTCACTTTCTCCAACTACATCCTACTCTGCGACCTCAACTTCCCCCTTGATATCCGCAATGACCCCAACACCACAAACCTCTTGGACAACCTCGAAACATTCGGCCTTAAACAACTTTTCAACCTTCCCACCCACAGAGCTGGACATATCCTCGACCCCATTTTCTCAGCAGGGAACAACATCACCATCTCTCACACTTCTGAACACCATTGGACTGACCACAAGTGCATCCACTTTACCTCCATGAAGAACCCTGCACGCCACTATGCCACAGAAGCACAACTCGCCAATGCTCTCAGCCACTCCCTCCCCACAGACGCAGCGGACGCTAATGAAGCCGCACTCAATCTACACCGGTGGTTATCGGAATGCGCCGACAATGTAGCCCCCCTCAGGAAACCAGCAGGAAACCGACATGCAAAACACCTAAATGATTTATGACAGACCTACAAGAGTCCAAATGCTCCTGCAGACGACTGGAGCAGAAATGGAGGAACAGCAAATCAACCGAATACCACATAGCCTACAGAACGCAGTCACCATGCACCGCCAGAAAATCAAAGACACCAAAAAAGCCGCTATTCAAGAACGCCTCAGCACCAGCGCTCACAACAGCAAAGAGTACTTCAACATCATCAAAGAGTTCAAAAACCCCAGGACAGACACCGCATCCATCCCTCCCTCCAAAGACTTCTGCACCAACCTCGCCACCTTTTTCCACCAAAACAATCCAGGACATTTATGAAGGCTTCAGAAACAAAACCCGCCCGCACTGCCCATAAATACCACCACGGACCCAGCACCACAACATATACTGAACTCCTGGACCCCCATCACCAAAGAGGGCACCCAAAGACTCATGAACTTCATTCACATTGGAGCACCCTCGGATCCATGCCCTCATCACATCTTCAACCTGGCCAGTGCCACCATAGCACCTGAGCTCTGCCAAACTATAAACCGGTCCTTCGAGATCGCCACCTTCCCATCAGACTGGAAGCATGCCAAGATCAACCTGAGAGAGCTGAAAAACTGCAGACCCGTCTCTCTTCTTTCCTTACAAGCCAAAGTAACGGAAAAGGCCATCAAACAGCAACTCATCGAATTCCTCGAGACACACAATTCCTAGACCGATCCCAATCCGGATTCAGGAGCAACCACAGCACTGAAATAGCAGCCACCGACGACATACGTGCCATACTAGACCACAGAAGCATGGCCGTACTAATACTCCTTGACCTCTTCACCACATTCAACACGTCTCCCACTCCACCCTCTGTGCCAGACTCCACGACGCCGGCATACGAGATGAAGCACTGGAATGGATCAGGTCCTACCTCATCAGAAGAACACAGATTGTCAGACCACCACAGTTCATGTCAGAACCCAAAGAAACATGCTGCGGAGTGCCCGAAGTATCATCACTCAGCCTAACGCTTTTCAGCATCTTCATGGCCCTGCTAACCAAGATCATCAAACAACATGGGCTAAACATAGCCTTCTACGCCGACGATGCCCAACTGATTCTCTCCCTGCCCGATGACCATGTAAAGGCCGAGAGAAATTTCTATAAAGGGATGAGAGCAGTTGCCGCCTGGATGAAAGCCAGCTGCCTCAAACTCAACTCCGACAAGGCAGAGATCCTCGTAATCAACTCCATCCCTTCTACCTGGAACGACTCCCGGTGGCCCACCGATCTGGGAAATGCCCCACGGCCCATACATGCAAGCTGGGCATCATCCTGGACTCCTTTCTATCCATGACCCGCCAAGTCAATGCCGTCTTGTTGTCATGCTTCCACACCCTACGACTCCTTCGAAAGATCTTCAAGTGGATCCCCTCCGACACAAGGAAGACACTTGTCACTAGCAAACCGGACTACGACAATGCACTCTATGCCAGCATCACCAAGAAACTACAATCAAGACTACAAAGAATTCAGAATACAGCAGCCAGACTCATCCTGGACATCATCGACACAGCCAAATCTCCTCCTACCTCAGAGACCTACACTGGTTCCCAGTCAAAAAGCGCATCACATACAAACTTCTGATCCACACCTAAAAGGCACTACTCAACAAAGGACCGGCATAACTCAACCACTGCTTCTCCTTCTACGTACCCAACAGACAACTCTGTTCTTCCCAGCTCTACCTTGCTGCCGCTCCCAAGATCCAGAAAAGCACAGCAGGAGGAACATCTTTCTCCTACCTCACAGCCCGGACATCGAACACGCGACCTCTCAAACTCAGGCAGACCGCATCACTGAAGCAGTTCAGGAAGGACCGCAAGACGTGGCTCTTCAGCTGAGCAGCATGCCCGCAAACAGCACATTGAGACCCTACAGGTGATTAGCCGTGCTTTAGAAATCACTGATTGATTGATTGAGAGCCCCTGCCCAGTGAGAGTGCATAGTAACGCCTGCCCCAGGTAGAGACAGGAAGCCCTGCTCTCACTATGTGCATGATGTTCTTTAGTACAGCATGCAGGGCACAGGAGGGCAGCTGTATTCACACTACCTGTGTGCAGGTGCAATGGCATGTATTGATGTGCAATTTGCAGGGCACTATACTGGGTCTCTGCTTAACTCGGTGCGAGCAGGTGCAAGTCCGATGCATCACAAGACAAATCAGCTGGGAGAGCACTGAAGGGAAGGGCACCCTGTTCAGATTAGGTGAGAACCAGTGTCAATTCAGCAACTGACAAGATGAAGGCGCTAAGAGGGCAATAAATGGATGGGGACTTTACACACACTGGGTGTGCACAGCTTCACCAAGCCTTAGCAAGGGCTTGCATGAAGGAGACCTGTTGATCCTTTGTACAGCCAGTGAATGAGGCTGCCTGATTAGTATTGTACATTTAATCATCACATGAATTCCTTTATTTGTGATAGAGAAAAAGCCAAAGTATTCACTGAGAAACCTAGCTTTGACTGCCAATACACATTTATATATATATTATACATATATAAATGTATAATGTATAAATATATACAAACACACACAACCACACACACACACACACACAGTGTATTGCCCCGTACCCAGATATCCATTTGCTTATGTAAGATGCTAAACAATAACAAAAAAAGGGCAAAAAAAGTAAACTTGCATTCACGTCCAAGAGGCGAGACTTATTGGCTAATGCCAGTGTTTGTTTAAAAGGGTCATCGGGTGTATGATGTCACAATAGAGCTCAAAGCCCAGACATCATTCCATAAATGGACATTCTAGAAAGCCTATTGTTGGTGATTACTTGTGATGAGTATGTGTTGGATATAACACAGGATGATGATTTTAATGTGTAGAATGAGGAATTTGAAGGTTCTGCCTCAAAAGAAATTATAAGGATCCCTTTGGAAGAGGAAATATTGACATTAGACATCCTCGTAGTAGCGATTAGTGGCCAATGGAACATGTTTCCGAAATTTATAAAAAAATGGTTGAGGAGACCTTTAGAGAAAGAAGTAAGGAGTGAGGGCAGAATGTTCAAGGCCAGTTATTGAGGCAAATGTGTGTGTTACACCAAATTTAAATCCAGAGATAATTACCTTTCTTTTTCGTATGGGCAGAGATCCTCAGAAAGGGTTAGAACATTCTTTAAAACAGTGTCAGGACAAAGTTTTGGATGTTTTGGGGCGTTGGCAAGAATTTTTGATCTGGCAGAGGAGGCGTATATGAATGATTCTGAAGTTGATTTATTGCTACTACGAGGATGGTGTCAGAGAGCAATTGTATTGTTGGGCAACGCTAATGCTGGCATATTAACAGAAAGGAAAAAAGCTGTTTTGCTGAAGATCAGTCCAAAGGGAATCTAGTGAAGAACCCAAAGGTTTGTTGTTCGGAGAAGGGTTAGTAAAGAGTTTGGGCAAATATGTATCTACTTTCAACGCATTAGTTAAAGAATAACATGAGGAAAGTTTTCAATAAAGGTGTTTTTGGAAGTAGAGGGGGACCTTTTACTGGCCGCGGGATGTAAAGGTCCCTGTCTAACAACCAATATAAAGGATATGGAAGAGGATTTCAGTCCTCAACAGGTTTCTTTCCAACCAGAGGCAGAGGTGGTCGTGGTGGAAGAGCAAGAGGTACAAGGAGAGGACAAAATTTCCAAGGATCTCAAGGTGAGTATGGAGAATTTAACTGGTTTTCCCCAACGAAAAGTTGGAGGACGGTTAAAAAAAGTTGTAAAAACCTGGGGAAACTGTCCAGGGTTTTGAAATAGATTTTGTAGAATATCCTTGGTAGGAGAAAGAACAGAGAGAGATTTTTGTGCCAGAGGTTGAAAAGTCTATAATAGATGCAAAGATAGAAGTGTTGTTACATAAAGGTGCAATAAAACAGGTAGAGGAAGGAATGAGAGGTTACATTATCTCTATTTTCCTAGTGCAAAAAAAGAACGAAGGGCGGAGGCCGATTATAAATCTAAGAGATCTGAACAAATTCTTGATTTACAGACATTTCAAAATGGAAGGAATACAATGTTTAAGAGATTTGTTGCAAAAGAACGATTGGTTAGTAAAGCTTGATTTAAAAGACGCTTATTTCACTATTCCAATAGGAGAGGACAGTCACAGGTTTCTGCAGTTCCGTTGGAGGAGAAATCTTTATCAGTTCCTATGTCTTCCGTTTGGTTTATCTTCGGCGCCTTGGTGTTTCACCAAGGTGATGAGAGTAGTGGTGGCTTTTTTACGAGAAAGAGAGATAAGGCTAATAGTATCTTTAGATGACATTTTGGTCATGTGTCAAGATATGGAGCAACTGAAGATAGAATTGAGGATAGTGATGGATTAGTTGCAAAGTTTGTGTTTCATTATAAACCTGGAGAAATCTATTCTGCTTCCAGCTCAGAAGATGGAGTTTTTGGGGTTCGAGGTAGACACTGTGAGGGTGTTACTTTGTTTACCGGAAAGAAAATTAAAAATGATTTGAAAGGAAATATTAAATGTATTAAAGAAAGATTGGATTCCTTTAAGTGATTTAGCGAGGATGATAGGTTTGTTATCTTCATCAATTCAAGCAATTTTTCCTGGTCCTCTGCATTATCGTGCTTTACAAAGATTAAAGAAAGACACATTGGGAAAAGGTTTGTGGTATGGCGACAAGGTGACGTTCAATCAGGAAGCACGGGAAGAGTTGTGGTGGTGGTTGAGAACATGGATGCTTGGAATGGTTGAGCAATGTTTGGTTGTGCACCAACCGTTGTTCTGCAGACAGATGCCAGTTTATCAGGCTGTGGAGCGTGTTCGGGAGAAAGATGGACTGAAGGAGTTTGGTCACAAGAGGAGAAAAAGGTGCATATTAATTGTTTGGAACTGACGACAGGTCTGTATGCTTTGAAAAGTTTCAGGGAGCTTTTGGAAGGTCAGAATGTGTTGATGAAGATGGACAATGTATCAGCAGCAGCGTATATCAATCGTTTATGGGGTAGCAGATCCCGTGGCCTATCACATTTAGCGAAGGAGTTTTGGTATTTCTGCATGGAGCACAAGATTGCAGTAAGGGCAGAGTATTTTCCAGATCACATGAATTCGATAGCAGATTGGAATTCAAGAAACTTGAATGGTTTCAGCGATTGGAAACAGAATCCTTTGTATTTCAAAAAGATAAATCAAATCTGGGGTCTGTTGGAAGTGGATTTGTTCGCAACCAGATTGACTTTTCAGTTAGAGAGGTATTTCAGTTGGATTCCAGATCCAGGAGCCTGGGCAGTGGATGCTTTCCAACAGAATTGGAGGGGATTGGAAGCGTATGCTTTTCCGCCTTTTGCAATGATACAGAGAGTTTTATTGAAAGCCAGGACAGAGATGTGTCGGCTGGTTTTGGTGACACCGTTTTGGGTGTCTCAGGTATGGTTTCTGTCAGTGGTGGAATTGGCATGTGAAATCCCTTTTTTGATTCCGGCAGTAGAAGGACTTTTAGAGAATTGCGAGGGTGTAGAACATCCTTTAGTTTCAGACAGGGTGTTGAAATTTCTTGGTTGGAGGATATCAGGAGATCTGAATGTTTCAATGGACATTTGATTAGGGCTGCAGAATTATTACAAGAATCTTGGGCACCTGGAACAACCAAAAGATATAGGGGAGTTTGCAGAGTATGGTCTAGTTGGTGCTTGGAGAGGTATTTGGATCCCGTGAAGGCACCTATAGTAGAGTAAATGTTTTGGTTGAATAGTTTGAGAAAGGTTTAATTTATAGAACATTAAATTGCTACAGATCTGCTATTTCTGCAGGTCACGTTTTGTTGGATGGAAAGAGTATAGGGAAGAATATTATTGTCTGCAGGGTGTTGAAAAGCATGAGATTAAGAAGACCTCCTAAAGCTAGGTATGATTTTTTATGGGATGTAAATTTACTTTTATCCTTATTCCAGTCATGGCCTGGTAATAGGTTTTTAGAGTTGAAAAGGCTTTCCACCAAATTAGCTACTTTAATTTCTTGTAGAAGTGTTTCGGATGTGAAGGCTTTGGAGGTAAGTAATAAAAACCATGCACCTGATGGTGTTTATTTTGAAATAAGGAAGAGAACTAATACAATGTCCCATTCAAGTTTTTATCCGAAGTTTGAGAATTGTAAGAAATTGTGTGTAATAGATTGTTTGTATAAGTATGAGAACAGAATGAAGGAATTTAGGAGAGACGGGGAGAATCAGTTATTGTTTTCATATGTAAAGCCATATAAAGCTGTGTCTACTAGTATTATAGCAGGATGGGTTAAAGGGGCTATGTTACAAGCTGGATTGATATTAATATTTTCAAGTCACATTCCGTAAGGGGTGCAATGGCAAGTAAAGTTTAGTTATCAGGTGGAAGATTGGAGGAGATTTTAAGAGCGGCTGACTGGTTGACAGCAGGAACTTTTGTAAAGCATTACTTTAGATAAATACAGCACAAGACAAATGCGGTTCTCAAGGGCTTTGAACATGCAGAATGGAAGCCTCCGGTGTTGTAATGAAATGGCAATTCTCATAGTGTAATGATCAGAGAATCTAGATTTAATTAAAGACATAGAGGCTAACATTATCCCTCCCTCCACTTCCCCCTTCTTTTCAATAAATGAATATTTTAATGATTATTTAGTTATAGTTTTGTTAAAATTTATAGTTGAACAATATTGGTTATATTGCAAATTTTTGTTTTTAAGACAATGTGTAGTTGTTTGTTTGTTGGTGACGTGTCCAAGATGGCGGCCGGTGCAGACGCTTTCTAAGGAGCTCCGCTCGCGGCCCGAAATAAATAAACCAATTCTCCCTGCCCGGCCCACCCTGGTGCCTGCTGCCCCGGCCGTGGATGACCCCCAGAAGCGGGGGGCCACATGCAGTCCCGCGGTCGTGTCGGTGAACGCGCCAAAGCACGAGGCCGAGAGAGGCTTCTATAGACCGCGACACCAGGTGGAAAACGGCGGGTCCGGCGCCCTATGCGAGGATGCGGCAGCACCTCAGCACCCGTGCACACGGCCCCGAGATGCCTGCAATAACAGAGAAGAAGGATTGGGGTCGCCACGGCGGAAGACATCGAGGTAGGGACCGTCAGTGACAGATCACCGGCCGTCCACCCGCTTGGAGGGTGGATTCCTCGCGAACTGAGCTATTGTGGCTTGCGGGCCTGACCAGACATTGTGCCTGAGGGTGAAGAGGTGAGGCCCTGTGCACCTGAGAACCCTTCACACGTGGCCTGAGCGCCCCATACGATACAGAGATAGCGATTGGGTGCTCGAATATAGACATTGGGCAGGCCTACACCACCGAGGGGTGCTATTGGCTGCCCAGTCATAAGAACAATATTTTCTGACATGCGACATGCTGATGGGGACCAGAACAACGCGCACTGGACCCCTTGAGATATCAGACGCTCATCAGCAGCACAGGACGTGGAAAGCACGGCAACAAAAAAGATGCGTGGGACTGATGGTGCGAATCAAGTCGGCACAATGTATCATAGCCGGTGAGTGGCCCGCTGACTGGCCAAAGCTTTGGCCCAATCATAAAATCAGCACAGGGAGCTCAACGGACATCCCAGTATACATTAAACGTGCTAAACCATGAAGCCAATTTGGCCCCCACAGCAGCATCAGCCCCATGATGTGGCAGGACGCCTAATAGATAACCCAGACGGTACATGCTCAGCACAACTGCTTGCTGCAGACCAAGAATACACACAAACATGGTCAAGCCAAAACTGCCCAGACCACAGTCAACAGCGGAGGTTGAAGGGTCACATTTTGCGAGGGTGGCTGGAGATGAGGCTGCTGCACTACAACAGATGAATGAAACTCTGCAAACGTACGCAGCACAATTCGACAAGCTCCTTCAGGCAGTACTGGACACTAAAACTACTTTAGAAGGGAAAATAGACTCAGTGGCACTGGAGGTGAACCTACTCAGAGCGGAACACCGCAAATTGGCGGACAGAGTAACTGATAACGAATTGGCACTAACTGCAGCTCAACCGGAAATTAAAGAACTGCGAGATCAGCTACAGCGTATGGAAACAGAGGTCAATTATTTGCAGCGCAGAGCAGAAGATGTGGAAGGACGTTTGCGGAGGAACGATGTCAGATGCGTGGGGTTCCCGGAGCGAGTGGAGATGCCAAATGCCAAAGTATTCCTAGAACAATGGCTCAAAAACACGGTACTGGCAAACAATGCATCGCCCACGTTCACGGTGGAATAGGCCCATCGAATCCCAAGCAGACCACCACGCCCGGGAGCCCCACTCCTGCCCCTGATCGCACACGCCTTCTAAACTTCCACAACAGAGACCAGATCCTCCAGAGCTTCAGATCACATGGACCAATACAGGTGGACAACAATGTTATCACGGCCTATCCAGACTACACCGTTGAGGTGCAACGTAAACGTGCGTCCTTCACAAGGGTGAAGCAACTCTTGAGTGACAACAACCTCTCCTACTCACTGCTGTTCCTGGCATGACTCCGGTTGATAGATGGGGAGAAGACTCAAATTTTCCGTTCTTTGGAAGACGCCTGGACCTGGCTGCATGCCAAGGGGTTGGCCAAACCCAACAATGACGAATACAAACAAGAAGTATGGATCACTCCTCAGCCCCAGCGGAGAAAGAAACCAAACTCTGGGACACGTCCCTCCAAAGCGCAAGCAGCTGAAAGTCAGGCGCAGGCCTTAAAGGATGCCAACCTGTTCGCATCGGCGCAAAGCCCGGCTCATTGCGAAGTCAAGATCATGAACTCGGATTCATCGCTGGGCAACTCCAGTGCCTCCACCTCCCCCTCCATATTCGGCCCAGAGCTCACTCCGCGTACAGCAGATGATATTTAAACCTTCCTACATATCGTGTAATCGGTATGGACTGACCAGACTCTTCTTGGACCGAACACATGTCATAGTGGAATGTTTAAACAGGATAATGCCAGACCCGGCGAAGGAGGATGAAACCGGCAAGATCTCACGCCCAGCCATAGTGATCTCCGCCTGTGGACCTACCTGAATACCTCTCCTGGGCGAGAACTCAGATCCTGGCAATAATGGGGGTGGTGGGGTGACTGGGGCGGAGCAGGCGTGAAGACTATCCAGAGCGGGCTGCCACAAATGGTCCCCTTGTTTCTAACATCTAGGCCTCCCCACACCCCAATGGAACACCAAAGGGACCATGCTTTGATAGCTACTACATGTGACACCCATTGTGCCACTGAGTTACACGTTGGGCCTTGCCCAATAAGTTCTTTCATTGTTTATATTTGTTTCTTTATTTCATTCTTCTTAGTACTTATGGGACAGTGGGGATCTGGGATGGATGTATTTGGGGGAGGGGACGAATGTGCGACAAAGAGGCATTTCATGAGATCCACGCCCCAACAGCGCATCCTGTTGATATCCATACCACCACATTTCCTCATACCCACATGGGACTGGACACCTATAACATATTAACATGGAATGTGAGAAGCATGGCCACCATCACCAAGCGCTGCAGGGTTTATGTGTACCTCAAAAGACACAAAATACACATCGCTATACTGCAGGAAACCCATTTAACACAAGACGAACTATGAAACCTCAAAAGCAAATGGCGTGGTTTAGCTTATGGTACCACAATATTTGCATTCGCTAAGGCAGTGCTGGTATGGATCGCCACAGAAGTTCCTTACATAGTAGAGCACCACAAAACCGATGTAGATGGTCGGTATGTTCAACTGGAAGGTTTACTAGATGGTAGGCCACTTACCATAACAGGACTATATGCTCCCAACTCGTCAATCACCCCCCAAATCCTCCAGGACCCCACGACAAACCATATACGGGGCGACAACTGGAATTGTGTGCCAGATATAGTCAGGGATAGATCCCACCCACCACTAGATGAGGCTCCAAGCAGGAAAACCTCTCAGATGTTGCAGACTCGGGTGTCGGAGCGGAGACTTGTAGATGTATGGCGAATACTACATCCTCTAGATAGGGAATACTCCTTTTTCTCCCCGGTCCACCGCCTTCACACCTGCATAGACTTGCTGCTCTGCTACGCCGGACTGACTAACAACTTCAAAGGGGCATCCAATCTAGCTAAAACTATATCAGACCACTGCCCACTGATGGCTACCATTCAATGGGGTAGGGTACGCGCGCGTATTCCCACTTGGTGATTACAGCCAAGCTTGCTACTGGACCCCCCCCATTCCACCAAGAACTGGCAGAGCGCATTTCAGCTTATTTTAAACTCAATAATGTTGCGTGTGATGGAATAGGATGCCCACAAGGTGGTGGCAAGGGGCCTCTGTTTGTCGGCAGCAGGTGGAACGTGACGTGTGTTGTCCAGTGAACTATTGCAAGTAGAAACAGAGCTCCGGGAAGTAGAGCGGAGGGTGGCATTGGGCACTGTGGGCCCTGAGGCCTTACGCGTGCTGTGCACGCGTAGGAATGAGGTCAATTCACGCTTGCAAAAATTTGACTACCATCACTATGTTGCCAGGATGCACTCAGAGAGAGATCGCTCTGGTAGGTTGCTGGCCTAGCTAGTACGTGGCGAACAACAACGCGACCCCATACGGGCTATAAGACTGGACTCGGGCGCAGTGGTCAACACCCAAGCAGAAATAAATTACACATTTAAGCAATATTACAGTACCCTGTATGTGGCAAACTCTCCCCCACCAGTGACACGGTTAGCTGACTTCTTCCACGCAATCCCTTTAGTTCGCCTCTCCATGGCCCAGCAGTGGGAACTAGAGAAACCCATAGACTTGGAAGAAATTCAGCTGGCCTTACAACAACTAGCTCGTAACAAAGCCCCGGATAGCGATGGTCTCCCGACGGAATATTATCACACATACTCAGCGCAGATAATTAAGCCATATATGGAAATGCTACATGAAGCGCTTACGAAAGGACAGCTCCCGGACTCACATCGGGAGGCGGTGATAGTGGTCCTCCTGAAGCCGGGTTGTGACCCATTAGATGTTTGATCATACTGACCCCTCTCTTTATTAAATCTTGATTGCAAGCTCCTAGGTAAGGTCCTGCCGAATCGTTTGCTCCCGCTGATGCCATTGCTGGTTCACGACGACCAGTCAGGATTTATTCCCGGTCGGAATACCTTCATCAACATCAGATGCCTGCTGCGGCTCATGTCGGATGCCCCAGTGTCGGAATATGAACGAGTAGCAGTATCCCTTGACATAGAGAAAGCGTTTGACACCCTGGGCTGGCCCTTCTCACTGGAGAAGCTTAACTGCATGGGGTTTGGGAAAGTATTCACAAGATGGATCAATATCTTGTACTCTGACCCTATTGCCCGGGGGGTTAAGACAGGCGGGATAATGTCAGATGGGTTTCTTGTTGGAAGGGGCACGAGACAGGGATGCCCACTTTCACTGCTCCTGTTTGCTTTAGCAATCGAACCACTAGCGGCGCATCTTCGATGCAGGGCTCAAGAGTGGGGCATACCAGACGGGGATAGACATAAGACTTTCTCCCTATATGTGGACGATGCACTGATATATTTGCGCGATTGCACAACTGCGCTCCCGGGCTTACTACAGTTACTGGGCCTATTTGGGGATCTATCGGGCCTGCATGCAAATTGGTCCAAGTCCTGTTTGATTCCACTGACACAGATACCAGAGGGACTCCGCTCTAATATCTCGACACATGTACTACCGTGGTCGTATAATACCTTCAAATACCTAGGTATACAAATATATCACAGTGCAGCCGACCTCAGGGAAGGTAACTTAGGACGCACAATCAGATCGATCAGGGGTTCCTTGCCTTTTTGGCGCTCGCTTCCGTTATCACCCATGGGGAGGGTGGCAGTTGCAAAGATGATCATACTCCCGCGATTGTTATACCATTTCTCTGCACTACCGATATTAATCCCTCGTGATTTCTTCACATCATTGAACAGCTTCATGACTTACTTGATATGTGGGGGTGGGCGCCAGAGGGTGGCATTAGCGGACACGCATTTAGCGCTTGAACAGGGTGGCTTAGGTACCCCGAATTATGAATTATACTATGCAGCCACGCAGATACATTGGACTTGGCGCTGGATACAGGACCTCCCAAACTCGGAGGCAAAGGTGGTACATGCCAACCTAGGACATACCAATGTGCTGCAATGGCTCGTGGACCCTAACAGCCCATCATGCCAACACAATATTTTGATGGACGTAGCTCGTTGGTGTTGGAGCCGCTATATATTGGGAGGGCCCCAGACCCTGCCATATTCACCTAAGGTCGCCTTACTGTCCATCCCAGGGATTTGGAAATTGACCGGCCAACATAAGCTGGTTTTATGGGCTGCTAGAGGCATACAGACAATTGGAGACATATTCACAGAAGGCCACATCATGAATTATGCTGAACTCACGTCAGCACATGACGTGGACCGAGGATGGTTTCTAACATACTACGCCCTACAACAACTCACACGCCGTATATGGTGCTGTGGGGACAAGGAACCTCCGACTTCCCTCTTTTGCATGAATTATTAACTGGCCCGGGAGGTCATTGCAACATATATCAGGTATACGGAGTTTTACTTGGTAGCCCAGACGTAGCTCAGACAAAAGCGAAGATGGGACGGGGTCCTACCCAGGCCGCTGACACAACACACATGGTGCACTGCACTCAATTTGACACAAAAGGTATCAAGCAATCCCAGATTCCGCTTCACACAATTCAACTATCTACATCGAACCTATCTGTCCCCACATAGACTACAGCGCATGTGCCCCCTGTCGAGTCAAGAATGCCCAAGATGTGGCGACCTAGACGCCATCTTCTACCATATGACGTGGGAATGCCCGCCGGTACTGTGGGCCTGGCACGCCATAACCACACTGACTGCTGAACTGCTTGAAATCCCGCTCTCCCCCACGCCCGAATCCTGTCTGCTGGGTATCCGCCCGAAACTGAAGGGGAGGAAACAGGTACACAGATGCATCGAATTGGCATTCGTTCTGTTCAAGCGCCTTTTAGTGATGCAATGGAAAGCGCCAAACGTGACAGACACTCGTCTTCATCCAGGAAGCAGGGGCAGCCCCTCCCCTATGGCAAAGGAGTGTCGCCCCACTCTGGAAAGCAGAAAAATAAAGGGATAATCCAAGTATTTTATTATTCCTTCATTTATCCACTTTCGTAGGGCAGGGCCAGCATCCTTTACGTCAACAAGTGGAGGAGGACTGGTGGTGCGCTTCTAAGTGCACATGTCAGTTTGGCCGACCATCCGAGGCCGCCCAAACTGACATGCGCACTTAGGACTCTCCACCCGGCCATGTTGCAAAGCCGGCTTGAGAGCAAGCGCAGCATCCCGCTCCCTTCTTGAGCGGCATTTGTGCCCGCTCAGGCCAATCTCATGCTGCTCAATGCTTACTTCTTCCAGGCTGCAATGGATTGCGATTGTCTCCCACCCCAAGAAAATTACTTCCCTCTGTTTGTCTCATCCCTAAAACGTACCTGTTCAGGTGGTAATGTCCTCCAAGTAAGCAAACTCCTCTAATTCAGTAACTTTAATTTTGGCAGTGGTGCCTGATTCTGCAACGCAGAAGTTCTCTGTTGTGTGCCGAAAATCTGTTTTTAAGGGCTTCAGATTAAACCTACATTTGTTAAAAAGAAGTCCAATTGAGGCGATTAACTGTGACATGTACTGCACCAGGCATTGACAGCACACATCACGCGCAGCTTTTCATGTCACTGTCAGTATGTAAAGTCTATGGCAGTTTCTGTGTCTAAGGGAGTTTTTTATGTCAGCACCGTTGTTTAATGCTGTCCGCTTGGCTGACAACATGAAATGCTGTGATTGCTGCCATTAAATATTTATGTGCAAGCAGCACCTTATGACTTGGAAGGTCCTTTGAGTCTGTCTGTCGGCGTCATGTAATCAGCTGTATAAAAATACTAATTTCTCTCTCTCTCTCTCACTCGGTCTATTTCTGAAAGTTAAAGCCTCTGCAGCAGTGGTTCCCAACCTTTTCACTTCTGTGGACCCCCACTTTATCAGTACTGGTACCCAGGGACCCCACTGAATCATTCTTGGAATCTGGGGACCCCCATTGAGTCATTACTGGAAGCTGGGGATCCAGGCCTAAACATTGTTAATGATTTGAACAGCAAAGCAATAAACAAATAATACAGAAACAGGCAGTCAAGAAACACATACACAAATGAGAACACATTTTGGCCCATATTTATACTTTTTAAGCGCCGCATTTGCATCATTATTTGACGCAAAAGTGGCGCAAACTACCAAAATATAATTGTATTTTGTGAGTTTGTGCTGCTTTTGTGTAAAACAAATGACGCAAAAGCGGCACAAAAAAAGTATAACTATGGGCCTTTCTCTGCAAACAAATAAAATTATTATTATTTTTATTTTTATTTTAATAGGAAGGTTGAAGCTTTTCTAAATTCATTTGAAGCCACACAACATCCATACTATATTCTGTTTGACGCACCTGCACTTCTCCCACAAATCATACTGAGCCTACTAATTAACCCCTTCTGTGCCGCGGACGTAGTGGTTACGTCCCGCGGCACAGTGCTGCTGTGCCGAGGACGTAACCACTACGTCCTCGGCACACAGCCCAGAGGGAGCGCTCTCGCTCCCTCTGTGTGCTTCCCCCCACCCCCCCAAAGTCAGGGATGGAAGGGGAAGCCCTTCCCCTTCCACCCCCGACCCCCCCACCCCCCCATAATGACGTCAGCGCGCGATCGCGCGCTGACTTCATTATGGGGATTTCGCCGCACAGGAAGCCATTTGCTTCCTGTGCGGTGACGAGGAAAGAGGTGAGTTCCTCTTCCCGGTGGGTGGGGGGTTTGGGCTAAAGAGGCACCGGGGGAAAGGAAAGGCTTTTCCTTTCCCCCGGTGTCTCTTTGAGCATTCCTGCTGCCCGATCGCATTGCGATCGGGCAGCAGGAATGCCCACTAGACACCAGGGATTTGTTTTTTTTGTTGTTTGCTCGTGTTTCTTGCTGGCGGGGAGCGGCCCCTTGGGCAAGGGTCGCTCCCCTTGTGGGGGCAATTAGTTACGGCCATTTCTGCCCCCCTTGGGGGCAGATTGGCCTACTTTTTAGGCGGATCTGCCCCCAAGGGGGGCAGAAACCACTGGATCACCAGGGAATTATATTTTCTGTGCAGGTATGTTGGGAGGGGGTGCCCCCTTGGGCAAGGGGCGCCCCCCCCAAGGGGGCAGAGAACTGTTGGCCATTTCTGCCCCCCTTGGGGGCAGATCGGCCTATTTTTTTTAGGTCCATCTGCCCCCAAGGGGGGCAGAAGCCACTTAGGCACCAGGGATTGTGTGTGTAGTGGATGGGGGGGCGCCCCCTTGGGCAAGGGTCGCTCCCCTTTGGGGGGCATGTCTTTTAGGGCCATTTCTGCCCCCCTTGAGGGCAGATCAGCCTATTATTTTTAGGTTGATCTGCCCCAAGGGGGGCAGAAACCACTAGAACGCCAGGGATGTTTTTTTATGTGTTTATTTTTGTGGGGGGGCGTCCCCTTGGGCACGGGGCGCCCCCCCAAGGGGGGCATTGACCTGTTGGCCATTTCTGCCCCCCCTGGGGGCAGATGGGCCTATTTTTCTAGACCCACCTGCCCCCAAGGGGGGCAGAAGCCACGTAGACACCAGGGATAGTGTGTGTGTGTGTGTGTGTTAGTGGATGGGGGGGGGCTTGGGCAAGGGTCGCCCCCCACTTTGGGGGCACATGTACCCAGGCCATTTCTGCACCCCTTGGAGACAGATCAGCCTATTATTTTTAGGCTGATCTGCCCCCAAGGGGGGCAGAAACCACTAGAACGCCAGGGATTTTTTTTTATGTGTTTATTTTTGTGGGGGGGTGTCCCCTTGGGCACGGGGCACCCCCCCAAGGGGGGCATTGACCTGTTGGCCATTTCTGCCCCCCCTGGGGGCAGATGGACCTATTTTTCTAGACCCACCTGCCCCCAAGGGGGGCAGAAGCCACGTAGACACCAGGGATAGTGTGTGTGTGTGTGTGTGTTAGTGGATGGGGGGGGGCTTGGGCAAGGGTCGCCCCCCACTTTGGGGGCACATGTACCCAGGCCATTTCTGCACCCCTTGGAGACAGATCAGCCTATTATTTTTAGGCTGATCTGCCCCCAAGGGGGGCAGAAACCACTAGAACGCCAGGGTTTTTTTTTTATGTGTTTATTTTTGTGGGGGGGCGTCCCCTTGGGCACGGGGCGCCCCCCCAAGGGGGGCATTGACCTGTTGGCCATTTCTGCCCCCCCTGGGGGCAGATGGGCCTATTTTTCTAGACCCACCTGCCCCCAAGGGGGGCAGAAGCCACGTAGACACCAGGGATAGTGTGTGTGTGTGTGTGTGTTAGTGGATGGGGGGGGGCTTGGGCAAGGGTCGCCCCCCACTTTGGGGGCACATGTACCCAGGCCATTTCTGCACCCCTTGGAGACAGATCAGCCTATTATTTTTAGGCTGATCTGCCCCCAAGGGGGGCAGAAACCACTAGAACGCCAGGGATTTTTTTTTATGTGTTTATTTTTGTGGGGGGGCGTCCCCTCGGGCACGGGGCGCCCCCCCAAGGGGGGCATTGACCTGTTGGCCATTTCTGCCCCCCCTGGGGGCAGATGGGCCTATTTTTCTAGACCCACCTGCCCCCAAGGGGGGCAGAAGCCACGTAGACACCAGGGATAGTGTGTGTGTGTGTGTGTGTTAGTGGATGGGGGGGGGCTTGGGCAAGGGTCGCCCCCCACTTTGGGGGCACATGTACCCAGGCCATTTCTGCACCCCTTGGAGACAGATCAGCCTATTATTTTTAGGCTGATCTGCCCCCAAGGGGGGCAGAAACCACTAGAACGCCAGGGATTTTTTTTTATGTGTTTATTTTTGTGGGGGGGCGTCCCCTCGGGCACGGGGCGCCCCCCCAAGGGGGGCATTGACCTGTTGGCCATTTCTGCCCCCCCTGGGGGCAGATGGGCCTATTTTTCTAGACCCACCTGCCCCCAAGAGGGGCAGAAGCCACGTAGACACCAGGGATAGTGTGTGTGTGTGTTAGTGGATGGGGGGGGGGCTTGGGCAAGGGTCGCCCCCCACTTTGGGGGCACATGTACCCAGGCCATTTCTGCACCCCTTGGAGACAGATCAGCCTATTATTTTTAGGCTGATCTGCCCCCAAGGGGGGCAGAAACCACTAGAACGCCAGGGATTTTTTTTTATGTGTTTATTTTTGTGGGGGGGTGTCCCCTTGGGCACGGGGCGCCCCCCCAAGGGGGGCATTGACCTGTTGGCCATTTCTGCCCCCCCTGGGGGCAGATGGGCCTATTTTTCTAGACCCACCTGCCCCCAAGGGGGGCAGAAGCCACGTAGACACCAGGGATAGTGTGTGTGTGTGTTAGTGGATGGGGGGGGGGCTTGGGCAAGGGTCGCCCCCCACTTTGGTGGCACATGTACCCAGGCCATTTCTGCACCCCTTGGAGACAGATCAGCCTATTATTTTTAGGCTGATCTGCCCCCAAGGGGGGCAGAAACCACTAGAACGCCAGGGATTTTTTTTTATTTGTTTATTTTTGTGGGGGGGCATCCCCTTGGTCACGGGGCGCCCCCCCAAGGGGGGCATTGACCTGTTGGCCATTTCTACACCCCCCTGGGGGCAGATGGGCCTATTTTCTTAGGCCCACCTGCCCCCAAGGGGGCAGAAGCCACTTAGGCACCAGGGATAGTGTTGTGTGTGTTTTTTTTGTTTTTTTTTGTTTGAGGGCTGTCCCCTTTGGCAAGGGTCGCTCTCCATGGGGACACAGTACTAAAGGTATTTTCTGGCTTCCTTGGGGCAGACAGGCCTATTTTTTTAGTAGGCCCATCTGCCCCTATGACAGAATCCACTTAGGCACCAATTTCTAAAATGTTTGATGGTGGGGTGTTTGTGAACTGAAGAAGTCTTTGCATTTGTGATAAAAAAAAATGTCCTCCTTTTTGTTCTAGTTCAAAGCTTTTGCTTTATTTGCTGTGGCTCCTTGCGGTTTTGGCGGTGGTTGACCTGCAGTTTGCACAGTTGCATGTTTTAGGTAAGTAAAAACAATTTACTCCAAAGGAGTATTGTTGCCATGCATGAATGACATGTTTGTAGGGGGTGTACTAAATGCAGGATTGTGTGTGAAATTGTCCTTAGGTTTGTGCACAATGATATTTGTTGTGTCTTATTTCTAATTTGCCTTTCTTTCTTTCTTTTTAGTGGGATATCATTGGTGATTGCTGTGTAGTTGCTGGTGAATCAAGCTTTTTCAGGCAAGTGAGCGGTATAGTTTTTGAGTTTGTAACTCTTACTAACAAAGCTACACTTTGTTACTTGTCTTACACAGTGCTGGTTGTTGGTGGTGAATTTGTCCAGTTAATTTTAGCAGGAGAGATCATGGCTAGCCGCAGGATGACCGCTCAGCAGGTGGTTGGTATGCTTTTTGAGTCACAGTCTGATCATGACTATGAGACGGACTCTGCATCTGAGGCAGAGGAGGAAGTCAGAGATTCTGGCAGTGATGTTTCTGTTGGAGGGGAATCTTCTGATGATGAAGCCACACTCAGTGCAGATGAAGGTTCTGTTTTAGAGGAGGACATTGATGTGCCAATAGTGCAGCAACCTGGGGCTGAAAGGTTTCCCGTTAGAAGACCTGATGTCTGGGTTGCCCCAAACATGGAGCAGCCAGAGTTGCCTGCCTTTACTGGTCTCCCGGGGTGTAACGCCAATACAGAGAACTTTATGCCTATCAATTTCTTTGAGTTATTCATGGATGATGTGTTTTTGGAAGAGATTGTTGAGCAGACTAATTTGTATGCGGAGCAGCATTTGAGGGACAACGCTGCTAGACTTAGGCCACACTCTAGAGCTGCCCAGTGGATTCCCACAAATTTGGAGGAGCTAAAAAAGTTTTTGGGTTTGACTTTTTTGATGGGGTTGATAAGGAAGCCGTCACTGGCTTCTTATTGGTCTACTAGTCCCTTGATGGCAACAGCTATATTTCCAGCTACCATGAGTCGTAATCGGTATTTGCTTCTTCTTAGGATGCTGCATTTTGTTGACAATGCATTAGCCTTGCCACGAGATCACCCAGATTCTGACCGTCTTTTTAAGATTAGGCCTGTCCTTGATCATTTTGTAGATCGGTTTTCGGAGGTCTATGTTCCAGGCAAAGAGATAAGTGTGGACGAGTCTTTGGTCCTCTTCAAGGGTCGTTTGGTTTTTAGGCAGTACATTCCTAGCAAAAGGGCACGATATGGAATTAAATTGTATATGCTGTCTGAAAGTAGGACAGGATATGTGTATAGTTTCCGTGTGTACACTGGTAGGGATTCCAATATTGACCCCCCTGGTTGTCCTCCCACTTTTGGAGTTACTGAGAAAATAGTGTGGGATCTTGGTAGACGACTGTTCAACAAAGGTCACCATTTGTATGTAGATAACTTCTACACTGGTGTGCAGTTGTTCAAGGAATTGTTTAGAGTGGACACAGTTGCTTGTGGCACAATCCGTTCTAACCGGAAAGGCTATCCAAGGGAGCTTGTCTGTAAAAAACTTGAGAGGGGACAGTGCTGTGCCTTGCGGAACGAGGAGCTGGTAGCTTTGAAATTTTCAGACAAGAGGGATGTCTACATGCTAAGTACCATCCATGATGAGAGTACT
This sequence comes from Pleurodeles waltl, assembly GCF_031143425.1. Classification (NCBI taxonomy): domain Eukaryota; kingdom Metazoa; phylum Chordata; class Amphibia; order Caudata; family Salamandridae; genus Pleurodeles; species Pleurodeles waltl. Next base: position 1,688,177,943 of record NC_090445.1, read on the forward strand.
TCCCCTGTGACTGTTTGGGGCCAGGTTGCTGAAGTGCGCAAACCTGTGTGCATTTTAGATTATAATAAGCACATGGGAGGTGTAGATAGAGTTGACCAGAGGTTGGAACCTTATACTGCTATTCGTAAGTCTTATGTTTGGTATAAGAAGTTAGCACTTCACCTCTTCCACTTAGCAACCTTCAATGCTTTTATTGTGTTTAGGGATAGGTCTCCAGACTCAAAGATGACATTTGTGAAATTTCAGGAGTCAGTGATAGAGAGCCTTATTGTGGTGGAACAGGCCAGAGTTCCTAGAGAAGCAGTGGTGGAGGATGTGGCTAGATTGAAAGATCGCCACTTTGCTGAGCACATTCCTCCCACACCCAAAAAAGACTTTCCAGCTAAGAAATGTAGAGTGTGTTTTCGAAGAGGTATCCGGAGGGAGACTCGAATGTACTGCCCAGATTGTCCTTCAAAGCCTGGGCTGTGTGTCGGTGCTTGTTTTAAGAATTACCACACCCAGAAGAATTTCTGGGAACAACCATGAGTGTAAACTCATGTCTGTTTTGTATTTTCATGTGTTTAGTTTCATGGTTAGCATTTCTGTCATGTTGTTAGTTAGAGCTTTTGTGTTTGTTGTTTTGTAATTCTTTCTACTTAGTTAGGGGTTCCTCTGTTAAAAAAAAAAAAAATATGATGCCATTGTGTGTGGAGTGGGGCTTGGCTGAGACTGTACATATTGACTTGATGTTGGCTACTGCAACACACTGCAAGCCAAACACCAGTCCACACACTCCCATCAGCTGGTGTGATTGTTGTATCAGGCATGTGGGCGTATGTAAGTGATGGGCCCTTGAGTGGCGCTGTCTGTCGACGTGAGTGTTGTAATGTGCTGGGCCCGTGGCTGGCGGTGTGAATGGCCTTGTGTGTGTCATGTATGAAAGTTGTGTGAATGGACTGTAAAGCGGTTGGTGCCTTGTCGCGGCTTTACAGCTCACGAGCTGTGAGTCATTGGTTCAGTTTTTTGCCTTTCAGTTACTAACAGTGCTTTTCATTTTTGTGAAAGCTCTTGTTAGTAAAATTTGATCCACTGAACCATCACTCACCCTCGTGCCAAATCCAACCAGTATGTGTGGTAAAAATGACCAAACCTGCTCCGCTGTAATCAGGCGTCGCAGCACACCTATGACACGCTAGGTGCCTCAGGTGGGACCCCGATGATGAAGCATGCCACCAACTTGGTTAGTGGGTGAGGGGTCTTTTTCACATAACCTAAGTGTGTTTCTTTTCAAAATTTTAGTGTTTGGCACATCACGGACGTATGTGGGCACATCAAAACGATATATTACAAAACTACCTGTGTTTGGGGGGGGAGAGGGCACCTATGTTTTTGGTCCTGTGTGCGGCCTTCATCTAGGGAAACCTACCAAACCCAGACATTTTTTAAAACTAGACACCCCAAGGAGTCTAGGGAGGAGTGGCTTGCGTGGATCCCCCAACATTTTCTTACCCAGACTCCTCTGTAAACCTCAAAATGTGCTTAAAAAAAGCATATTTTCCTGACTTTTCTTCGTACGATCACCACTCCAGCACAAAATTCCTACTCCCCAGTGTTCCCCTCAGTCTCCCAAATAAAATGACACCTCACGTATGTGGGTCCCCAAAGCAGAGTCAGTCTAAAGATGTATAAAAGAATATGTCCTCATAAACTCGCAGTACTATCCCCTGTATCTCTACAAGTTTTGGGCCTTATTCTGTTGGAGGCACCTGGCCCACCCACACAACTGAGGTATCATTTTTATCGGGAGACTTGGGGGAACGCTGGGTGGAAGGAAATTTGTGGCTCCACTCAGATTCCAGAACTTTCTGTCACCGAAATGTGTGAAAAATGCGTTTTTTTAGCCAATATTTGAGGTTTGGAAAGGATTCTGGGTAACAGAACCTGGTCAGAGCCCCTCAAGTCACCCCATCTTGGATTCCCCTAGGTCTCTAGCTTTCAGAAATGCACAGGTTTGGTAGGTTTCCCTAGGTGCTGGCTGAGCTACAGGCCAAAAACTACAAGGTAGGCCCTGTTTTCAATGAAAAAATGTGATGTGTCCACGCTGCGCTTTGGGGCGTTTCCTGTCGCGGGCGCTAGGCCTACCCACACAAGTGAGGTATCATTTTTATCGGGAGACGTGGGGGAACGCTGGGTGGAAGGAAATTTGTGGCTCCTCTCAGATTCCAGAACTTTCTGCCACAGAAATGTGAGGAACATGTGTTTTTTTAGCCAATTTTTGAGCTTTGCAAAGGATTCTGGGTAACAGAACCTGGTCCGAGCCCCGCCAGTCACCCCTCCTTGGATTCCCCTAGGTCTCTAGTTTTCAGAAATGCACAGGTTTGGCAGGTTTCCCTAGGTGGCGGCTGAGCTACAGGCCAAAATCTACAGGTAGGCACTTCGCTAAAAACAGGTCTGTTTTCTTCCAAAATTTTGGTGGTGTCCATGTTGCGCTTTGGGGCGTTTCCTGTCGCGGGCGCTAGGCCTACCCACGCAAGTGAGGTATCATTTTTATCGGGAGACTTGGGGGAACGCTGGGTGGAAGGAAATTTGTGGCTCCTCCCAGATTCCAGAACTTTCTGCCACTAAAATGTGAGGAACATGTGTTTTTTTAGCCAATTTTTGAGCTTTGCAAAGGATTCTGGGTAACAGAACCTGGTCCGAGCCCCGCCAGTCACCCCTCCTTGGATTCCCCTAGGTCTCTAGTTTTCAGAAATGCACAGGTTTGGTAGGTTTCCCTAGGTGGCGGCTGAGCTACAGGCCAAAATCTACAGGTAGGCACTTTGCTAAAAACAGGTCTGTTTTCTGTGATGTGTCCACATTGCGCTTTGGGGCGTTTCCTGTCGCGGGCGCTAGGCCTACCCACACAAGTGAGGTATCATTTTTATCGGGAGACGTGGGAGAACGCTGGGTGGAAGGAAATTTGTGGCTCCTCTCAGATTCCAGAACTTTCTGCCACAGAAATGTGAGGAACATGTGTTTTTTTAGCCAATTTTTGAGCTTTGCAAAGGATTCTGGGTAACAGAACCTGGTCCGAGCCCCGCCAGTCACCCCTCCTTGGATTCCCCTAGGTCTCTAGTTTTCAGAAATGCACAGGTTTGGTAGGTTTCCCTAGGTGGCGGCTGAGCTACAGGCCAAAATCTACAGGTAGGCACTTCGCTAAAAACAGGTCTGTTTTCTTCCAAAATTTTGGTGGTGTCCACGTTGCGCTTTGGGGCGTTTCCTGTCGCGGGCGCTAGGCCTACCCACGCAAGTGAGGTATCATTTTTATCGGGAGACTTGGGGGAACGCTGGGTGGAAGGAAATTTGTGGCTCCTCCCAGATTCCAGAACTTTCTGCCACAGAAATGTGAGGAACATGTGTTTTTTTAGCCAATTTTTGAGCTTTGCAAAGGATTCTGGGTAACAGAACCTAGTCCGAGCCCCGCCAGTCACCCCTCCTTGGATTCCCCTAGGTCTCTAGTTTTCAGAAATGCACAGGTTTGGTAGGTTTCCCTAGGTGGCGGCTGAGCTACAGGCCAAAATCTACAGGTAGGCACTTTGCTAAAAACAGGTCTGTTTTCTGTGATGTGTCCACGTTGCGCTTTGGGGCGTTTCCTGTCGCGGGCGCTAGGCCTACCCACACAAGTGAGGTATCATTTTTATCGGGAGACGTGGGGGAACGCTGGGTGGAAGGAAGTTTGTGGCTCCTCTCAGATTCCAGAACTTTCTGCCACAGAAATGTGAGGAACATGTGTTTTTTTAGCCAATTTTTGAGCTTTGCAAAGGATTCTGGGTAACAGAACCTGGTCCGAGCCCCGCCAGTCACCCCTCCTTGGATTCCCCTAGGTCTCTAGTATTCAGAAATGCACAGGTTTGGTAGGTTTCCCTAGGTGGCGGCTGAGCTACAGGCCAAAATCTACAGGTAGGCACTTCGCTAAAAACAGGTCTGTTTTCTTCCAAAATTTTGGTGGTTTCCACGTTGCGCTTTGGGGCGTTTCCTGTCGCGGGCGCTAGGCCTACCCACGCAAGTGAGGTATCATTTTTATCGGGAGACTTGGGGGAACGCTGGGTGGAAGGAAATTTGTGGCTCCTCCCAGATTCCAGAACTTTCTGACACAGAAATGTGAGGAACATGTGTTTTTTTAGCCAATTTTTGAGCTTTGCAAAGGATTCTGGGTAACAGAACCTGGTCCGAGCCCCGCCAGTCACCCCTCCTTGGATTCCCCTAGGTCTCTAGTTTTCAGAAATGCACAGGTTTGGTAGGTTTCCCTAGGTGGCGGCTGAGCTACAGGCCAAAATCTACAGGTAGGCACTTTGCTAAAAACAGGTCTGTTTTCTGTGATGTGTCCACGTTGCGCTTTGGGGCGTTTCCTGTCGCGGGCGCTAGGCCTACCCACACAAGTGAGGTATCATTTTTATCGGGAGACGTGGGGGAACGCTGGGTGGAAGGAAATTTGTGGCTCCTCTCAGATTCCAGAACTTTCTGCCACAGAAATGTGAGGAACATGTGTTTTTTTAGCCAATTTTTGAACTTTGCAAAGGATTCTGGGTAACAGAACCTGGTCCGAGCCCCGCCAGTCACCCCTCCTTGGATTCCCCTAGGTCTCTAGTTTTCAGAAATGCACAGGTTTGGTAGGTTTCCCTAGGTGGCGGCTGAGCTACAGGCCAAAATCTACAGGTAGGCACTTCGCTAAAAACAGGTCTGTTTTCTTCCAAAATTTTGGTGGTGTCCACGTTGCGCTTTGGGGCGTTTCCTGTCGCGGGCGCTAGGCCTACCCACGCAAGTGAGGTATCATTTTTATCAGGAGACTTGGGGGAACGCTGGGTGGAAGGAAATTTGTGGCTCCTCCCAGATTCCAGAACTTTCTGCCACAGAAATGTGAGGAACATGTGTTTTTTTAGCCAATTTTTGAGCTTTGCAAAGGATTCTGGGTAACAGAACCTGGTCCGAGCCCCGCCAGTCACCCCTCCTTGGATTCCCCTAGGTCTCTAGTTTTCAGAAATGCACAGGTTTGGTAGGTTTCCCTAGGTGGCGGCTGAGCTAGAGGCCAAAATCTACAGGTAGGCACTTTGCTAAAAACAGGTCTGTTTTCTGTGATGTGTCCACGTTGCGCTTTGGGGCGTTTCCTGTCGCGGGCGCTAGGCCTACCCACACAAGTGAGGTATCATTTTTATCGGGAGACGTGGGGGAACGCTGGGTGGAAGGAAATTTGTGGCTCCTCTCAGATTCCAGAACTTTCTGCCACAGAAATGTGAGGAACATGTGTTTTTTTAGCCAATTTTTGAGCTTTGCAAAGGATTCTGGGTAACAGAACCTGGTCCGAGCCCCGCCAGTCACCCCTCCTTGGATTCCCCTAGGTCTCTAGTTTTCAGAAATGCACAGGTTTGGTAGGTTTCCCTAGGTGGCGGCTGAGCTACAGGCCAAAATCTACAGGTAGGCACTTCGCTAAAAACAGGTCTGTTTTCTTCCAAAATTTTGGTGGTGTCCACGTTGCGCTTTGGGGCGTTTCCTGTCGCGGGCGCTAGGCCTACCCACGCAAGTGAGGTATCATTTTTATCGGGAGACTTGGGGGAACGCTGGGTGGAAGGAAATTTGTGGCTCCTCCCAGATTCCAGAACTTTCTGCCACAGAAATGTGAGGAACATGTGTTTTTTTAGCCAATTTTTGAGCTTTGCAAAGGATTCTGGGTAACAGAACCTGGTCCGAGCCCCGCCAGTCACCCCTCCTTGGATTCCCCTAGGTCTCTAGTTTTCAGAAATGCACAGGTTTGGTAGGTTTCCCTAGGTGGCGGCTGAGCTACAGGCCAAAATCTACAGGTAGGCACTTTGCTAAAAACAGGTCTGTTTTCTGTGATGTGTCCACGTTGCGCTTTGGGGCGTTTCCTGTCGCGGGCGCTAGGCCTACCCACACAAGTGAGGTATCATTTTTATCGGGAGACGTGGGGGAACGCTGGGTGGAAGAAAATTTGTGGCTCCTCTCAGATTCCAGAACTTTCTGCCACAGAAATGTGAGGAACATGTGTTTTTTTAGCCAATTTTTGAGCTTTGCTAAGGATTCTGGGTAACAGAACCTGGTCCGAGCCCCGCCAGTCACCCCTCCTTGGATTCCCCTAGGTCTCTAGTTTTCAGAAATGCACAGGTTTGGCAGGTTTCCCTAGGTGGCGGCTGAGCTACAGGCCAAAATCTACAGGTAGGCACTTCGCTAAAAACAGGTCTGTTTTCTTCCAAAATTTTGGTGGTGTCCACGTTGCGCTTTGGGGCGTTTCCTGTCGCGGGCGCTAGGCCTACCCACGCAAGTGAGGTATCATTTTTATCGGGAGACTTGGGGGAACGCTGGGTGGAAGGAAATTTGTGGCTCCTCCCAGATTCCAGAACTTTCTGCCACAGAAATGTGAGGAACATGTGTTTTTTTAGCCAATTTTTGAGCTTTGCTAAGGATTCTGGGTAACAGAACCTGGTCCGAGCCCCGCCAGTCACCCCTCCTTGGATTCCCCTAGGTCTCTAGTTTTCAGAAATGCACAGGTTTGGCAGGTTTCCCTAGGTGCCGGCTGAGCTAGAGGCCAAAATCTACAGGTAGTCACTTCGCAAAAAACACCTCTGTTTTCTTCCAAAATTTTGGTGGTGTCCACGTTGCGCTTTGGGGCGTTTCCTGTCGCGGGCGCTAGGCCTACCCACGCAAGTGAGGTATCATTTTTATCGGGAGACTTGGGGGAACGCTGGGTGGAAGGAAATTTGTGGCTCCTCTCAGATTCCAGAACTTTCTGTCACTCAAATGTGAGGAAAATGCGTTTTTTTAGCCAAAATATGAGGTTTGCAAAGGATTCTGGGTAACAGAACCTGGTCCGAGCCCCGCCAGTCACCCCTCCTTGGATTCCCCTAGGTCTCTAGTTTTCAGAAATGCACAGGTTTGGTAGGTTTCCCTAGGTGGCGGCTGAGCTAGAGGCCAAAATCTACAGGTAGGCACTTTGCTAAAAACAGGTCTGTTTTCTGTAATGTGTCCACGTTGCGCTTTGGGGCGTTTCCTGTCGCGGGCGCTAGGCCTACCCACACAAGTGAGGTATCATTTTTATCGGGAGACGTGGGGGAACGCTGGGTGGAAGGAAATTTGTGGCTCCTCTCAGATTCCAGAACTTTCTGCCACAGAAATGTGAGGAACATGTGTTTTTTTAGCCAATTTTTGAGCTTTGCAAAGGATTCTGGGTAACAGAACCTGGTCCGAGCCCCGCCAGTCACCCCTCCTTGGATTCCCCTAGGTCTCTAGTTTTCAGAAATGCACAGGTTTGGTAGGTTTCCCTAGGTGGCGGCTGAGCTACAGGCCAAAATCTACAGGTAGGCACTTCGCTAAAAACAGGTCTGTTTTCTTCCAAAATTTTGGTGGTGTCCACGTTGCGCTTTGGGGCGTTTCCTGTCGCGGGCGCTAGGCCTACCCACGCAAGTGAGGTATCATTTTTATCGGGAGACTTGGGGGAACGCTGGGTGGAAGGAAATTTGTGGCTCCTCCCAGATTCCAGAACTTTCTGCCACAGAAATGTGAGGAACATGTGTTTTTTTAGCCAATTTTTGAGCTTTGCAAAGGATTCTGGGTAACAGAACCTGGTCCGAGCCCCGCCAGTCACCCCTCCTTGGATTCCCCTAGGTCTCTAGTTTTCAGAAATGCACAGGTTTGGTAGGTTTCCCTAGGTGGCGGCTGAGCTACAGGCCAAAATCTACAGGTAGGCACTTTGCTAAAAACAGGTCTGTTTTCTGTGATGTGTCCACGTTGCGCTTTGGGGCGTTTCCTGTCGCGGGCGCTAGGCCTACCCACACAAGTGAGGTATCATTTTTATCGGGAGACGTGGGGGAACGCTGGGTGGAAGGAAGTTTGTGGCTCCTCTCAGATTCCAGAACTTTCTGCCACAGAAATGTGAGGAACATGTGTTTTTTTAGCCAATTTTTGAGCTTTGCAAAGGATTCTGGGTAACAGAACCTGGTCCGAGCCCCGCCAGTCACCCCTCCTTGGATTCCCCTAGGTCTCTAGTTTTCAGAAATGCACAGGTTTGGTAGGTTTCCCTAGGTGGCGGCTGAGCTACAGGCCAAAATCTACAGGTAGGCACTTCGCTAAAAACAGGTCTGTTTTCTTCCAAAATTTTGGTGGTTTCCACGTTGCGCTTTGGGGCGTTTCCTGTCGCGGGCGCTAGGCCTACCCACGCAAGTGAGGTATCATTTTTATCGGGAGACTTGGGGGAACGCTGGGTGGAAGGAAATTTGTGGCTCCTCCCAGATTCCAGAACTTTCTGCCACAGAAATGTGAGGAACATGTGTTTTTTTAGCCAATTTTTGAGCTTTGCAAAGGATTCTGGGTAACAGAACCTGGTCCGAGCCCCGCCAGTCACCCCTCCTTGGATTCCCCTAGGTCTCTAGTTTTCAGAAATGCACAGGTTTGGTAGGTTTCCCTAGGTGGCGGCTGAGCTACAGGCCAAAATCTACAGGTAGGCACTTTGCTAAAAACAGGTCTGTTTTCTGTGATGTGTCCACGTTGCGCTTTGGGGCGTTTCCTGTCGCGGGCGCTAGGCCTACCCACACAAGTGAGGTATCATTTTTATCGGGAGACGTGGGGGAACGCTGGGTGGAAGGAAATTTGTGGCTCCTCTCAGATTCCAGAACTTTCTGCCACAGAAATGTGAGGAACATGTGTTTTTTTAGCCAATTTTTGAGCTTTGCAAAGGATTCTGGGTAACAGAACCTGGTCCGAGCCCCGCCAGTCACCCCTCCTTGGATTCCCCTAGGTCTCTAGTTTTCAGAAATGCACAGGTTTGGTAGGTTTCCCTAGGTGGCGGCTGAGCTACAGGCCAAAATCTACAGGTAGGCACTTCGCTAAAAACAGGTCTGTTTTCTTCCAAAATTTTGGTGGTGTCCACGTTGCGCTTTGGGGCGTTTCCTGTCGCGGGCGCTAGGCCTACCCACGCAAGTGAGGTATCATTTTTATCAGGAGACTTGGGGGAACGCTGGGTGGAAGGAAATTTGTGGCTCCTCCCAGATTCCAGAACTTTCTGCCACAGAAATGTGAGGAACATGTGTTTTTTTAGCCAATTTTTGAGCTTTGCAAAGGATTCTGGGTAACAGAACCTTGTCCGAGCCCCGCCAGTCACCCCTCCTTGGATTCCCCTAGGTCTCTAGTTTTCAGAAATGCACAGGTTTGGTAGGTTTCCCTAGGTGGCGGCTGAGCTAGAGGCCAAAATCTACAGGTAGGCACTTTGCTAAAAACAGGTCTGTTTTCTGTGATGTGTCCACGTTGCGCTTTGGGGCGTTTCCTGTCGCGGGCGCTAGGCCTACCCACACAAGTGAGGTATCATTTTTATCAGGAGACGTGGGGGAACGCTGGGTGGAAGGAAATTTGTGGCTCCTCTCAGATTCCAGAACTTTCTGCCACAGAAATGTGAGGAACATGTGTTTTTTTAGCCAATTTTTGAGCTTTGCAAAGGATTCTGGGTAACAGAACCTGGTCCGAGCCCCGCCAGTCACCCCTCCTTGGATTCCCCTAGGTCTCTAGTTTTCAGAAATGCACAGGTTTGGTAGGTTTCCCTAGGTGGCGGCTGAGCTACAGGCCAAAATCTACAGGTAGGCACTTCGCTAAAAACAGGTCTGTTTTCTTCCAAAATGTTGGTGGTGTCCACGTTGCGCTTTGGGGCGTTTCCTGTCGCGGGCGCTAGGCCTACCCACGCAAGTGAGGTATCATTTTTATCGGGAGACTTGGGGGAACGCTGGGTGGAAGGAAATTTGTGGCTCCTCCCAGATTCCAGAACTTTCTGCCACAGAAATGTGAGGAACATGTGTTTTTTTAGCCAATTTTTGAGCTTTGCAAAGGATTCTGGGTAACAGAACCTGGTCCGAGCCCCGCCAGTCACCCCTCCTTGGATTCCCCTAGGTCTCTAGTTTTCAGAAATGCACAGGTTTGGTAGGTTTCCCTAGGTGGCGGCTGAGCTACAGGCCAAAATCTACAGGTAGGCACTTTGCTAAAAACAGGTCTGTTTTCTGTGATGTGTCCACGTTGCGCTTTGGGGCGTTTCCTGTCGCGGGCGCTAGGCCTACCCACACAAGTGAGGTATCATTTTTATCGGGAGACGTGGGGGAACGCTGGGTGGAAGGAAGTTTGTGGCTCCTCTCAGATTCCAGAACTTTCTGCCACAGAAATGTGAGGAACATGTGTTTTTTTAGCCAATTTTTGAGCTTTGCAAAGGATTCTGGGTAACAGAACCTGGTCCGAGCCCCGCCAGTCACCCCTCCTTGGATTCCCCTAGGTCTCTAGTTTTCAGAAATGCACAGGTTTGGTAGGTTTCCCTAGGTGGCGGCTGAGCTACAGGCCAAAATCTACAGGTAGGCACTTCGCTAAAAACAGGTCTGTTTTCTTCCAAAATTTTGGTGGTTTCCACGTTGCGCTTTGGGGCGTTTCCTGTCGCGGGCGCTAGGCCTACCCACGCAAGTGAGGTATCATTTTTATCGGGAGACTTGGGGGAACGCTGGGTGGAAGGAAATTTGTGGCTCCTCCCAGATTCCAGAACTTTCTGACACAGAAATGTGAGGAACATGTGTTTTTTTAGCCAATTTTTGAGCTTTGCAAAGGATTCTGGGTAACAGAACCTGGTCCGAGCCCCGCCAGTCACCCCTCCTTGGATTCCCCTAGGTCTCTAGTTTTCAGAAATGCACAGGTTTGGTAGGTTTCCCTAGGTGGCGGCTGAGCTACAGGCCAAAATCTACAGGTAGGCACTTTGCTAAAAACAGGTCTGTTTTCTGTGATGTGTCCACGTTGCGCTTTGGGGCGTTTCCTGTCGCGGGCGCTAGGCCTACCCACACAAGTGAGGTATCATTTTTATCGGGAGACGTGGGGGAACGCTGGGTGGAAGGACATTTGTGGCTCCTCTCAGATTCCAGAACTTTCTGCCACAGAAATGTGAGGAACATGTGTTTTTTTAGCCAATTTTTGAGCTTTGCAAAGGATTCTGGGTAACAGAACCTGGTCCGAGCCCCGCCAGTCACCCCTCCTTGGATTCCCCTAGGTCTCTAGTTTTCAGAAATGCACAGGTTTGGTAGGTTTCCCTAGGTGGCGGCTGAGCTACAGGCCAAATTCTACAGGTAGGCACTTCGCTAAAAACAGGTCTGTTTTCTTCCAAAATTTTGGTGGTGTCCACGTTGCGCTTTGGGGCGTTTCCTGTCGCGGGCGCTAGGCCTACCCACGCAAGTGAGGTATCATTTTTATCAGGAGACTTGGGGGAACGCTGGGTGGAAGGAAATTTGTGGCTCCTCCCAGATTCCAGAACTTTCTGCCACAGAAATGTGAGGAACATGTGTTTTTTTAGCCAATTTTTGAGCTTTGCAAAGGATTCTGGGTAACAGAACCTGGTCCGAGCCCCGCCAGTCACCCCTCCTTGGATTCCCCTAGGTCTCTAGTTTTCAGAAATGCACAGGTTTGGTAGGTTTCCCTAGGTGGCGGCTGAGCTACAGGCCAAAATCTACAGGTAGGCACTTCGCTAAAAACAGGTCTGTTTTCTTCCAAAATTTTGGTGGTGTCCACGTTGCGCTTTGGGGCGTTTCCTGTCGCGGGCGCTAGGCCTACCCACGCAAGTGAGGTATCATTTTTATCGGGAGACTTGGGGGAACGCTGGGTGGAAGGAAATTTGTGGCTCCTCCCAGATTCCAGAACTTTCTGCCACAGAAATGTGAGGAACATGTGTTTTTTTAGCCAATTTTTGAGCTTTGCAAAGGATTCTGGGTAACAGAACCTAGTCCGAGCCCCGCCAGTCACCCCTCCTTGGATTCCCCTAGGTCTCTAGTTTTCAGAAATGCACAGGTTTGGTAGGTTTCCCTAGGTGGCGGCTGAGCTACAGGCCAAAATCTACAGGTAGGCACTTTGCTAAAAACAGGTCTGTTTTCTGTGATGTGTCCACGTTGCGCTTTGGGGCGTTTCCTGTCGCGGGCGCTAGGCCTACCCACACAAGTGAGGTATCATTTTTATCGGGAGACGTGGGGGAACGCTGGGTGGAAGGAAGTTTGTGGCTCCTCTCAGATTCCAGAACTTTCTGCCACAGAAATGTGAGGAACATGTGTTTTTTTAGCCAATTTTTGAGCTTTGCAAAGGATTCTGGGTAACAGAACCTGGTCCGAGCCCCGCCAGTCACCCCTCCTTGGATTCCCCTAGGTCTCTAGTATTCAGAAATGCACAGGTTTGGTAGGTTTCCCTAGGTGGCGGCTGAGCTACAGGCCAAAATCTACAGGTAGGCACTTCGCTAAAAACAGGTCTGTTTTCTTCCAAAATTTTGGTGGTTTCCACGTTGCGCTTTGGGGCGTTTCCTGTCGCGGGCGCTAGGCCTACCCACGCAAGTGAGGTATCATTTTTATCGGGAGACTTGGGGGAACGCTGGGTGGAAGGAAATTTGTGGCTCCTCCCAGATTCCAGAACTTTCTGACACAGAAATGTGAGGAACATGTGTTTTTTTAGCCAATTTTTGAGCTTTGCAAAGGATTCTGGGTAACAGAACCTGGTCCGAGCCCCGCCAGTCACCCCTCCTTGGATTCCCCTAGGTCTCTAGTTTTCAGAAATGCACAGGTTTGGTAGGTTTCCCTAGGTGGCGGCTGAGCTACAGGCCAAAATCTACAGGTAGGCACTTTGCTAAAAACAGGTCTGTTTTCTGTGATGTGTCCACGTTGCGCTTTGGGGCGTTTCCTGTCGCGGGCGCTAGGCCTACCCACACAAGTGAGGTATCATTTTTATCGGGAGACGTGGGGGAACGCTGGGTGGAAGGAAATTTGTGGCTCCTCTCAGATTCCAGAACTTTCTGCCACAGAAATGTGAGGAACATGTGTTTTTTTAGCCAATTTTTGAACTTTGCAAAGGATTCTGGGTAACAGAACCTGGTCCGAGCCCCGCCAGTCACCCCTCCTTGGATTCCCCTAGGTCTCTAGTTTTCAGAAATGCACAGGTTTGGTAGGTTTCCCTAGGTGGCGGCTGAGCTACAGGCCAAAATCTACAGGTAGGCACTTCGCTAAAAACAGGTCTGTTTTCTTCCAAAATTTTGGTGGTGTCCACGTTGCGCTTTGGGGCGTTTCCTGTCGCGGGCGCTAGGCCTACCCACGCAAGTGAGGTATCATTTTTATCAGGAGACTTGGGGGAACGCTGGGTGGAAGGAAATTTGTGGCTCCTCCCAGATTCCAGAACTTTCTGCCACAGAAATGTGAGGAACATGTGTTTTTTTAGCCAATTTTTGAGCTTTGCAAAGGATTCTGGGTAACAGAACCTGGTCCGAGCCCCGCCAGTCACCCCTCCTTGGATTCCCCTAGGTCTCTAGTTTTCAGAAATGCACAGGTTTGGTAGGTTTCCCTAGGTGGCGGCTGAGCTAGAGGCCAAAATCTACAGGTAGGCACTTTGCTAAAAACAGGTCTGTTTTCTGTGATGTGTCCACGTTGCGCTTTGGGGCGTTTCCTGTCGCGGGCGCTAGGCCTACCCACACAAGTGAGGTATCATTTTTATCGGGAGACGTGGGGGAACGCTGGGTGGAAGGAAATTTGTGGCTCCTCTCAGATTCCAGAACTTTCTGCCACAGAAATGTGAGGAACATGTGTTTTTTTAGCCAATTTTTGAGCTTTGCAAAGGATTCTGGGTAACAGAACCTGGTCCGAGCCCCGCCAGTCACCCCTCCTTGGATTCCCCTAGGTCTCTAGTTTTCAGAAATGCACAGGTTTGGTAGGTTTCCCTAGGTGGCGGCTGAGCTACAGGCCAAAATCTACAGGTAGGCACTTCGCTAAAAACAGGTCTGTTTTCTTCCAAAATTTTGGTGGTGTCCACGTTGCGCTTTGGGGCGTTTCCTGTCGCGGGCGCTAGGCCTACCCACGCAAGTGAGGTATCATTTTTATCGGGAGACTTGGGGGAACGCTGGGTGGAAGGAAATTTGTGGCTCCTCCCAGATTCCAGAACTTTCTGCCACAGAAATGTGAGGAACATGTGTTTTTTTAGCCAATTTTTGAGCTTTGCAAAGGATTCTGGGTAACAGAACCTGGTCCGAGCCCCGCCAGTCACCCCTCCTTGGATTCCCCTAGGTCTCTAGTTTTCAGAAATGCACAGGTTTGGTAGGTTTCCCTAGGTGGCGGCTGAGCTACAGGCCAAAATCTACAGGTAGGCACTTTGCTAAAAACAGGTCTGTTTTCTGTGATGTGTCCACGTTGCGCTTTGGGGCGTTTCCTGTCGCGGGCGCTAGGCCTACCCACACAAGTGAGGTATCATTTTTATCGGGAGACGTGGGGGGAACGCTGGGTGGAAGAAAATTTGTGGCTCCTCTCAGATTCCAGAACTTTCTGCCACAGAAATGTGAGGAACATGTGTTTTTTTAGCCAATTTTTGAGCTTTGCTAAGGATTCTGGGTAACAGAACCTGGTCCGAGCCCCGCCAGTCACCCCTCCTTGGATTCCCCTAGGTCTCTAGTTTTCAGAAATGCACAGGTTTGGCAGGTTTCCCTAGGTGGCGGCTGAGCTACAGGCCAAAATCTACAGGTAGGCACTTCGCTAAAAACAGGTCTGTTTTCTTCCAAAATTTTGGTGGTGTCCACGTTGCGCTTTGGGGCGTTTCCTGTCGCGGGCGCTAGGCCTACCCACGCAAGTGAGGTATCATTTTTATCGGGAGACTTGGGGGAACGCTGGGTGGAAGGAAATTTGTGGCTCCTCCCAGATTCCAGAACTTTCTGCCACAGAAATGTGAGGAACATGTGTTTTTTTAGCCAATTTTTGAGCTTTGCTAAGGATTCTGGGTAACAGAACCTGGTCCGAGCCCCGCCAGTCACCCCTCCTTGGATTCCCCTAGGTCTCTAGTTTTCAGAAATGCACAGGTTTGGCAGGTTTCCCTAGGTGCCGGCTGAGCTAGAGGCCAAAATCTACAGGTAGTCACTTCGCAAAAAACACCTCTGTTTTCTTCCAAAATTTTGGTGGTGTCCACGTTGCGCTTTGGGGCGTTTCCTGTCGCGGGCGCTAGGCCTACCCACGCAAGTGAGGTATCATTTTTATCGGGAGACTTGGGGGAACGCTGGGTGGAAGGAAATTTGTGGCTCCTCTCAGATTCCAGAACTTTCTGTCACTCAAATGTGAGGAAAATGCGTTTTTTTAGCCAAAATATGAGGTTTGCAAAGGATTCTGGGTAACAGAACCTGGTCCGAGCCCCGCCAGTCACCCCTCCTTGGATTCCCCTAGGTCTCTAGTTTTCAGAAATGCACAGGTTTGGTAGGTTTCCCTAGGTGGCGGCTGAGCTAGAGGCCAAAATCTACAGGTAGGCACTTTGCTAAAAACAGGTCTGTTTTCTGTAATGTGTCCACGTTGCGCTTTGGGGCGTTTCCTGTCGCGGGCGCTAGGCCTACCCACACAAGTGAGGTATCATTTTTATCGGGAGACGTGGGGGAACGCTGGGTGGAAGGAAATTTGTGGCTCCTCTCAGATTCCAGAACTTTCTGCCACAGAAATGTGAGGAACATGTGTTTTTTTAGCCAATTTTTGAGCTTTGCAAAGGATTCTGGGTAACAGAACCTGGTCCGAGCCCCGCCAGTCACCCCTCCTTGGATTCCCCTAGGTCTCTAGTTTTCAGAAATGCACAGGTTTGGTAGGTTTCCCTAGGTGGCGGCTGAGCTACAGGCCAAAATCTACAGGTAGGCACTTCGCTAAAAACAGGTCTGTTTTCTTCCAAAATTTTGGTGGTGTCCACGTTGCGCTTTGGGGCGTTTCCTGTCGCGGGCGCTAGGCCTACCCACGCAAGTGAGGTATCATTTTTATCGGGAGACTTGGGGGAACGCTGGGTGGAAGGAAATTTGTGGCTCCTCCCAGATTCCAGAACTTTCTGCCACAGAAATGTGAGGAACATGTGTTTTTTTAGCCAATTTTTGAGCTTTGCAAAGGATTCTGGGTAACAGAACCTGGTCCGAGCCCCGCCAGTCACCCCTCCTTGGATTCCCCTAGGTCTCTAGTTTTCAGAAATGCACAGGTTTGGTAGGTTTCCCTAGGTGGCGGCTGAGCTACAGGCCAAAATCTACAGGTAGGCACTTTGCTAAAAACAGGTCTGTTTTCTGTGATGTGTCCACGTTGCGCTTTGGGGCGTTTCCTGTCGCGGGCGCTAGGCCTACCCACACAAGTGAGGTATCATTTTTATCGGGAGACGTGGGGGAACGCTGGGTGGAAGGAAGTTTGTGGCTCCTCTCAGATTCCAGAACTTTCTGCCACAGAAATGTGAGGAACATGTGTTTTTTTAGCCAATTTTTGAGCTTTGCAAAGGATTCTGGGTAACAGAACCTGGTCCGAGCCCCGCCAGTCACCCCTCCTTGGATTCCCCTAGGTCTCTAGTTTTCAGAAATGCACAGGTTTGGTAGGTTTCCCTAGGTGGCGGCTGAGCTACAGGCCAAAATCTACAGGTAGGCACTTCGCTAAAAACAGGTCTGTTTTCTTCCAAAATTTTGGTGGTTTCCACGTTGCGCTTTGGGGCGTTTCCTGTCGCGGGCGCTAGGCCTACCCACGCAAGTGAGGTATCATTTTTATCGGGAGACTTGGGGGAACGCTGGGTGGAAGGAAATTTGTGGCTCCTCCCAGATTCCAGAACTTTCTGCCACAGAAATGTGAGGAACATGTGTTTTTTTAGCCAATTTTTGAGCTTTGCAAAGGATTCTGGGTAACAGAACCTGGTCCGAGCCCCGCCAGTCACCCCTCCTTGGATTCCCCTAGGTCTCTAGTTTTCAGAAATGCACAGGTTTGGTAGGTTTCCCTAGGTGGCGGCTGAGCTACAGGCCAAAATCTACAGGTAGGCACTTTGCTAAAAACAGGTCTGTTTTCTGTGATGTGTCCACGTTGCGCTTTGGGGCGTTTCCTGTCGCGGGCGCTAGGCCTACCCACACAAGTGAGGTATCATTTTTATCGGGAGACGTGGGGGAACGCTGGGTGGAAGGAAATTTGTGGCTCCTCTCAGATTCCAGAACTTTCTGCCACAGAAATGTGAGGAACATGTGTTTTTTTAGCCAATTTTTGAGCTTTGCAAAGGATTCTGGGTAACAGAACCTGGTCCGAGCCCCGCCAGTCACCCCTCCTTGGATTCCCCTAGGTCTCTAGTTTTCAGAAATGCACAGGTTTGGTAGGTTTCCCTAGGTGGCGGCTGAGCTACAGGCCAAAATCTACAGGTAGGCACTTCGCTAAAAACAGGTCTGTTTTCTTCCAAAATTTTGGTGGTGTCCACGTTGCGCTTTGGGGCGTTTCCTGTCGCGGGCGCTAGGCCTACCCACGCAAGTGAGGTATCATTTTTATCAGGAGACTTGGGGGAACGCTGGGTGGAAGGAAATTTGTGGCTCCTCCCAGATTCCAGAACTTTCTGCCACAGAAATGTGAGGAACATGTGTTTTTTTAGCCAATTTTTGAGCTTTGCAAAGGATTCTGGGTAACAGAACCTGGTCCGAGCCCCGCCAGTCACCCCTCCTTGGATTCCCCTAGGTCTCTAGTTTTCAGAAATGCACAGGTTTGGTAGGTTTCCCTAGGTGGCGGCTGAGCTAGAGGCCAAAATCTACAGGTAGGCACTTTGCTAAAAACAGGTCTGTTTTCTGTGATGTGTCCACGTTGCGCTTTGGGGCGTTTCCTGTCGCGGGCGCTAGGCCTACCCACACAAGTGAGGTATCATTTTTATCAGGAGACGTGGGGGAACGCTGGGTGGAAGGAAATTTGTGGCTCCTCTCAGATTCCAGAACTTTCTGCCACAGAAATGTGAGGAACATGTGTTTTTTTAGCCAATTTTTGAGCTTTGCAAAGGATTCTGGGTAACAGAACCTGGTCCGAGCCCCGCCAGTCACCCCTCCTTGGATTCCCCTAGGTCTCTAGTTTTCAGAAATGCACAGGTTTGGTAGGTTTCCCTAGGTGGCGGCTGAGCTACAGGCCAAAATCTACAGGTAGGCACTTCGCTAAAAACAGGTCTGTTTTCTTCCAAAATGTTGGTGGTGTCCACGTTGCGCTTTGGGGCGTTTCCTGTCGCGGGCGCTAGGCCTACCCACGCAAGTGAGGTATCATTTTTATCGGGAGACTTGGGGGAACGCTGGGTGGAAGGAAATTTGTGGCTCCTCCCAGATTCCAGAACTTTCTGCCACAGAAATGTGAGGAACATGTGTTTTTTTAGCCAATTTTTGAGCTTTGCAAAGGATTCTGGGTAACAGAACCTGGTCCGAGCCCCGCCAGTCACCCCTCCTTGGATTCCCCTAGGTCTCTAGTTTTCAGAAATGCACAGGTTTGGTAGGTTTCCCTAGGTGGCGGCTGAGCTACAGGCCAAAATCTACAGGTAGGCACTTTGCTAAAAACAGGTCTGTTTTCTGTGATGTGTCCACGTTGCGCTTTGGGGCGTTTCCTGTCGCGGGCGCTAGGCCTACCCACACAAGTGAGGTATCATTTTTATCGGGAGACGTGGGGGAACGCTGGGTGGAAGGAAGTTTGTGGCTCCTCTCAGATTCCAGAACTTTCTGCCACAGAAATGTGAGGAACATGTGTTTTTTTAGCCAATTTTTGAGCTTTGCAAAGGATTCTGGGTAACAGAACCTGGTCCGAGCCCCGCCAGTCACCCCTCCTTGGATTCCCCTAGGTCTCTAGTTTTCAGAAATGCACAGGTTTGGTAGGTTTCCCTAGGTGGCGGCTGAGCTACAGGCCAAAATCTACAGGTAGGCACTTCGCTAAAAACAGGTCTGTTTTCTTCCAAAATTTTGGTGGTTTCCACGTTGCGCTTTGGGGCGTTTCCTGTCGCGGGCGCTAGGCCTACCCACGCAAGTGAGGTATCATTTTTATCGGGAGACTTGGGGGAACGCTGGGTGGAAGGAAATTTGTGGCTCCTCCCAGATTCCAGAACTTTCTGACACAGAAATGTGAGGAACATGTGTTTTTTTAGCCAATTTTTGAGCTTTGCAAAGGATTCTGGGTAACAGAACCTGGTCCGAGCCCCGCCAGTCACCCCTCCTTGGATTCCCCTAGGTCTCTAGTTTTCAGAAATGCACAGGTTTGGTAGGTTTCCCTAGGTGGCGGCTGAGCTACAGGCCAAAATCTACAGGTAGGCACTTTGCTAAAAACAGGTCTGTTTTCTGTGATGTGTCCACGTTGCGCTTTGGGGCGTTTCCTGTCGCGGGCGCTAGGCCTACCCACACAAGTGAGGTATCATTTTTATCGGGAGACGTGGGGGAACGCTGGGTGGAAGGACATTTGTGGCTCCTCTCAGATTCCAGAACTTTCTGCCACAGAAATGTGAGGAACATGTGTTTTTTTAGCCAATTTTTGAGCTTTGCAAAGGATTCTGGGTAACAGAACCTGGTCCGAGCCCCGCCAGTCACCCCTCCTTGGATTCCCCTAGGTCTCTAGTTTTCAGAAATGCACAGGTTTGGTAGGTTTCCCTAGGTGGCGGCTGAGCTACAGGCCAAATTCTACAGGTAGGCACTTCGCTAAAAACAGGTCTGTTTTCTTCCAAAATTTTGGTGGTGTCCACGTTGCGCTTTGGGGCGTTTCCTGTCGCGGGCGCTAGGCCTACCCACGCAAGTGAGGTATCATTTTTATCAGGAGACTTGGGGGAACGCTGGGTGGAAGGAAATTTGTGGCTCCTCCCAGATTCCAGAACTTTCTGCCACAGAAATGTGAGGAACATGTGTTTTTTTAGCCAATTTTTGAGCTTTGCAAAGGATTCTGGGTAACAGAACCTGGTCCGAGCCCCGCCAGTCACCCCTCCTTGGATTCCCCTAGGTCTCTAGTTTTCAGAAATGCACAGGTTTGGTAGGTTTCCCTAGGTGGCGGCTGAGCTACAGGCCAAAATCTACAGGTAGGCACTTCGCTAAAAACAGGTCTGTTTTCTTCCAAAATTTTGGTGGTGTCCACGTTGCGCTTTGGGGCGTTTCCTGTCGCGGGCGCTAGGCCTACCCACGCAAGTGAGGTATCATTTTTATCGGGAGACTTGGGGGAACGCTGGGTGGAAGGAAATTTGTGGCTCCTCCCAGATTCCAGAACTTTCTGCCACAGAAATGTGAGGAACATGTGTTTTTTTAGCCAATTTTTGAGCTTTGCAAAGGATTCTGGGTAACAGAACCTGGTCCGAGCCCCGCCAGTCACCCCTCCTTGGATTCCCCTAGGTCTCTAGTTTTCAGAAATGCACAGGTTTGGTAGGTTTCCCTAGGTGGCGGCTGAGCTACAGGCCAAAATCTACAGGTAGGCACTTTGCTAAAAACAGGTCTGTTTTCTGTGATGTGTCCACGTTGCGCTTTGGGGCGTTTCCTGTCGCGGGCGCTAGGCCTACCCACACAAGTGAGGTATCATTTTTATCGGGAGACGTGGGGGAACGCTGGGTGGAAGGAAGTTTGTGGCTCCTCTCAGATTCCAGAACTTTCTGCCACAGAAATGTGAGGAACATGTGTTTTTTTAGCCAATTTTTGAGCTTTGCAAAGGATTCTGGGTAACAGAACCTGGTCCGAGCCCCGCCAGTCACCCCTCCTTGGATTCCCCTAGGTCTCTAGTTTTCAGAAATGCACAGGTTTGGTAGGTTTCCCTAGGTGGCGGCTGAGCTACAGGCCAAAATCTACAGGTAGGCACTTCGCTAAAAACAGGTCTGTTTTCTTCCAAAATTTTGGTGGTTTCCACGTTGCGCTTTGGGGCGTTTCCTGTCGCGGGCGCTAGGCCTACCCACGCAAGTGAGGTATCATTTTTATCGGGAGACTTGGGGGAACGCTGGGTGGAAGGAAATTTGTGGCTCCTCCCAGATTCCAGAACTTTCTGACACAGAAATGTGAGGAACATGTGTTTTTTTAGCCAATTTTTGAGCTTTGCAAAGGATTCTGGGTAACAGAACCTGGTCCGAGCCCCGCCAGTCACCCCTCCTTGGATTCCCCTAGGTCTCTAGTTTTCAGAAATGCACAGGTTTGGTAGGTTTCCCTAGGTGGCGGCTGAGCTACAGGCCAAAATCTACAGGTAGGCACTTTGCTAAAAACAGGTCTGTTTTCTGTGATGTGTCCACGTTGCGCTTTGGGGCGTTTCCTGTCGCGGGCGCTAGGCCTACCCACACAAGTGAGGTATCATTTTTATCGGGAGACGTGGGGGAACGCTGGGTGGAAGGAAATTTGTGGCTCCTCTCAGATTCCAGAACTTTCTGCCACAGAAATGTGAGGAACATGTGTTTTTTTAGCCAATTTTTGAGCTTTGCAAAGGATTCTGGGTAACAGAACCTGGTCCGAGCCCCGCCAGTCACCCCTCCTTGGATTCCCCTAGGTCTCTAGTTTTCAGAAATGCACAGGTTTGGTAGGTTTCCCTAGGTGGCGGCTGAGCTACAGGCCAAAATCTACAGGTAGGCACTTCGCTAAAAACAGGTCTGTTTTCTTCCAAAATTTTGGTGGTGTCCACGTTGCGCTTTGGGGCGTTTCCTGTCGCGGGCGCTAGGCCTACCCACGCAAGTGAGGTATCATTTTTATCAGGAGACTTGGGGGAACGCTGGGTGGAAGGAAATTTGTGGCTCCTCCCAGATTCCAGAACTTTCTGCCACAGAAATGTGAGGAACATGTGTTTTTTTAGCCAATTTTTGAGCTTTGCAAAGGATTCTGGGTAACAGAACCTGGTCCGAGCCCCGCCAGTCACCCCTCCTTGGATTCCCCTAGGTCTCTAGTTTTCAGAAATGCACAGGTTTGGTAGGTTTCCCTAGGTGGCGGCTGAGCTAGAGGCCAAAATCTACAGGTAGGCACTTTGCTAAAAACAGGTCTGTTTTCTGTGATGTGTCCACGTTGCGCTTTGGGGCGTTTCCTGTCGCGGGCGCTAGGCCTACCCACACAAGTGAGGTATCATTTTTATCGGGAGACGTGGGGGAACGCTGGGTGGAAGGAAATTTGTGGCTCCTCTCAGATTCCAGAACTTTCTGCCACAGAAATGTGAGGAACATGTGTTTTTTTAGCCAATTTTTGAGCTTTGCAAAGGATTCTGGGTAACAGAACCTGGTCCGAGCCCCGCCAGTCACCCCTCCTTGGATTCCCCTAGGTCTCTAGTTTTCAGAAATGCACAGGTTTGGTAGGTTTCCCTAGGTGGCGGCTGAGCTACAGGCCAAAATCTACAGGTAGGCACTTCGCTAAAAACAGGTCTGTTTTCTTCCAAAATTTTGGTGGTGTCCACGTTGCGCTTTGGGGCGTTTCCTGTCGCGGGCGCTAGGCCTACCCACGCAAGTGAGGTATCATTTTTATCAGGAGACTTGGGGGAACGCTGGGTGGAAGGAAATTTGTGGCTCCTCCCAGATTCCAGAACTTTCTGCCACAGAAATGTGAGGAACATGTGTTTTTTTAGCCAATTTTTGAGCTTTGCAAAGGATTCTGGGTAACAGAACCTGGTCCGAGCCCCGCCAGTCACCCCTCCTTGGATTCCCCTAGGTCTCTAGTTTTCAGAAATGCACAGGTTTGGTAGGTTTCCCTAGGTGGCGGCTGAGCTAGAGGCCAAAATCTACAGGTAGGCACTTTGCTAAAAACAGGTCTGTTTTCTGTGATGTGTCCACGTTGCGCTTTGGGGCGTTTCCTGTCGCGGGCGCTAGGCCTACCCACACAAGTGAGGTATCATTTTTATCGGGAGACGTGGGGGAACGCTGGGTGGAAGGAAATTTGTGGCTCCTCTCAGATTCCAGAACTTTCTGCCACAGAAATGTGAGGAACATGTGTTTTTTTAGCCAATTTTTGAGCTTTGCAAAGGATTCTGGGTAACAGAACCTGGTCCGAGCCCCGCCAGTCACCCCTCCTTGGATTCCCCTAGGTCTCTAGTTTTCAGAAATGCACAGGTTTGGTAGGTTTCCCTAGGTGGCGGCTGAGCTACAGGCCAAAATCTACAGGTAGGCACTTCGCTAAAAACAGGTCTGTTTTCTTCCAAAATTTTGGTGGTGTCCACGTTGCGCTTTGGGGCGTTTCCTGTCGCGGGCGCTAGGCCTACCCACGCAAGTGAGGTATCATTTTTATCAGGAGACTTGGGGGAACGCTGGGTGGAAGGAAATTTGTGGCTCCTCCCAGATTCCAGAACTTTCTGCCACAGAAATGTGAGGAACATGTGTTTTTTTAGCCAATTTTTGAGCTTTGCAAAGGATTCTGGGTAACAGAACCTGGTCCGAGCCCCGCCAGTCACCCCTCCTTGGATTCCCCTAGGTCTCTAGTTTTCAGAAATGCACAGGTTTGGTAGGTTTCCCTAGGTGGCGGCTGAGCTAGAGGCCAAAATCTACAGGTAGGCACTTTGCTAAAAACAGGTCTGTTTTCTGTGATGTGTCCACGTTGCGCTTTGGGGCGTTTCCTGTCGCGGGCGCTAGGCCTACCCACACAAGTGAGGTATCATTTTTATCGGGAGACGTGGGGGAACGCTGGGTGGAAGGAAATTTGTGGCTCCTCTCAGATTCCAGAACTTTCTGCCACAGAAATGTGAGGAACATGTGTTTTTTTAGCCAATTTTTGAGCTTTGCTAAGGATTCTGGGTAACAGAACCTGGTCCGAGCCCCGCCAGTCACCCCTCCTTGGATTCCCCTAGGTCTCTAGTTTTCAGAAATGTACAGGTTTGGTAGGTTTCCCTAGGTGCCGGCTGAGCTAGAGGCCAAAATCTACAGGTAGTCACTTCGCAAAAAACACCTCTGTTTTCTTCCAAAATTTTGGTGGTGTCCACGTTGAGCTTTGGGGCGTTTCCTGTCGCGGGCGCTAGGCCTACCCACGCAAGTGAGGTATCATTTTTATCGGGAGACTTGGGGGAACGCTGGGTGGAAGGAAATTTGTGGCTCCTCTCAGATTCCAGAACTTTCTGTCACTCAAATGTGAGGAAAATGCGTTTTTTTAGCCAAAATATGAGGTTTGCAAAGGATTCTGGGTAACAGAACCTGGTCCGAGCCCCGCCAGTCACCCCTCCTTGGATTCCCCTAGGTCTCTAGTTTTCAGAAATGCACAGGTTTGGTAGGTTTCCCTAGGTGGCGGCTGAGCTAGAGGCCAAAATCTACAGGTAGGCACTTTGCTAAAAACAGGTCTGTTTTCTGTGATGTGTCCACGTTGCGCTTTGGGGCGTTTCCTGTCGCGGGCGCTAGGCCTACCCACACAAGTGAGGTATCATTTTTATCGGGAGACGTGGGGGAACGCTGGGTGGAAGGAAATTTGTGGCTCCTCTCAGATTCCAGAACTTTCTGCCACAGAAATGTGAGGAACATGTGTTTTTTTAGCCAATTTTTGAGCTTTGCAAAGGATTCTGGGTAACAGAACCTGGTCCGAGCCACACAAATCACCCCATCTTGGATTCCCCTAGGTCTCTAGTTTTCAGAAATGCACAGGTTTGGTAGGTTTCCCTAGGTGGCGGCTGAGCTAGAGGCCAAAATCTACAGGTAGGCACTTTGCTAAAAACAGGTCTGTTTTCTGTGATGTGTCCACGTTGCGCTTTGGGGCGTTTCCTGTCGCGGGCGCTAGGCCTACCCACACAAGTGAGGTATCATTTTTATCGGGAGACGTGAGGGAACGCTGGGTGGAAGGACATTTGTGGCTCCTCTCAGATTCCAGCACTTTCTGCCACAGAAATGTGAGGAACATGTGTTTTTTTAGCCAATTTTTGAGCTTTGCAAAGGATTCTGGGTAACAGAACCTGGTCCGAGCCACACAAATCACCCCATCTTGGATTCCCCTAGGTCTCTAGCTTTCAGAAATGCACAGGTTTGGTAGGTTTCCCTAGGTGGCGGCTGAGCTAGAGGCCAAAATCTACAGGTAGGCACTTTGCTAAAAACAGGTCTGTTTTCTGTGATGTGTCCACATTGCGCTTTGGGGTGTTTCCTGTCGCGGGCGCTAGGCCTACCCACACAAGTGAGGTATCATTTTTATCGGGAGACGTGGGGGAACGCTGGGTGGAAGGAAATTTGTGGCTCCTCTCAGATTCCAGAACTTTCTGCCACAGAAATGTGAGGAACATGTGTTTTTTTAGCCAAATTTTGAGGTTTGCAAAGGATTCTGGGTAACAGAACCTGGTCCGAGCCACACAAATCACCCCATCTTGGATTCCCCTAGGTCTCTAGTTTTCAGAAATGCACAGGTTTGGTAGGTTTCCCTAGGTGGCGGCTGAGCTAGAGGCCAAAATCTACAGGTAGGCACTTTGCTAAAAACAGGTCTGTTTTCTGTGATGTGTCCACGTTGCGCTTTGGTGCGTTTCCTGTCGCGGGCGCTAGGCCTACCCACACAAGTGAGGTATCATTTTTATCGGGAGACTTGGGGGAACATAGAATAGCAAAACAAGTGTTATTGCCCCTTGTCTTTCTCTACATTTTTCCCTTCCAAATGTAAGACAGTGTGTAAAAAAGACGTCTATTTGAGAAATGCCCTGTAATTCACATGCTAGTATGGGCAGCCCGGAATTCAGAGATGTGCAAATAACCACTGCTTCTCAACACCTTATCTTGTGCCCATTTTGGAAATACAAAGGTTTTCTTGATAGCTATTTTTTACTCTTTATATTTCAGCAAATGAATTGCTGTATACCCGGCATAGAATGAAAACCCACTGCAGGGTGCAGGTCATTTATTGGCTCTGGGTACCTAGAGTTCTTGATGAACCTACAAGCCCTATATATCCCCGCAACCAGAAGAGTCCAGCAGACGTAACGGTATATTGCTTTCGAAAATCTGACATTGCAGGAAAAAGTTACAGAGTAAAACTTAGAGAAAAATTGATGTTTTTTTCACCTCAATTTCAATATTTTTCTTTTTCAGTTGCTATTTTCTGTAGGAAACCCTTGTAGGATCTACACAAATTACCCCTTGCTGAATTCAGAATTTTGTCTACTTTTCAGAAATGTTGCGGTTTATGGGATCCAGCGTTGGTTTCATGCCCATTTCTGTCACTGACTGGAAGGAGGCTGAAAGCACAAAAAATCGTAAAAATGGGGTATGTCCCAGTAAAATGCCAAAATTGGGTTGAAAAATTGGGTTTTCTGATTCAAGTCTGCCTGTTCCTGAAAGCTGGGAAGCTGGTGATTTTATCACCGCAAACCCTTTGTTGATGCCCTTTTCAGGGAAAAAACCACAAGCCTTCTTCTGCAGCCCATTTTTCCAATTTTTTTAAAAAAAATGAAATTTTCACTGTTTTTTGGCTAATTTCTTGGCCTCCTTCTGGGGAACCCACAAAGTCTGGGTACCTCTAGAATCCCTAGGATGTTGGAAAAAAAGGACGCAAATTTGGCATGGGTAGCTTATGTGAACAAAAAAGTTATGAGGGCCTAAGCGCGAACTGCTCCAAATAGCCAAAAAAAAGGCTCGGCACAGGAGGGGGAAAAGGCCTGGCAGCGAAGGGGTTAAATGTTTAGCCTCCAATTTCAGATTCATTGAAATTTACAGTGCGGTTTAAAATTTTCAATTGTACACTTAGCCACTTTATTTACATACACTTTATTAACCTGTTGATATTAGTTAATTTTCTAAGTAGTCACGGACCCCTTGAGGAGGCTTCATGGACCTCCTAGGGGTCCCCGGACCACAGGTTGGGAACCACTGCTCTACAGCAGTGCAAGCATCTTCTCAAGGACCGCCAGGGGGCAGCCGACCTGCTCAGGAGGGTGGGCGGGCAATAGTTCAGTCTTCTTCTTTCATACACTCCTTATCATCTCTTCTCAAACTTCCGACCGCGTGCCTTTTATATGATGGTTCTTTGTGAGAGATCCAACAGCCTTCTGGGAAATATACCAATATTATCAATTCATATCAGAAAAGAAAGAGACAATCGGGCTGGGGATATAGTTTGCTCGCAGTCGAATAAAGCTGCATTTGAAACAGCAGCTTACTTGTTGCAGGACCTGTGACACTGCACCAAACCAGTAGCCATCCATTTTGGCTAGTTATCCGCCTGAGTGATTGTGCACTTAATTGGCTATGCACCAACTGGTTTGGCACCCGGCTTCCTAGGCAATGATGGATTATGCACCTGACTGGTTATCCACCACATTATACACCCAGGTGGTTATGCTTCTATTTAATTATGCACCCAACTGGTTACACACTCACTCAGCTGTGCACTTGAATGGTTGTGCACCAAATTACTTATGAAGTCAACTGGCTATGCAGCCGACTGGTTAGTCATCCCCCTGCTTCATAATGCACTTGACTGGTTATTCATAGAGGTGGTTAAGCAATCAATTAGCTGTGCATCCAACTGATTTGGCAACCAACTAGCTGTGCACTGATTGGTAATGCACTGAACTGGTTATGCTCCCATTTAGATATACACCACAATCGTTATGCACCTGATCGGTTATGCATTAAATTAATAGGCACCTGGTTGGTTAAGCAACTGACTTGTTATACTCCCATTTACTTATGCACTTGACTCATTATGCACCTGACTCGTTATGCTCCCATTTAGATATACAGCACAATCGTTATGCACCTGATCGGTTATGCATTAAATTAGTAAGCACCTGGTTGGTTAAGCAACTGACTTGTTATACTCCCATTTACGTATGCACTTGATTCATTATGCACTGACTCGTTATCCTCCCATTTAGATATACACCTGAATTGTTACGCACCTGGTCGGTTATGCTTTAAATTAGTTAGCATCTGGTTGGTGAAGCAACTGACTTGTTATACTCCCATTTACTTATGCACTTGAATCATTATGCACCTGACGTGTTACACTCCCGTTCAGATATACATTCACTCATTATGCACCTGGCTTCTTGCACTCCAATTCAGATATACATTCACTCACTAGGCACCTGACTGGATATGCTCCCATTTAGTTATTCACCTGACTTATTATGCACCCGACCGGTTACGAGCCCAATATGACTACAAGGCTAGAGGATTGTGTGAAATGAACTATCTGACAATCTTGCTGGGGTACAGTGAGTGTGAAAGGAAAGGCTGTAGGACGTCAGGTTTTTGTAACACACAACGAAATGTAAATACCTGTAAATATACATTTCAAAATGTACCAGCAATTAGGAAAGCAAAAATGAAGGGCATTTTTTTGTAGTGCTGAAGTTTGATGGAACAAAGGAGCACATTTAAGAAAAGTGGCACTGCACCTAGTGCAGTGCCTCTTTCTTTCGCCCCTTAGCACCCCCTCACACCACCATATTTAAGTTATACGTCGCACCATGGCGGTAGTTAGGGAACTAGCAGCAACATTTTTGACCCTAGTTTGGTGATTTTCTGGATTAGACTAAAAAATGTTGACGCTAATCCTGCAAAGCACCAGAGGCCCATTGAAAACAATGGGAGCCTCTTTTAAACATCTGCTCTGAGCAGGTGTTAATAATGCTGAATAATTGACGCAAAAAATCTCTTGGATTTCTTTGCATCATTTTTTCGGCTCCTCTAACAGGGGAACGCCCCCTTTGCATACATTAAGCCTGGTGCATGCATAATGTGTCGCAAGGGGTTACAAAGCGGCGCAATGAATGTATTGCGCCACTTTGTAAATCTGGTGCGGCGATTTTGGCCTCAGTGGGCCACATTAGCTTAAAAAAAGGACATTCATTTGGCGAAAACAGGCACCAGGGGCTCTTAAATATGCCCCAAAGATTTTATAGGGTCATAACAAATTAAGACACTTGGTGATGTACAAATGAATTATTTGCTGAAACCCAATTTCTTCACATTTTTGTTTGTTCGGTATACAATTTTATTTGTAAAACTACGTCAGTGCGAAGTTTGTGGCTGCTTAAATAAATGGGAAATATGCTGTCTGTGAATGACAGAGCGCTAAAATTCTGGTCCAGCGATGACGTCTCATCTTATTGACCAATCATAGGAGCCAAACGGTAACCAGTCCACCCTCCATGAACTAACACCAGCCATCACTTGTTCTCCGCATTAAGCCTCGTCAGTCAGCGGGGGTTCGCGGGGGGAAATATATCTTGGCTTGTGAAGGAGCTTGGCAAGCCAACTTAGCACATCTTCATAATTTTTCATTTAAATTAAAAAAAATCCATGCAAATTTATTCCAGCGGCATGAAAAACTTCAAGGAGCCTGATTATGTATAATTTTAGCTCTCCAGCTTTCAAGCGAAGACGGGGCAATTCCTTCTTGCGTCTTCGTTAAAAATGGAATTAATGGGGTTCAGGCAGCTCCTCGTTTATAATTACTTCATGATGGTGTTCGGTGCTCTAGACAATTATGACTTGCTGTTATTTTACAGCTACCCCCTCCTGCTCATCCTCCCCCCTGGAACAAGCTATGTGTCAATGTATAATAAACGAAAATAAAGCCAGTTCCGAAATTAAAACCTGGGTCTTTCATGCTTGGATGCATAGATTGAAAATACAGGTAATTGTCAATTCACCAGAATGTATTAGATTGTTTTCACTCAAAACAAAATGAAAAAACGAAAATAAAAAGTATGGCGTGGAATAAAAAAATAAAATAAATACTCTTTTGCCCAGTGACTGATATGCCATACTTAGTAAACGCTCTTGTAAACGTTTTTAAATATATATCCCTTGAGGAATATAGGTCTATCTGAGGCTCCAAAGCTTAGCAGTTAAGAGACCGAACGACGAAAAAGTCTGGATGCAGGAGGCGGAAGAGATACTTACAGCAGGATTACTCGTTCGAGACGTCATTTCCGAGGGCTGAATTGAAAACTCTTTGGGGTATAATTAAGACCCTAGTGCCTCCTTGCGCCACATTTGCGCCATTTTTTAAAACGCTAATGTGGCCTGAGGCCAAATCGGCGCTCCATATTTACAAAGTGGTGCAATGTGTGCATTGCGGCACCCTGTAACCCTTTGCGCTACATTATACCTGTGCCAGGCATAATTTTGTATGCAAAGAGGGGGTTCCCCCGTTAGGTGGTGCGTAAAAATGGCTCAAAGAAATCTAAAAGATTTATTTTCGTCATTGTTTTTTCGGCACTTTTAACGTCTGTTCAAAGCAGGCGTTAAAAGGAGGCTCCCATTGGTTTCAATGGTCCTTTGGGCGCTTTGCAGGATTAGAGTCAGAATTTTTTACACTAATCCTGCAAAGCGCCGAACTAGTGTCAAAAATTCTGACGCTAGTTCTCTAACTACCATCGCGGTGAGCCATATATTATAAATATGGCACACACATTGTGGCGTTAGGGGGGTGCAAGAAAAGTGACGCCGTTCTCAATTCACAAAACTATTTGAGTATCTGATTTAATTTGGGTGTGAAACTAAGGGGCACATTTAAGGAAAGTTTTCTTGCGCCACTTAGCGCCCCCTTAGAGTCCCCCCAACGCCACCAGGTGTGCGCTGTATTTAAAATATGGTGCACCATGGCGGTAGTTAGGGGACTGATGTCATAATTTTTTGCACTAGTCTTGAACTTTGCAGGATTAGCGTAAAAAATTCTGACGCTAATCATGCAGAGCACCCAGAGGCCCACTGAAACCAATAGAAGCCTCCTTTTAACACCTGCTCTGTGCAGATGTTAAAAGTGATGAAAAAATGACGCAAAGAAATCTCTTACATTTATCTCCGCTATTTTTTTTGCCCACCCCTAACAGGGTAACGCCCCCTTTGCATACATTATGCCTGGCCAGTGCTTAATTTGTGCTTGTTGTTTCTGGTGCTGAGCACCGGCACTTATTTTTGCGGGCCGGGGCTTATTCTTCTGCCTCAAGCATTTGCTGCGAGCAAAAGACACATATGGGAAAGACGGAGGAAGAGAAAAGCGAAAAAACGTCACAAAGTTAGAAAGCAAAAAGCTGCAAGAGTGAGCTGGAGGGGCAGGGAGTGGCTGTAACTAGATTAAAGAGGCCCAAGATGGCTTCAGGATTAGACTGCCTCTGCCTTCTGTGCTCACACATTTAATTGCAGCAGCCGTGTGTTTCAGAGGAGAACTTTAAGCACCAGCACATTTTTATTTGCAAATTAAGCACTGTGCCTGGCGCAGGCATAATGTAGCTCAAAGGGTTAGAAAGTGGCGCAATGCATACATTACGCCACTTTGCAAATATGGTGTGGAGATTTTGGTCTTGTCAGGCCACATTAGCATTAAAACATTACGCTAATGTGGAGCAAGAGACGTTAGGGGGCTCTTAAATATGCCCCTAAATGCATTTACAAGTGCAAAATTGTAAATCTTATTACAGAATCAAGAACATTGGAATTTTGCCATCACATATAGGATTTGAAAATATGGAAATTCTGCCAATATTGTGGAATTTCGGGATTCCCAAATTTATGATCTGGTGGTGGGTGAGCATTCTCAGATAGGCCTGACTTAACATTGGATGAAAACTCACAAGTTTGTACATTTTTGGGTATTCAGAGAATCCCTTGGCGTGGGTAGCTTCCACCCTGAAAAGCCTGCAGATGTACTCCAGTCACATGCCTTTCCAGGATGGAAGTGGTAGGGAACACTCTCATACACAGAGGTGGTCTCACGGAAAGGGACTCTCCATAGGAACGCATTCTTTCCATGGAAATATAAAAAGAAAATAAATAAACATGTTAATGCATCCGTGCAATTTATTCGAGAATCCCAGGAAAAAGTAGATTATCAAAAACGGTAGAAGCACTCCTGGATTTTATTGTGAATTACATAAAAACCAGAAATATGTTCCAAACATAGAAATGGTAACAGAACTGCAAATGTCAGACTTTTTAATTTACATTTTGTAAATCTAACCCACTGTCTTACGCACAAAGGCACAGAGTTACAAGAAAGTTGTCCATTGGTCCCGATGCATCACTTTTCTTGCGTCCCTCTTGCCCCCTCTAATGACACCACGGTTGCACTGTATTAACAATACGATGCACCATGGCAGTCGTTACGACAACAGCATCAAACGTTTTGGCACTGTTGTGGCTCTTTGCTGTTGCTGGTGCTGTTGCTGGTGCTTGTCCAGCAAAGGTCAGGGAGGCCCATAGGTTATTATGGGTGCATCAGTCTAACACCTGCCCTTAGCTGGATTTTACAGCGCCATTTCTTCAGGCCTCCCTGCGGAGGACCACCCCCCCTTACATACATTATGCCTGGGGCAGTCATAATGTGGCGCAAGGGGTTGCAAAGTGGCACAATGCAATATGGCACAGGGGAATGGCCTCCTTAATTCCACTTTAGCATAAACAAATATGCTAAGGTGGCTCAAGGGGCTTGTAAATATGCCCCAAAGTTCTGCACAGCTCTTTCTTGGACTATCTGATACAACTCATGCACAAAGCTTGTGCTCAGACTCTACCAAACAGGCTGCTGACACTAGTTCAGGCTGTGCTAACTTTGGGGGTGCACTCTTCATACTCAGGGTCATTACCTTCCTTGCCTCGTGGTCCTTTGCCTCAAGAGTGGCTTGAGAGTTTCATAAAAGGCCTGAAGTGAGGTTTCCTATGTCAGTGGAGCAGCTGAGGGACAAGCTAACATTGGCTTTGAAGAGCTGTATCAACTGCAATTCTCCTTGGTTACTCTATGTAACCCATCTTTCAGCCTGAAGAGCCCTGAAACTTTCCTCTGGCAGTTGAAGTGCTATAAATAAACAAACACTGGCAAAACCAACACCTCTGTGGTTAATGTGCCAATGGATGCACCCTTAATAAAGCACAAGGGCTAACATTGCACAGTAGTCCTTCAGGCATTTCCAGGCAAACATTTGAGTGCTCTTTGCAGTTTGTAATTTTGTGGAGTGTTTTTTAACTTACACTTACGTTGTTAAATAAGATGTGTGAATTTCTGTCACTGCAGCTACCAAACAGGCATTCAAGGGAAGGCAGAAGGATACACCCAAACAGCCAGTGGCATTAGGTGTGAGATGAATACTCCACTGGACTGATCCAAGACGTGATTGGCAACGTCTCAAGCCAATGACGGAAAGAGGCTGGCTGGAGAAACCATGATATAAAAGTGGAATTAAATAATAATGAAGCCCCACGCTGCATGCTACCTAGGTGCGTAAGCATTAAAAAGGAATGATCTGAAGATGACCAAAAGTGGCTCCAAGGATTATTGGCGTATGTGTTACTTGAAAAAGGTTAAACTAGGTTAACATAGACCCATTTACTTTAGGTACACTCACTGTGCTGACATTAGGTTAGTTTGTTGTTTAAATACGTTCCTGACAAAAAATTTAGTAGTTGAAGTATTCTTGCACTAACAAAGGGAACAGGCGCAGTCACAACATGTCCCCATGTGGTGGCGATGGGCTGGAGTGAATCAGACACCCTGGGCCTCATTTTGACTTTGGCAGAGGGTATAGGGCGTCTGCCAAACTCCTGACAGGATGTCTGCCACCGAGGTGGCGCCCACCCCGCCAGACCCATTAGGTGTTTCCTGCTAGGCTAAGTGGTAGAAACAGAGGCTTCCGCCAGTCAGCCTAGCAGGAAACAGGTGGCAGCATTGTCTCCGGCTCATATTTAAGCCGGTGGGAATGCTATCGTCTGCAGGGTGCACCAGCAGCCTTGCAATGTTCACTGTCCGCGCAGCAGACAGTGAACATTGAGAAGGTGCTCGGGGGACCGCTGCACTGCCCATGCCAAGAGCAGGGCTGCCCTAGCGGATTGCGACCTCCACCCGCCGTCAAACTCACGGTATCACTAATCTCGGTGGAGACTGTGGAACCCTGGAGAACTGACCACTAGGGTCTGAATGTGGCATTCTTAAGACCACCAGCCTCGTAATGAGGCCCTATATGTCACACAATCATTGTGTATGCATAAGGATGAGAAAGGAGTCCCAGATGTACAAATGATGGATGTATAGTTTAGGACTCTATATTTTGAATGAGAGTAGTCCTTGTTTGCTTACAGATAACTAATGGAATTACATCTGCCACCATTGTGTGAAGCAAAATCTGGACTATAAACCCCACCTATAGAAAGTGTGCATCCCTTTGCATCACTTCTTTAAGTTTGTGCATACTCAGAGATTTACAAACCACTTTTCCAACATTCTTTCAATTTAGTAACTATGGTGAAATTAATTATCTCCACTCATGCACTGGCTGCACTCCATAACTTGCCTTAACTGAAGTGGTAGTACCACACTAATATAAATATTGGTAATGCAAATTCTGCCAGGTTTGACCAGATGAAAACTGTCTAGGCGAAATCATGTTGATGCAGTAATTACCACAAATCTCATGAATCCAATTTGTGGTGCAAACTACCTTTTGCACCAAAATTGATTGGAGGGGCTTTTATACCGAAGACCTAGGTGGTGGACACTTTTATTCACCCTGGCTGGATGGCAGTCCACGTTGGCTACTAGAAGATTCAAGCCGGACCATCGGTTGGGTTCCCCAAGGCCAGGGGTACCTTTAGGTATCGGCAAATCTTCACCCGAGCCGGTCGTGGTCAACGGTTTAGGCTGCAGGCGGTGTTGTGTTGGTCAGGAGGGGTCAACCCAGGATGGACTCAAGGTTGGAATCAGCTGGGGACCTTCTCTGAACCAGTGTGCCACCTGGACACGGATTCTGGGCATCTGGTGCAGAGGGGGCAGGCTTTGCGGATCCGGGGCAGTTTTGGAGTCCTTCTTGGAGGTTTCTTTGTGGACATGGCTGCTGTTCAGAGGAGATATTGGTCCTTGCGTAGGAAGGCAGTTCTCTGGGGGTTTGTAGAGGTCACTGGTCCTGAAGGATAAGTTGTCTTCTTTCAGCAGGAGTCTTGAAGCTGCAGACAGGCCGGTAGGGCTCGGGCCAGTTGTCATCTGGAGTCTTCTCTACTGGTGCGGCTCTTCAGTTCTCCTTCTTCTTTTCAGATTGACAGCCAAGCCACAGCAAACAGCTAAGTCCCGGGGGCAGGACACAGCAGGAGGCGGCCCTGGGGGGTGGTGGTCCCCAGGGCCATCAGAGGCTCCAAGAGGGGGCAGCGTGGCCCCTTCCAATGTGAAGGTATCCCTGGGTGGTGGTGGTCCCTAGGGGTAATGAGTGTCTGAAAGAGACCCCATTTCAAATGCCTTCTGTTTACCATGGGGGTGGTGATCCCCGGGGCTTGGGGGTCCCATAGCGACCTCTTTTTCCTTTATTTAATTATTTGCCCCAGGGGGTGGTGGTCCCCGGTGCGTGGGGGGGGCAAGCGGCCCACCTGCTCAAAATTCAGTGTAGCCCAAGGGGGTGGTGGTCCCTGGGGTTAATGGGGGTCCCAAAGGGACCCCCTTATCTTTTTTTTATTTTTTATATTTGCCCTGGGGGATGGTTGTCCCCAGTGCATGGGGGCCAAAGGCCCACCCGCATTATATTACATCTTATTATATTACATAACCACCCTGGGGAGGTGGTGGTCCCCGGGGCAGTGGAAGGGGTCGAGCTTCCCTCCATATAGCAAAACAAAGCCCTGTATATATACAAATTTGGATTTCTTTGAATTTCTCAAAAACTGCTGAACGGATTTACAGCAAGTAACAAAAAGCCCTCTTTCTAGACCAAGAGTTAACTTTCTTCCAAATTTGGTGTAATTCCGTCCAGTGATTTTTGCACTATCGCTGTTCAATTTTTCCTATGGGAATTAACATTGGAAAAGCTCTAAATTTCACTCCACCTTTATCTTTACCCCCGCTTGACGGATTACCCTGAAATTTCCAGACAGAAGCTCATGTGACTGTTGAATTGTTGGGGGAAATTCTGTGAAGATTCGTCAAGCGGTACCAAAGATATAGTCAAATAAAAAACAAAAACTGCTTTTTCTACGGAAACTAGATCCTAAGTATAACTACCTAGTGGCGACCGCCACTAGGTAATTTAACACCTGCACCTTGTTTGTACATATCTTTATACATGCATTGAATGAGCACTTGGCTACTCACAGTAAATTGGGCATATACTGAGCCTACTTTCTTCCACTCTCTCTCTTTCTCTCTCTCTCTCGCTCTCTCTCTATAGATATGGCTATATATATATATGGATATATATATAATGCTATCCAAATGTTATTGTTCTTTATAGTAATATATCTGTCAGCCCAAACTGCTGCAAGGCAATGTCTTCTCTCTGTGACGTCTGTCATGTCAGTGACGTCAGTCGTAGTAGCTACGTCCTTCGCACTTTCTGTGGCTGGCTGGCATGTCACATACCTAGGCTCTCATTAAAAGCTGGACCGAACTGGTGTGACTACTCTGACTTTGCTTTTTAGTTTCTGTTTGGCTTTGGCATACTACTGTGGCTTCCCTCCTTTATGGCTTTTTACTATATGTTTGTAGGGAACATCATGTATTTTTGATTAACACTAAAATGTTGCATGTACCGTTGTCGATCAGTGTGCCGCACTCCCTTCTGAGAGTCACCATGAATGGCTGCACTTTGAACAGAGACATAGCGCCAGCGAAAGCTGTACCAAAGAGTGTTGGGTGTGCCTCTTGCCTCTCTCCTCTATTCCCCTATCCCTCTGGTGTTTGACCATGTCTGGTAAATTCTCATTGGTGCATATAGGGTACATACTGAGAAGTGAGGTGGAGTATCATCAGAAAACATCAGAGAACACTCACAAAACCTGCCACCTAACAATCTATCTGATTGTTCCATTAACCTTTGTTTTTCACTTACCTCCCACTATTGATCACACCTAGCTCCTCAAAATACCACTAAGAAACGGGAGTCAGTTCATGGAACGGTTTCCCTGAGAGCACAAGTCTAATCCCAACAATTAATAACCCTGGCTGAAGCACTAACTTTGTTTACCAACAGTTCTCAGCATACAAAGGTTAAGTAGCTATTCACAATACTGTAGACTTACAGGCTTCACCACATCTACTACATGAGAGCAGGTACAAATCCAGATTTAAGGCTGGAGTTTCTGGCACTCCCAAGAATCATTTTGCATACAGTTATCTGTACACCTTCATATACATATATGGTGCACTTTAATAAGTCCTCTCGTTCTTATTACAACAGTTTCTCAAGAATTACTTGGTGGGTGGATTTGAGTTCTGATATAATTCAAATCCGGAGCGCCCACTCTGTAAAGAAGTTCAGAGTGCTAAAGCTATTGAACAAAGGTAGTGTCCGATTTCCGGAAAGCAATTTTCTCTATTCACAACTCAGTCTTATAGATAGTCTTAGGCTTAATCTAAGGATTAGTGTCCACTAACCTGTAATCAAGTACCTAGCCTTGTCTCTCCTACTTAAAACAACTGGAATCCAGGAGACGTCTTTGTAGCTGTAGCTCAGGGAACCAAAGAGGAAGAGGAATTACCACACTGGAAGTGAAGACGACAGAAGCATCAACGGGGTTAGGATCACAAAAGCTGCAGGGAGGCTTGGGCCAAGGAAGGTTAGAGCGCTGGAGGATTCTGGTCAACTCCGGAGGTGAGTGCAGGGACGATGGTTGCTCAGGACAGGAACGAGACCAAGCACCGACCCGAGTTTTGGGCATGGTTTCAATGCTCTGTGGGTGTGGCTGAGTCCTGAAAGGCACGTGCCTCTAATGGGAGGCAAGAAAGTTCCAACGGGCCCTCGGAGTGAACACCTGTCAGCTTAATGATTTTTACCTTTAATGCAAGCAGGTGCAATTAGTTAACATTAGCAGGTGGAGTCAATAGGTCATGGCAGTTGGAACCAATAAACAGAAGCAGGTGGAATCAATTAACATTAGCAGGTGGCGTCAGTAGGTCATGGCAGTTGGAACCAATAAACAGGAAACACATGTCTATTCCTTGCAAGTGTGCAAACCAGAAAAAACGAATTGAACAATGGTTCCAGAAT
Organism: Pleurodeles waltl; assembly: GCF_031143425.1. Lineage (NCBI taxonomy): Eukaryota > Metazoa > Chordata > Amphibia > Caudata > Salamandridae > Pleurodeles > Pleurodeles waltl. The sequence continues at coordinate 1,688,215,547 of NC_090445.1, forward strand.
GTTTTAACGGGTTCATGTGCTCTGGGAAGGGCCTGCCAAGGGGTTTCATCTAGTGGGACCGTGGTGCCCGAGGGGTGTTTCTCCTGGTGTTGCAGGAGGCCATGAAGTACCACAGGAGAAATACAACATGAGCTGTGTGTGCGACACCCACCCTACAGTGGGCGGAAGGGGGGGTAGTGATAATTATGACTGCTCATTGAACCTTAACATTAGTGATATAAACATTTACACATTAAGGATGCCATAAGTAAATACCACTCGAATAAGCACATTAAAGATGATTGGAAAAAGACATTTGCTGACAAAATGTAAGTTAAGGAAGATGATAGTTACATTAAGTTGTAAAAATCAAGACCTCTGAAATTGATCCGTTGATAATTTATGGTCAACAACCAAATTATAATGCAATCGGTTTTAAGGGAAATAAAACTGTACGTGGACAGCATCATGGAGGAGGTGGTGACCAAAGCTGGTCAGCTTCCAAGGTTTTTAGGAACATATTTATAATTTGTTTCCGCCGGATTTGCGTAATTTTTTTTTACACAAATCCGGGGCAAACTTAACTCCATATTTATATTTTGACGCTGGACCAGTCTAGCGTCATAATATTGGCATTAATGTCATTTTGTGCCTGCAGAAAACTACCTTGCATCAATGAGATGCAAGGTAGGCGTTCCTGGGCAAAAAATGACTCTAAGGCCTTTGCGCCTTATTTGTCCTCCCAGTGCAAAAATCACGCACGGGAGGAGGAGGGCCTTAAATAATGGTGCTAAGCCTGTTTAGCACCATTATTTAATGCCTGGGTCAGGGCAGGCATTAGAGGACCTGTGTGCCATTTTCCATGGTCAGAGGCCATGAAACAGCCCATAGGTGCCCTTCCCTACACCCAGGGACACCCCCACCCACACCTGGAGGACACCTAAGGATGGGGGGACCCATCCCAGGTAATTGCTATTTTTTTTTTTTTTAAGTGCCATGGTGGCCTAGCTTGAGCCCCTCTACATGGCACTGTGCCCAATGGCCATGCCCGGGGAATATCAGTCCCCTGGGCATGGCAATTTAGGAGGGGGGTATGACTCCTGTCTACACTGAGACAGGAGTCATGTCCATGGAGGTTGTACGTCAAAAAATGACGCTAGTCAGGTTAGAGTCGTTTTTCTGACTCTAACCTGACTAGCGCCATTGTTTGATGCACAACCTCCTGTTTCCCCTACACCTCCCCCACCCGGTTAGCGTCATTTATTTGACGCTAATCGGGCCTTACCGCCGGCTAGCGTCATTCCTTAAATATGAGCCTTGCTGGCGTCTAGGAATAGCGATAGCCGGCAGTAAACTTTTTGACACAAACCTGCACTAACGCAGGTTTGTGTCAAAAAGTATACATCATTGCCTAAGTACTTATCACTTTTACTTTAAATATTGCTCTTACTGGTTTTATATCAACAACCATAAAAAGTAATACATCTGCAACACCTATCCACACGAAATCAAAAAGATGAATTTCAGTATAACATCATCACTCTATACTACTACCCAGATCATTCCCATCCCTGGTAAGACGCAAAACATTGATGCATTTAACAACTTAACTTAAAGCCCTTTCACGTAATTTTAGTCAGTGAATTTTGGAGCTTTGTGATATTTATATTTTACTGGACTTATGTATTTGACCGAAATCAAGCCGAAACTGAAATCTAAGCGAGGAGAACATATATGTAATCAGTATCCATGATCACCAGGTGAGATCTACATGCTGTCGAGGCGGACGTGGTCCATGATCCATCCGGGATTCCTGAAGCGGGCTCCAGGTTAGATTGAATTGAGTCAAAGGCTGCTTATCTTTAACTATTCTTTCTGAGACTCTTTGCTGTGCAGATGGAGCGCCTCTACTTTCAGCTTCTAGCAGCTACAATTTTCTTTCTCTCCGGGGCACCCCTGGTCGGATTCAGAACGCTCACAAAGCCTGAAGAAAATTCACCGCCCCGTCCTTTAGCAGCGTGCAATGCTTCTTACTACAGACAATGGTCACAGGTTCAAACCCCACCGGGTCCCAAGCTGGCCGGAGTTGGCAAATAGTAACTTCCATTCTTCTTCACAGCTACGAAGAGGAAAACAAGGTATTCATATTATTATTAGTAGCAGTAATAGAATTATTAGTAATACCAATCAACCAATAAATAGTGTTAGTAATAATCATTACAGTAAGATCAAACCAACAATAATAATGAAGGTAATATTAAAATTATTAATAACTGCTATTGTTATTGTTATTCTTATTATTATTATTGATACTATTATTATTATTATTATTGATATTATTATTGTTGATCTTGTTAATATTGTTAGTATTACTATTATTACTATTTGTTCTTACTGTTGTTAATATTGTTAGTATTATTATTATTGCTATTTGTTCTTACTGTTGTTGTTGTATTATTATCATTATCATCATTATAATTATGCCTATTTTTACTTTTATTATTATTATTGATATTATTACTATTTGTATTGTTATTATTTCTATTTATTATTATTGCTATTATTATTATTGTTAGTATTGTTATTATTACTATTTATTATTAGTACTATTGTTGTTATTATCACTATTTATTATTGTTATTGATATTATTATTATTATTGTTGTTATTATTATTATTATTGTTATTATTGATATCAACAATAGTGTTAGCATTGTTATTATTACTAATGATTCAAGTTATTTTTAATATAGTTATTATTATTGATATTGATATTATTATTGATATTGATATTATTAGTATTGTTGGTATTATTATTATTATTATTAATATTTGTTATGTATTATCATTGTTATTATTATTACTATTATTATTATTATTATTATTACTATTACTATTATTTTTACGCTGCAATGCCTTCTTGATCATAAAGGAACCAAGATGCGGGGAGTGTTTACAGAGAGAGATGTCACTTAAGTTTATCTCAGAAATACTGTGTGAACTCCCCTGAAATGCACTTATGTTCCAGACTGACAGCCTCGAATGTCTCAGTGGAGCTCCTGGACAGACAGTGGGTTTGTCTCACGTTATTGTTTTCATTCCTAATTGCAGTTCAGCACCCTTAGGTAAGCCAAAGTGTAGATAATTTGCATTTTCACTGGAGCCTTTGGGGATTGCCGACAAGCTATTGAATTTTCAAAGCGGTGCACTTATTGTGCAAAGTTTGAACTCTTCTAAAAATGTGTCAAAATGTATTGGCCCTATTTTTAGCACTGGTACAAAACGTACTGTGGCCAGCCCATTAATGCAAACAGCTGACGTCTGAAATTATTATGTTTGGGTCCAATTGGTTTTTTGCGAAACAGAGATCTATCTAGTGAAAGATTGTGATGCGAAAAACACAGCTGAGTAAGTAAGTGCTCAATTTCGCTAGGCTGTCGGAAAAATGTTTAGCACCTTCACCCCACTTGCGCACTTGGAAGATGAGAACAGAAATGCTGTAGCAGCCATCTTGTGTCTCACCATCAGGTAACAGGGCCGCCATTTTAGGTTGGGCTACAACTAGACGAAAATACATATGTGTGCGTCACCTTTTCAAAATGGCGCCATACACGAAACACAGTAATACTTCAAAAATTCAGTGAATGTGAATTAATGTATATGTGAAAAGGCTAGTAAACATTTCAAAGTACTGAATCACTGGACCCTTTGGTGACAACTCATCCCTTGACTTTTCATATTTTATCAATTCATTTCAATAGGTTATGCAGCAATTTGTAGCTTTTCTTACAAAATTACTTGAAAGGATCAACTCATCAGTGATGATAAATACTGACAGGACCAAAAATTATGTGCATTTTTAAGTTACTTTGTGGAACGTGCACCACAATGTACATACACTGAGCTTATTCCCTTGCCAACTTTGATACTGATAAGACCGTGGCATAAGTGAGCATCATAGGCTTCTAGTATTTCTTGAATAATGTTACCGCTGCTATTTCATAACACCTCTCACTTCCTGTAGAGCTTTTATTGCATATTATAGCTCATATGTGTTCCTTCCACCTGTATGTTTGACCAAGTATGCCCTTTTTTAAGTTGAGCATAGTAGCGCGCAAGTGCTGGTTTTCCGATGTGTTGGTATGTATTTGGGCTTTTAACCACACCCACCGTACGCCCATCACTAGCACTCACTCATGGGCTTGCCTTTCAAAAATCCTTTGTTTTCGTTGGTAACTGCTTTACGTTTGTCCCTCCTTAGGGCGGTTTTGATACCGCCTTGGTCATCAACCCTGTTACATGGATAATTGCACTTTTGCCGAGAACTTCGACTGCAAGCGAACTTCTTTTTCCTTTTGTCTCTCTCTTCGCGCTCATGGCGGTGCTTTGAATCGGCTCACTTATGTCAACTGTTTTACTTTTTATTTTCAGTTTGTGTGGCAAGAAAAGTCTGGTTAGGAATTTACAACACTAATAGCTCTACCTCGCGCAAACGCAAGACCCAATGAATTGCAAATACTTGTTTAAAAATGTAAATCAATAATTTAAGTATGCATATTGGCATCTTTTAAACTATAAGAACGTTTTATTTAATTGTCATATTTTTGTGTTTGTACTAACAAGTTTTCATTTTATTAGTTTGTGTGAACTCTGAATTTTTCAATTGCACATATTCTGTTTAAAAAATATTTTGAACACAAAAATATTTATTGCATCTGTTATTGTATTTTCAATTTTAGTTATAGTAATTTATTCATTTTTTACAGTTTCTATGCCGCTAAGGCGGTTACATAACAGAAAACAAATAAATCTATAAGTCCAGCTAATGAAGTACATCTTTTTAGTAGCACGTCACGTGTTTCGGTAAAATGTATTGTTTTTCCTTAGATTTTTGACACTTCTGCAGGTTTCTCATCATTGTTGTAGAAATTCGCGAAGGTGCTCGACGTCAACGTATGACATCACATGTGCTGCGCACCACAGAAAGCGTCCATTGCCCTAATGTACCTCAATGGAGTTGTACATTTCTGTAGGCACCATGCACACACGCGCAGAGGAGTGTGGCAAACTCACTGTGAGTGGGTATCTGAGCGCCAGGCTGTAATCCCAGAGGGCCCTAAACTGATTACAGGAGAGAAATAAAACAGAAGTACCCCGGTTCTGCATATTCATGCAGCATCTCACAGCCCTGTCTCTCTTTCAGCATTTAACTTGCCTTATTCTGTGATCCTTAAAAGCTTAAATTAATGACAACCTTGCAGTTGCTCATTAATAATTGCTTCATTATGCTGTTGTGTTCTCTTGACAATAATGGAGCTTGCTGGCCTCTTTCTAATTATGTGGCGTTCGCGGCTCACTAATAGGCCTTTCGCAAATCCTTGATGGAAACGCAGTCTCTGCGGCAGAACCGACCAATGGATGCTCCCCCCTCCCAGGTTTCATCTGAGATCCACAGAGGGGCAGTTGTCTGCGCAGCATATGTGAGTGAGGCCACTGAACACACCAAGGGAGGGAATGTGGTTAAAAGCAGGTTGCCACTTTCATCTAATAAGAAAAAGAGCACTAACTTTTTTTTATATAGCGCTTCATAACTCATTCTTGCGGTTTCTAAGCACCGCAAATAACAATCGTAACTGTTGCCCACTCGTGGTACTCAATTTAAAGATCTTCAGAAGGATGGAAGGCTGAATTGGTCTTGCATGGATTCAAACTCATGACCTGGTCACCCCTCTATCGATTTAACCACATAGCAAGTGCCTAAACTTTTCTCTGCCGGGTCAGAAGGTTGAACGATTAATATATTTGCATTTCAGGGACATTATACCTAGCCTTCTATTCTGCAAGGGAGAAAATGGGGTGTTTTTGATATCTGTTTGGCGCTCACAGATTGTACGGAGTATTCAACACAGTGGGTTAAAGCATACAGTGCTCCTGGAAAGGGGGAACCACCCTAAAATTGGCGAAAATACAGTCTTAAATCCAAGGCACATGCCCAAAATAATCTATAATCTTTGAAATGTTTAAAAAGTTCTTATGTTTTTTGAGTTTATTCTTGGACAGTTCTATCTCTTCTGATGTCTCACAGTCCCAGCCAACTCTCAGCTAACACGTGTTTCGTCATTTGGGGATATCACCATGACTTCATCAGGGCAAATGTATGACTCCTGAGAAACTGGTGTCCCAGTTGGTCCAATATAGTCAAAATTCTAGTAGTCAAATCTCTTAATTGTTTCTAGAGTCACAGAGTTTCAAGACTCTCTCTGTATTATTAGCATCAGTTATTCCTCAATGTTGGTTCGTGAATTGTATCGCATGCATCTTCAAACACATCTTCTTCACATCGCCCCATGAGTACACTCTAACACCGATAGAGCGTATTCGCTCATGGGGAATGTGAAGAAGATGTGTTTGAAGCCAGACGCGATTCAATTCATGAACCAAAATTGAGGAATAACTGATGCTAACAATACAGAGAGAATCTTGAAACTCTGGTACTATAGAAACAATTGAGATTTGACTTCTATTCTGGAACCCTAAGCGAGAGGGTTTTGGGAGGCAGGTCCCTGGTCTTCAGGGTGCTGCGTGGCTCCGGGCTCTTCCCAGGCTACTCACGTGATTCCAGCAGTATTCAGAAAGAATGGGTTGGAGGGTGGGCCTCTTTGCCCCTCTCTGGCCACAGTGGGCATGATGCCTCCTGTCTCTTCTGTAACAGATCTGGAGCACTTCTCTAAGCCCAGGACACCATCAACTCCATTTCCCTTTCTTTGCTGCTCTTGTGAGTTGTATCAGGCCTTCTCATTGTCCTGGTCTATTCTAATGTCTCTCTTTCCCCTCCTCTTGTCTGACCTTCTTGTCCTCAACTCCCCCTCTTTAATATATTCTGACATGATGACCCTTCCTCCTTTGGGATTGTGATGTTAAGTTCAGCCTCTTTTGTAACTAGAAATACAGGGTCCCCTGATACAATATAGAGCCCACTCATGCCCTGCCCACCTCTTCTAAGCCGGACAGTTAAATGCACCGCTGTGCACCATCTTCACCTGGGCTGTTCAAGAGAGGTAGCATTAATCATGCAGGAAACTCCTTGCCTTGCGTCTACCAAGGTTTATACAAGCTGTTGGCCCAGTTTTGCAGTGTGGAGTAAGTTGCATAGCCTCCACCCTTATTTGTGTGATCGTTTTCATGCACTCAAATTTTTGAGAGTCTCAGGACCAGATTTATCAAGGGGTTGCATTGGCCTTGGGTCATGTAGGGTATCTCAAGGACAACGCAAAGCCTAAGTCTGATTTACCAAGCAACGTAAGGCCACCTCACTTGGCCCTGCATTTCTTGCTAGATCTGGAGTAACACAAGGCAGAGCAAGTCACTGCCTCGCATTACTGTGCCCTGGGAAGGCATCCCATGGGTGAAGCATGGGTGTTCCCATGCATCCAACAATGGATTCTGGCACATTCCCAGACTGACCAACACAGGTAGACCTGAGAATGCTAAAACAAAACTACTCCTTCCCAGGAGAGGTGCAACGAGGGGAAATAACTTTTTTCTCCTCGTTGTTTCCTCTTTCTAAGAGTGCTGCATTGTGCATTACACTTAGAAAGATGAAAACACATTGAGGATTGTTTTTGTGCAGGAAGATCCCCCTTCCTGCACAAAACAATCCTGCCTACACCACAGGCACCCTTGCACCACAGGGCAAGTCTGATTGTGCTGGCGCAAGGCAGCACATTGTTTGTCAGCAAAAGGAGAGAGCAGGAATGTGCCATATAATGTTAAATATGGTGAATCATGCCCTCTCTTTCATGCAGCACAGTGCAGCAAGGTGTCTTGCGGCGTTGCGTTGCGTGAAAGTTTGACAGATCTGCCACTCATTTGCTAAAGAGTCTAGCCTTGTGCAAGTGAAAATAGAGAGGCACCAATCCAGGCTTTTCATCTGCGATGGAGCCGGGGATCCTAGACTGAACCTTTCCCTGTGCATCTTCTGCATAGCTTGAGGACCATCAGCCAGTAAATGGTTTTACTTCTTTTTAAGTGTACACTACAACTGCACACAATTAGGCAGTAGGAAATCCCATACAAGGGGGAGATTGGAATATTCAAGGCTTGCTATGCCTTTAAAGCAGTGGTGTAACAAAGGCTCCCGCAGCCCCCGCAGTTTGGGGGGGGCAAGCTCTAAGGGTCCCCTCAGCACAGAACCCTGTGCACGGGCGGCAGGCCCCTGACTGAGTCCGGGGGGCACCCTCCAGGTACTTTGCAGGTGGGGGCCCTCAAGTTTTGTTACACCACTTCTTTTGTGAACAGCACATACATTTGTGAGTTTGTTGCCATTCCTGAACTCCTCTCTTACCCCCTTCACACACATGAAACAGTCAGAGATTTACTCCAGAAAAGGGCTAGATTAACTCCCCTTCAAGAGGTGGTAGAGGATTGTAACACCCTCAGGCTTTATGGGGTTGTAGGGAAGAACTTTCTCCAAGGGGAAGAATGTTTTTACTGAGAATTTTTTTTTCACACATTGGACTGCTATAACTTCAGACTGGGGAAAATTGTGTAATCATGTGGCATTCTCAGGCATAGGTATGGCAAGGATTCCAAAACGTTTTACATTTACACCCATACAGTGGGTTCGTAGAGTTCATAGTTTGGTGCATTAACACAAAAAAGCACTGTAACAAGGAAGATAAATAGGGGGGGGGTGAGGCGGCGGGCGGCGGTAATGGTCAGTTGTCCCTCCCAGCTGCCGTCTACCAGGATCTCACAAGTATGTAATGCGATAAGGAAGACTAGCCTCAGAGTAATGAAAATGATCGGTAAGTAATTAGGACATTGACCTCTAATGCCTCCATTACAAATGTATGGATCATTCCTTCATGGTATTATGTTTGTGTAAAATCTCAGGTAATGATAATTTCTTGCTTCGGTTATTACACAGGATTATGACCAAAGCTCGCAGTTTTTCTGTTTTTGCTGATTTTTACAGATAAATACACACAGAAAACTATGGGGCATATCTAAGAGTCCCTAGTGTCTCCTTGCGCCACATCAGTGTCCTTTGTTTTTACGCCAATGTGGCCCAACGAGGCTGAAATCGATGCACCAGATTTACAAAGTGGCGCAGTGCATGCATTGCACCACTTTGTAACCCCTTGCATCACAATATGCCTGCGCCAGACATAATGTATGCCAGGGGGGAGTTCCCTCGTTAGGGGGGCCGAAAAAATGGCACAACGAAATCTAAAAGATTTCTTTGCGTCATTTATTTTGGCATTTTTAACGCCTGCTTATAGCAGGCGTTAAAAAGGGGGTACGCCATTGTTATTTAATGGCCCCCTATGTACACTGCAGGATTAGCACCAACATCCCGGTGCTAACCCTGAACAGTACATTAACAGCGTCTGAACTTCTGACACTATTGCCCCCTACCCTGCGCCATGGTGCACCGTATTTTAAATAAAGCGCACGCATGGTAGCGGGGCGCTAAGAGGCGCAAGGAAAGTGGCGCTGAACTGGGTGCAGCACCACATTTCTTAATTATGCCCCAATGCATTTCCTGTCTGTATTTATTTTCAAAAGCGGAAAAGTACTGAACATTGCGCTTCTAATGAGTGACTTTCCATGCTGTCTGTTGTGAATTCCAAGACGACATATGAGCAGACAGGCAGCATGAGAAGTTAAAAACTGATTGCGATATCTTTAAATACAGGCATATGCTAAAATATATTTGAAGTAAATTGCGAATATTTTCCTGTGGGTGTATTTTGTGCCATATTTAGCTGCTGAATTTACTAAAACGTGGCAGGCATCAAAGTATGAGTGCATGTTTACCAGTTCAATAAATGTAGAAATGGAACATTTATGACTCCACTTATTTTCAAAATAAATATAAGTACTAAGAAGATGGTCAAAAAATGAATATGGATAAATACAGACTGAAATGTTAAAAAAGAAATACCCTCAAAATGGGAGCCCTAATAATTCCATTGGAGCAGAATGATTTGAGTGAAATTGGGGCTACCGAACCCTTTTCTGCACAAATCGTGGGCCTTTCAGCAGGTGCAAATAGCACCCGAATGAGCCTGGGGGGTTTGCTTCTGGATTCACGGTTAGTGGGCCTCTCAGGCCTCCGGGCCCCGGTGCCACTGCACCTGCTGCACCAATGGAAGCCATGCCTTTCTGTTGTTGTTTCTGATGAACAGGTGCCGCAGCTCACACGGTATCGACTGCTGAGTCTGCATCATACATTACCTTAACTGAATGGTTAACTGGCTGTCACATCATATTTTTACAAAAGATATAATTTCCCAAAAAAATGACACGCTGAAGAAAAGTGATGAATGGAGCGTGAAAAAAGGGGGAGGAGACGAGAGGCGAGATCCCTTTCGAATAGAGTGAGCTGTCGGTCTGTATTCTGAAGGGCATGAAAAATCGTCTCTGGGCTCCTGATTAAAAGACACATCGGAACGCGTAGTTTCATTTCCTGAGATGTTTCATTTTCCAACTATTTCTATAATAAATGACACATACTGTCTAAATAGAGCAATCTGTACCTTTCAGAAGCTTACACATGAATTCAAGGCTCAAACACGACAGTAATACCATCTGCGTACAAGGGCGGGTTTGGGCAGGGCGGAAGAATACTGGAGGGCCCTGGTGTCACTCTAATAGCCCCGGTGTCACTCCGATAGCCCTGGTGTCACTCCGGTAGCCATGGTGTCACTCCTTAGTCCGGTGTCAGTCCATAGCCGTGGTGTCACTCCATAGCCCAGTGTCACTTCAATAACCTTGGTGTCACTCTAATAGCCCTGGTGCACTTCAACAGCCCTGGTGTCACTCCAATAGCCCTAGTGTCAATCCAACAGCCTTGATGTCACTTCAATAACCCTGGTGTAACTCTAATAGCCCTGGTGTCACTCCAACAGCCTCTGTGTCACTTCTATTACCCCAGTGTCACTCCAATAGTTTTGGTGTCACTCCAACAGCCCTGGTGTCACTCCAACAACCCTGGTGTCACTCTAAAAGCCCTGGTGTCAGTCCAATAGCACTGATGTCGCTCCAGTAGTCCAGGTGTCACTCCAACAGCCCTGGTATGACTCCAATAGCCCTGGTGTCACTCTGTCCATAGTGTTATTCCAGCAGGCCTGGTGACACTCCAACAGCCCTGGTGTCACTCAGTAGCTCCAGTGTCAGTCCAATAGCCTTGGTGCCACTCAAACAGCTCTGGTGTCATTCAGTAGCCCCGGTGTCACTCTAATAGTCCTGGTACTGCTCTAATAGCCCTAGTATCACACAATACCCACGGTGTCACTCCAGTAGCCCTGGTGATGGACTGGTTAGACTCTCCTCTGGACCTACCACCAGGTGGACTTGTCAAGAGCACTTGTGATGGACTGGTTAGACTCTCCTGTGGACCTACCGCCAGGTGGACTTGTCAAGAGCACTTGTGATGGACTGGTTAGACTCTCCTGTGGACCTACCGCCAGGTGGACTTGTCAAGAGCACTTGCAACAGACTAGTTAAACTCTCCTCTGGACCTACTGCCAGGTAGACTTGTCAAGAGCACTTGTGATGGACTGGTTAGATTCTCTTGTGAACCTACCACCATGTGGACTCATAATTAGGCGGTCTTCACCACCGGCCCGTCAGCAGTGAGAGCGCCTCTGCAGGTCTGCTGGTCTTAAGATCGCCAGACTCGTAATGAGGGCCTGTGTGTCTATTTTCCAACAGAATTTGTCAGTGCACTGTTTAACTATTTAATGAACTTTAAAGATATAAGGATACAACTAGCACTTTTAGGCCATCTCCGCAGTTAGTAGGGAGTAGTCTCAAATGTCACCCTTGTTTGATGGTGATTGTTAGTAGGTAATGCTGGCCCTGGCGTTCGGCAGCAGTGGTGGGAGCTGTGAATGGGGCCAGCTGGATTTGACTTCAGTGAATTACGTTGGGCCCTTCCACTTACTGTTTTACAAATTAAGCACTGATTACCAATGGGGTCTAAGTGACCTGTAGTACCCCCACACCCACTATCAATTTTTGGGCACCAAAGAGTGGTGTCCTAGAAATAAGCAAACCTCACAGGAGTTGGGGACACATGTAAAGTGTATTCTGTTTCTGCGGCTCCCGCCCGCTTAGGGATGCGCAAGCTCCTCCCCCGGGTCCTGCCCATGGTTTGGGAGGTCCTCCTTCCCAGACAGAACAGCAGCGCCATTTCTGACGCCCACAATAAATTATCCTTCTTCAGCGTACGGTCTGAACTGCGCATTTTCATCGAATTCAATTTTCGAGTAATGATGTTGAACACATGCTATACAGCGTATACCACTTAGATGCATGGCCCAAGTGCCCAATAAATTACCGCTTACAGTAAATACTACGCCAAGCTTTTACATGTCAGCTGTATATCACTGCTCTACTAGTAAGAACACAGCGTTGCAAATGCTTCCATTAACACATAGTGACACAGCCTCACACAGACCCACAATTTACTATGGAGAAAGAGGCGGGGCTTCATCTCTTTATCTCTGGACTGCACAAAAGCCTGTGTTTAGTCCATGCTTAATTTGTAAAACAATGAGTGCCGGGGCCCAAAGTTCAGGTCGGAAGCCTATGACTGGTGCTACGAATATCAGGCGCTGAACACCAGGGCTGCGTAGTCTTAATTTCACCTCCTACCTCTTTCATTCACCACCAGAAGCTTTGCCCCCTTATCTCACTCTTTCAGGTTCTTTTTCACCCCCCCTCCCTTTATCCCTTTGTTACTGTTTTCCATCTTTCTCTTCCCCTTTTGTGTTTTTTCTCTCTTGATCTGGGTGAAAGTCTGATGAGGAAAAGTAAATGTTGTTCCCAAAAAACTAGTGCCAATGAGTGCGACCTGCAACCACAGGCTCAAAATAAGCAAAGGTTTAAGTCGAGACCTAAGGGTAATTGATCGTGTCTGGCGTTTGCCATGACGAGCATCCAGGGTTCCATAAACCAATCTGGCAACCAAATTATTGAAAAAAACATAAATGTCCTCATTAAATGGATGGGGAGTGCTCAATCAGGCAAAATGTGTTTAGCCTTTTAAATCTACATGCACTATTTCATAGCTGTATCAGAACCCGAAGTGTTGGATTATTTCATGAGATTCTCTTCTGACCTACCCGTAAAACATATTTAATCAATATATTTGTAAAATTGTTCTATAAAATCAACCCTTTGCATCCACTTAAACATATATATATCGAAAGAGAAAAATACCATCCAAGAGAGAGTGGGTCTCACTCAAAATACTCAGTAGAATGTGTGATGGTATTAAAATAGTGGCCCGTAGCTCCCACTCACGCACAGCAGCGCTATGTCCACGTGACTTTACAATAGGTCATGATGTTCGACCGTGGCACCTTTCAGCAAACTCGAAATGATCATATCGGCATGTCTCTCCGTTATAAAACCCGGGATGTTATGGCGAGCATAAAAAAAATATGATAACAAAAATATGTAAATACAACAGCAATCTACGAAAAATTGAAGGAAGCAATATTGCCCAGGAACACCCAAAAGACATCATTATTTGTTGTGTGCACTTAAACCAGTGATATGAACGAAACGTCGTTATTTCTACACAAACACAGCGACAATGGGCATTATTGCTCCACAGCAGAATATCATGGACGTGCCTATCTGATAACTGCACGTCCAGGGCTGGATGGGATGACCAGGGGGCCTTGCGGCACATGGTGCCTTGAAAGCAGCCCAGCGCCCCCGTCTGAGGCCGGGTGGAAGGCTGTGCTCTGTATCCCACAGGGCAGGTGTGCACATCAGAATTATTGCACTTGTTGGGAAAGCGCTTTCATCTCATGCATGCATTGTGTGGGGAGGGGCATCTATAAAGCACACACCGAGCTGCAAAGCGAAGGAGCCCTGAACAGAAGTGGGGCACGTGAGTGACAGTCGGTAATGTTAGTCAGGGAGTTGGAGGGAAGGGTGAGCTAGCCAGCAGGAGCGCAGGACGTGCAGTGGCACCGGGGCCAACGGGAGCAGGATGGTTTATTCCCTCACTTGCGTTTGGCATACCTCGCTGATGCTTGGGGCCTTGTGAGGCAGGGTACCTACGCCATGGCAGCGCAAAGGTAAAGTGGGGATCTCTTCGTCGGTGGTCCATCTTTCAGGAAGGGTTACCCAAGTATGAGATGGCCCCATGGAAGGGGAGAGCACCAGTAGTATCTTGCTGGATGGGTAACACCCAGCAGAACCAAAATGAGCTTTTTTGAGCGAAAGGGGCAGTTGTGTAGAATTGCACTCCCACGTTTGTGACAAGCACCTTAAATGCCACTCTAGGAATATCCTATAACCCATTTTAGCTAGTCGCCCATTGGCTGGGCTCAGAGCTCGAAACTAAGATCTACCTTGGATTTTGTTTCCCTCACACATCTTATTGGTACCATGCTTCATCATCGGGTCGCATCCTTGTCCCCATAAAACAGAATGGGCTCAACCATAGTCAACGGAGCACTTGTGATAATACATCCAACAGGATGTTCTAGTAAAATGTTCAAAATACCCAGCGGACACGTCAGTACCCCTTTTAATATTGGGTACCTCCAGTATGTTTAAAAACACTTGGTGGGTGTTTCCCAATTAAAACACAGAACATCACAACATAATTTGATTTTGCTTTTAACAAGGTCAACAAGTGGTTAAATGATGTGATACCGTCAGCCATTTGAGGCTTTTCTGCCAACAGCATGTTGGATTCTGGTGCTTGTAGTATCGCTTTCTTAACTTTGAGATTATGGGCTTGAAAATCCAAAAACGCATTGTGATCTTGGACAAAAAGTACCCACTCAAAAAGTCAAAACTGGCTGAAGGTGTCAGATGTGACCTGGAGTTACTTGGCAGCTATGTGTTTAACAAAGTGGTCTAGTCCAGTTGAAATGCGTGCTCTTTTCACATGCAAAGTCAAAAGTAAACTCCACTCACATCTTTTGTGAGGGTTCACTCTTTTATTCATATTAAGGCCCGTATTTATAGTTTTTTAGCGCTGCATTTGTGTCATTTTTTGACGAAAAGCGGCGCAAACTTGCAAAATACAATTGTATTTTGTAAGTTTGTGCCCTTTTTTGCGTCAAAAATGGCGCAAATGCGGTGCAAAAAAAGTCTAAATATGGGCCTAAGTATTACACCAAGGGCCAAATTTATCAAAGAGTTACGTCGCACTTGGGCACGCAATTCTTAAATTAGATTTATCAAGCCACGCAGGCCACCTTGCATGGCCGTGCCTGGCTTGATAAATCTCCAGTAATGCAACACAGAGCAAATTAATCTGCCCTGGGAAGGCATTCTATAGGAGGAGCATGGGTATTCCCGCACATCCACCCATGGATTTTGGCGCACTCCCAGATTTACCATCACTGTTAGACCCGAGAATGCAGCAAAATCCTACGCATCCCCGGTGTTACGTAGAGAAATATATTTATTTCTTCTTATTTCCTCTTTCTCTGTGTGCTGCATTCTACATCACACATAGAAGGAGCAAATGCCTCAGAGGGTTGTTGTTGCGCAGGAAATAGTCCCTTTCTGCACAAAAACAATCCTGCTTACAACACAGACACTCTTGCAACATGGTGTAAAGGTGCCTGTGTTGGTGCTAGGAAACACATTACGCGCCAGTGTAGGGAAAAGACAGGAGGGCGCCATAATATGTTAACTACGGAGCATTCCTATCCTTCCCCTTTCACGCAGCGCAGCAACGTGACATCCTGCGCTGCTCTGCGTGATTTTTATATAAATATGTCCCAAAGTATTTACAGTGAAGTAATTTTGGTTTTGGATGGTGAACAGGTAAATCCAAGCATCACAATCAAATAACTCAGGCACAGCCTGGGCAGCAGAGGTGCAAACACAAAGAATACGCGTAGAACAGGTGGCAGCAGCAGGAAATGCAACAAAGTTATAGGCACAACACAGGAAACAACAGAGACGGTGTCCCTTCCTCACAGATTTGTACAACCTGAGCATCAATCGTGCAAGCTTCTCTCCCTCACAGATTGAGTGCAATGGGGCAAACATCTTCATAGAACAGAGGCAGCGGGATAATGTTAGGTGCAATCTCCCCTCCCTCACAGGACAGGTACAACATGGGCAGTCGCAGTTCAAGTTTCTTTTCGCTGCAGAACGTCTTTGGCATGACAAGTACTGCAAGCTTCCCTTACTTACAGAAGGTGAACAGCTAAGGCATCAGTTTCATGTTTGTTAAATATCAGACCTCTGGAGCAGGCACTTGATCCACTCAGCGAACAAATGAGTGAATAAGTGAGTGCTGCCATCAGAATCACTTGGTGTGTTCCTTCTCCTTATTTTGACTATAACTCTTCTTTCACTCACATCGCTGTCAGTGATGCTTCAGCTGAAGAGGTCTGAAGAGGAATTCCTATGCCGGATTGTAGACTTAAGTCAATGCAGGCCTGGTTTCAAGGTGAAACGTGGACATTTAGGCCCTCATTTTGACATCGGCGGTAAAAACCGCCTATCGCTGCAGCGACGGGCGCCAAAAGACCACCGCTGCAGCTACCAGCCATCCGCCGTATTATGACCACAGCCGGATTTCCGCCACAAGAAGTGTGGAAATCCAGCAGTGGCCATGCCGGCGGATGGCGGTAAGGGGCGCTGCTGCCACCAGCAGCACCACGCCAGTAGACCGCCGTCAGCTGTATTATGACCAATAATACGGCCTGGCGGTGTTCTGCTGGTGGACGCTGTGCCCCGTCCCGTCTCCTGCCGGAGGACACCCTAAACACAGGTAGGTAGGTGCTCCAACAGGGGAGGGGGGTGTTGTGTGTATGTATGGGGGTGTGTGTGTTTATTTGTGTATGCGGGTGTGTGTTGCGTGCTGAATGTGTGTCCCTGTATGGATGTATGAGTGTGTGTATCTTGTGTTGTGTGAATTTGTGTCTGCGTGTATGTATGAAAGTGTGTGCGGATGTGTGTGTGAATGGATGTATGCATACGTGGACGAATGTGGAATGGGTGTGTGTATGCATGTGTGCGTGTGTGAAGGGGGTGTGAATGTAGGGGTGTGTGAATGTAGGGGGGTTTGGAGTGCAGGGGGGTTGGGTGGGGACTCTGGGGAGGGGGGTGGGGAATGCCCCTGTCAGTGACAGGGAAGGGATTCCCTGTCACCGATAGTGCCTACCGCCATGGTTTTCGTGGCGGTAAGGGAGCCATGAAAACCACAGCGGTAGGCGGGGTCATAATCCCGCAGGCGGTACAGTGACGGCCGCCGGGCTGGAGAACGATATCTCCAGCCCGGCGGCCATTACCGCTGTGGCGGTCGGTGTGGTACATTGGCGGTTTGGCTTCAGCCAAATCTCCAATGTCATAATATGGTGGAAAGTACCGCCAGCCTATTGGCAGTACTTTACACCATATTACCGCCGACCAGCAGGGTTGTAATGAGGGCCATAGTCATTAAAAAAGGCAGAAAGGTTTGGGGCCGTTTATGTACCACTAAACCTTGTGTTGGGTCTTTGGTTTTCAATGTATTGAAGAGTGGCTGTAACCGATGAAGAAACTCCTCGTTTGTGGAGGTGGTGGGCAAGGCACTCATTTATGGGGACAGGACTTGTGTTCACCCTGTCTGTCCCAGAGAAAGGGTTAAAGAGGCAAAACAAGAGAGAAGAAAAAAGAGAAGGCAAAGTATAGTGATACATGAGAAAGCAGGGATGAAAAAGATTGTGCAGTAGTATCAAGTGAAGAGACAGGAAGCGTAGTGGAAGGAAGAAAGATGCATGAGGTGGAATCAAGGCTTGGCAGCCTTGCTCTCCGGAAACCCCGGCATTCTGCAGCACCAGGCTCCTAGGAGAATTTTTGGGTCCCTGGACTTTAAAAAAAATATTAAGCACTTCAATCCGCCAGTGTTATTAAGAGCAGCCCAGCCACCTCCCCAGTAACTATGCTCAAGTCCGGCACACAGGTCCCAACCTTTTAGGAAAAGGTATGATTGTCTCGCGACCACATCCTGAGGGCTGAGGATCACCATGTTCCTTGCTGATGGGTGGGTGTGGTCAACACTTCTATCCTGCACTAACTCCCGCTAGCCACACGGGGACGCACGGGGGCCCGCTGACATCAACAATCCATGGCACACTATGGCTCTTCAAGAAGCAGCATGATCATTGGGTAAAAGCTTTTTTTCTGTTGAATTCAACAGTATCCACAGCTCACTTTCTGAAAGAGCCCCTCATGCTGAACACAACTGGTGCTAAAGAGTCCTAAGCAATTTCGACTCCGAGGCTAAATGCGTCCCAGCGCGGTCATTTATCATCCCATGGGTAAGAACCAGTTGCCAGCCTTTAATGCTGCTGTGGCTCATTGCTTTTAATGAGCTGGTGCTGATGTGTGCACAGGATTGGCGGGAGCTGGAATCATGCCCTGCACGGTCTGTGTTCAGGGGTGCACAAGCATGGAGAACGCCACCTATTTCCGCAGTTGGTCTCTGGTGCACAGAAGCAATCCTATTTTTCAGGTTCAAAGCTTTTTTGGGCTGGAGACGCAATGAGAAGAGCTGAGAAGGAAGTTGCTGGAATTTAGAAATTGCTTGAATTATGATACGCTTTCTAGGCCTGGCCTTGAGTCAGTTATAAGTGTTTTCCAGGTTCATGCTCATCATAAAAACGCAACATGTTTGCATACAAAAGGGGCTTTGCATCAGCTCTATTCATCTATTGGTCTTTTCAGGTGTCTTTCACATTTTGTTCCACCATGGAGCAAGGGGTCAGCCCAGTACATCCATTGGTTGGCTTGCACTGTGCATGACTGCATCTGCCTGATCACATATGCACAGCCCCCTGAAAAGGAGTACGTGTTTTATTTGGTTTTCTTTGCGAAGATATGCCGTCTGCCTATAGGGGGCAGCATGCTTATTTTTGGGTATTTTTTTCAAAATTAAAACGAAAAAAATGGTACATTCAACAGAGCTGTTGGATTTGCTAATGCTTGTTTAGTTATTTTTAGGCATTTGATGAAGCTGGACCCTAGCTCCAAGGAGCACCCAACTCATACTGTTTGTATTGTGGCAGGAGCTTCTCAAACTGAAGGCACACATACAACGGTACTGTGTCCATGGTCCTGTCGTAACCAGGCCATTAAAACCAGCACGTGATGGGGAAGAAAGGATACTTTTAATTGGAACACAACTAGACAGCACATCTGACTCTAGTTTTTACATATGTAGAGAATTAGAGACACATTTGCCCAGGATCACACTGTTTTCTAATACGCGCGGAAGCACCAGGTTCTGGGGATCCAAGATCAGTACCTCAGACACTAGTGGACATCACCTCCTACACTCTGTGAGACAAGGATTAAACAATGTGACTTAAATACATACATTCCAGGCTCACATTAAAATAACATAGAGAAAGATACACAGATCTGAAACACTCCTAAAGGAAACTTTGGAACCACAGCACCTCACGCATAAAATGCAGGTAGCGCTAGACCAGGGTGCTGCAGAAAGTTGCTTTAAGGCGCTATCACAAGTGCTGGCAAAAAGGCGCTAGTCTGAAACAAACTGTCTGAAAAAAGGGCTTGCTTTTAAGTGAAACGTAGCACACAAATGGTAAAATGGCATTTTACCTGGGGCTCCAAAACATCAGCACGATGCTAACTCCGACACTGGGAGCTGTGGTGTAACCCACCATGTTAACGAAACAAATGAAATTATGGTTTGTTAGGCTAGGTATCTTGCACTAATGAGCTATGCTAGTCAGGCAATTTGTTGCAGCATTGACCATGTTTGGTCACTGGTTAAAACTGAGAGTTTCTGTTGCATTTTTAGACAGAAGTATTGAGAAAGGCAATTTTTCGGTTTAGGACCTATAATTGTTGTTGCAAAACCACGAATACAGGAATCCAGCCTGTCCTCCCAATTGAAGAAAACATCAGGGGTAACTCTGACATGGTTAGAGCAGATGTGCAGAATATCACAATTGTGGTTCTTATTGGCAGGTTTGTGTAATCATAAATGCATCCGTGTTTACAACTGCTATTCCTGCTTTAATAGTGAACATAAAAAGTGCTCTGAGGATTTTCACCATTCCATCTTGTGAAATCTGACCATCTTCTCCTCAATTTACTTTGCCTCACTCCCTCATCTCTCCATGGGTCCACTGCTTTAGCCTGAGAAAGTGACCACCAGTTTAGCTGAGCAGGAGAAAGCAGTGTTTAATTTGAGCCGGTGGTTGCCAGTGGGGGGGCACCGGCACTTATTTTTCTGCCTTAGGCATTTACTGTGAGCAAAAGACACATATGGAAAAGACAGAGGAAGAGAAATACGAAAAAGCGTCACAAAGGGAGAAAGAAGAAAGCTGCCAGAGTGAGCTGAAGAGGCAGGGAGTGGCTGTAAATGGATTAAAGAGGCCTGAGATGGCTTTAGGATCACGCTGCCTTAGTAATCTGTGCTTGCACGTTTAATTGCAGCAGCCGCGAGTTTCAAAGGAGAGATGGGCACCGGCACGTTTTTATTTACAAATTAAGCACTGGGAGAAAGTGGGGGATGTAGAGAAAATGAGGGCAAGGGAGAAAGTGGGAAAGAGAGGTGAGTTTAAAAAAAAGGCGCATGGGATGTAGTGGAAAATGTGACTTCATTAGCCAGAGATTAGGTTAGATTAGATTAGATTAGATTAGGTTCGATTAAGAGGAAAACAATTATAGAAGATAGATGTCCGATTGACAGAGGTAGAGAAATGATCTCGACAGAACAACATGGGTAAGAGAGGAAAAGAGATAGAGAGATTAGAGAAAGTGAGGGTCAGAGATGTAATGTAGAGAGAGAGGGACTATAGCATGAGAGGAGATGAGACAGAGGTGCTTGAGAGAGAGAGCTATGACAAAGAATGACTAGGAAAATATTAGTAAGATACAAGTAGAGAGAGATAGTTAAGTGGCAGAGTGGAGTTGTTATTTAGGAGGGGTACCCCTACCAACTCATTAAATTCACTTTAGTTATGTCAAAGCACAGTTTTGAGAGAGTCTCTGCTCAACCCCTGGTAGATATGGCACAAGCAGCAGGTAATTCCTAGAGAAGTGTGTGCTAAATTCCAACAGTAGCGATAATTTCAAAGTAAGGAACACAACACAAGAAAATTCCCAAACCAACTTAGGAAAATAGAGCAAAATGTAATGAACAAAAGCATACCAAGATCATCAAAATAGGTTAAGAGGAACTGGGCCTATTAATGTTTAATTTTTAGAGCAAAAGGTGCCAGGAAAAATGAAAGTGCAAATCAAAAGTCAATGTTCATGGGTGACTGGTACATAGGCGCGATTTCAAACTGACCACGATGGAATGGTTGACAGCTACCCCAAGCGTGTTTTCCAGGTCAAAGTTTTTGCCTTATGACTTCATCTTTTCCAAGGAAGTCAAAATCAGCAGGGTGAGGTCTAAGCGCTGTGGCCATCAGAGTCCCTCAAAGTCAGATACATTGTCGTCCCCACTGAAGCTAACGGTTCTGGCAAGAATAGCTCCAAGTGGGTCGAACTTGGATTTTGTGGCCACCCTGCGTGCTTTGATGGTTGCGTTTCCATAGATTTGCCTCCTTGCCATAGTCTAATATCTTACCTTCATATTGGGCCAGTTTTTGGGAAGTTGAAATCTTCCAGCGGGGCAAGGCTGGAAAGCCAATCGCCATAAGGCTGCACACATTTGCAGTGAGGCCCAGCTGAACTCATTTTCAGTGCAGCTAGAAGCTCCTTGAGGGACAAGTGTAGATTTCTTGTCAATTTAAGGTACAACCTTCCTTTGCAAACCTCAGCACCTTCTTCCAGTCCTACAAAGATGTGAAAATGACAAAGTCACAACTTTTGAAAAGTTCTGGGAAAGTTCTTCCTGAACAGTCCTGCAGCCCCAGCTCCTCATAGCAGGCTTCTAGGCACCAGGATCTCTTTCCAGTGATGTCACCTAGAGGGTGCAATCCTCATTAGTCAGCTAGGCTCTCTGGTGATCTGAAGACTTTTTGCTTTTTATGTCTCAGAAATATTAAAACAGGAGGCCTACCACTTGATCCTTGGAGAGCATTTCCAGTCCCCGGGTGCCAGCGGGATTCAGGAGTTCTCTTCTTCCCGCAAGAGTCAGAAATCAGGATTCTTCTTCCAGCAGGGCCTTCTTCTTCAGACAGTCTTCCCAGATCCAGAAATGTACTGAGGAGGTGGTAAAGAGCTAGTATGCGGTTTTATGCTATGCACTAGCAAGTGATTACAGAAATTCTACGACACAATCCTAACAATTTTTTCACAAGCCTCCCACCTGCTTTTGCAGCATGTCCACTTTCCTTTACTTTAAAATTACCCAGAACTCCCTGTTTCAAGATGGCAAAACCCATCTTCAACCAAGCAGGCCTATCTTCAGCTCTTTAGCCCCTCCCATGTTTAGATTGGCTCTCCTCCAGCCTGAGATGGTCAAAACTATTTCTCTCCCCAACTGCAACTGGAGCCTTGGTGTTGGGGAGGTCAGGGGGTGATTTGGAGAAGTACTTCTTGGCTTTTCCAAGTCAAACATGGCAATGCAGAAGTTTCCCATTGTTCTGCCAAGTATTACTATCCACTCCCAGATAGCTAATCCCTTCTAAATGGTCAGCAGTTAACACCCATTGGCCCTGGTAAAGGTGAAGCAGAAAGACAGGTGAGGTACGAAAAGGAAGTGGTGTAGGATACATTTGTGTGAAGGAGAGATGAGGTAGAGAGAGAGGTGAGGCAGTGAAAGAGGAATGAAGAAAAAGATAGAGAGGGTAGAAAGGGGAAGAGAACATGAGGAGAGAGGTGAGAAAAAATGAGAGATAGAGAGGGATGAGATGGAAACAGGAAGGAGATGGATACAGGAGGTAGAGAGGAGAGAAATAAATGAGATACAGAAAGAGAGAAAGCAGATGACTGAGGTACAGAGAAGGATAGAAGGGAGGTGGGAGTGAAGTACATAGAGATAAAGAGGGAGTGAGAGGTAAAAAACAAAAAGCCACAGAGAGGGATAGAGAACAATAGAGAAAGAAAAAAGTGAATAAAGAGAGGTGGTAAAGAGAACGAGGCGTGGTAGAGGCACAGTGTGGTACACGCGGTGTAGTGAGATGGGTGAGGTAGAAAGAGCTTCATCAGTGGTTCCCAACCTTTTGACTTTTGTGGACCCCCACTGAATCATCACTGGAACCCGGGAACCTACAGTGAATCATTACTGGATCCAGGGACCCCCACTGAATCATTACTGGATCCAGGGACCCCGGCTTCATCATTACCGGAACCCGGTAACCCCCACTGAATCATTTCTGGATCCAGGGACCCCCACTGAATCATTACTGGATCCAGGGACCCCCACTTAATTATTACTGGAACCCGGGAACCCCCACTGAATCATTACTGGATCCAGGGACCCCCACTGAATCATCACTGGAACCCGGGAACCTACACTGAATCATTACTGGATCCAGGGACCCCCACTGAATCATTACTGGATCCAGGGACCCCCACTTCATCATTACTGGAACCAGGGAACCCCCACTGAATCATTACTGGATCCATGGACCCCCACTTCATTATTACTGGAACCCGGGAACCCCCACTGAATCATTACTGGATCCAGGGACCCCCACTGAATCATTACTGGATCCAGGGACCCCCACTTCATTATTACTGGAACCCGGGAACCCCCACTGAATCATTACTGGATCCAGGGACCCCCACTGAATCATTAATGGAATCTGGGGACCCCCCACTTCATCATTACTGGAACTCGGGAACCCCCACTGAATCATTACCGGATCCAGGAACCCCCAGGACCCCCACTGAATCATTACTGGATCCAAGGACCCCCACTGAATCATAAGTGGAATCTGGGGAGCCCCCACTTTATCATTACTGGAACCCGGGAACCCCCACTGAATCATTACTGGATCCAGGAACCCCCACTGAATCATTAGTGGAATCTCGGGACCCTCCACTGAGTCATTACTGAAATCTGGGGACCTAATCTCTTAATATTATTTATTTTCTAAGCAGTCGCGAACCCCTCTGAAGAGGCTTTGTGGACTCCCAGGGGTCCTCGGACCACAGGTTGGGGACCACTGAGCTAGGGGACACATAAAGAAAGGGCGAGAGGTGGGGCTGGGGCAGGTAGATGAGGGTAAGAGAGGTGTGGGACTTTGAGAGAAGTGAGGCAAAGATGGAGAGAGTGGAGGAGAACAGAGAGCGAGAGAGAGTGACCATAGAGAATGAGAGTGAGAAGCAGAGAGGCGTGAGGTAGAGAGGGTAGGTTAAGAGGCAGAGAGGTAAAGTCAACAGAATGCTATCCATGCTAGGCCAGAAAATGACCTGATCCTTCCCTATAATGTAATAATGTTTTTAAGTTTCCAAAATACAATTCTATCCTGAGATAAGCAAAAGCAACTACCTTCTGACCCATGTGTCGCTCACATTAAAACATACTCGGAGTTGTTGACAGTGACAAGGCGTTCAGTGATGGTGAAGTCAAAATAGTCTCCCTGTAGCTCTAGGATGCGGTTGTCATAGAGACCCCACCCAAGGGCCTTGATCAGAAGTTCCTGGGAGGGGTGAGATCATGGCCAAGCCCGGGTAAATTCCATACACTGGATTTTTTTTTTATTTATTGAGTGCAATAATTACCTCTAATTGCATATTTGCCTTTGAAAACATGGCAGAACATGGTTTTCGACGGTTTTCGTTGCACACTTTGCATGTTCTGGTATTTATTTGGCAATCTCCTTGGTACATATTGACAGATCTCACCTGCGCACATGGTGAAAGTTACGGGGATGTGGGATGCATTTCACCCATAGTTACAGAACGCAGTAAGCGTGGCACAAAATGGGTTCACACCGGGGTCGGAATGTATTCCCTAAAATATTGGTTGACCCTCAGCACATTTTTTTTTTTTTTTACAGATAAAGCACCTAGTGGAAGAGGTGTAGAGAGTGAAGGAAAACATGTGTGCTGAGATGAGAAAAAGACACAACGACCAAACAGTGCCGAGCGAGAAGACCGTGTCTGTAATGACAAGAGCGTGTCTGTAATGGCAAGAGCGTGTCTGTAATGGCAAGAGCGTGTCTGTAATGGCAAGAGCGTGTCTGTAATGGCAAGAGCGTGTCTGTAATGGCAAGACCGTGTCTGTAATGACAAGAGCGTGTCTGTAATGGCAAGAGCGTGTCTGTAATGGCAAGAGCGTGTCTGTAATGGCAAGAGCGTGTCTGTAATGGCAAGAGCGTGTCTGTAATGGCAAGAGCGTGTCTGTAATGGCAAGAGCGTGTCTGTAATGGCAAGAGCGTGTCTGTAATGACAAGACCGTGTCTGTAATGGCAAGAGCGTGTCTGTAATGGCAAGAGCGTGTCTGTAATGGCAAGAGCGTGTCTGTAATGGCAAGAGCGTGTCTGTAATGGCAAGAGCGTGTCTGTAATGGCAAGTGCGTGTGTGTAATGGCAAGAGCGTGTCTGTAATGGCAAGAGCGTGTCTGTAATGGCAAGACCGTGTCTGTAATGGCAAGACCGTGTCTGTAATGGCAAGAGCGTGTGTGTAATGGCAAGAGCGTGTCTGTAATGGCAAGAGCGTGTCTGTAATGGCAAGAGCGTGTCTGTAATGGCAAGAGCGTGTCTGTAATGGCAAGAGCGTGTCTGTAATGGCAAGAGCGTGTCTGTAATGGCAAGTGCGTGTGTGTAATGGCAAGAGCGTGTCTGTAATGGCAAGAGCGTGTCTGTAATGGCAAGAGCGTGTCTGTAATCACAATTACACGGACTGGCTGCTGTTCCTGGACTCTTTCCACCATCCCATCAGGATTACCTCCGCGATGGCGTCAAGCACTTTGCTGGCGAAGAAACCAGCGTTTTCAAATTACGAGTTCAGGAGTTGTCCAAGTGAGAAGCAGGGACCCCCCCGAGGTGTCGTGTAACTTCTCCCGGTTCTGCTGCGGCAGCACCGCGGCTGCTGAGCCCCTCACGCCGGGCTTAATGAGCTGCTGAGAGCCGCCTCTTCCGAGGAGCTCCGGCGGCTCCGACTCAAATCTCTTCTTGCTGAACTTTGCTAATTACCAGGTAGTTGGTAATTTTCTGCCTCCCCGGGGGCCGCGGGCTCCAGAAAGCTCCACGTGGCTGAACCTCAAGGCTGAGGGTAGCGGTGCGCGCGGTGCAGAGGAACCAAGGAGCCGGAGTCAGCGGGGCCGTCTCCGGTGTGGCCGAGCCGGGCCGGGCCGAGCCGAGCCGGGCCGAGCCGAGCACGAGCCGGGCCGCTGCAGTAGCGCCTCTTCTACGAATGTCAACTTCACAGCGTTTCTGAAGGAGCGGACAACTGGACCTAGAAAACAAATGCCCATGTAAATAGGAAATGATTTACAAAGGAAATGAGACATGGATTTAAAATGGAACTGTGAAGGTATATTCAAGGATTCGGATCATTACAGAAGTCAAATAAATGGTTAGAAGTCAATTAGTCATTTAAATCAAATAATAGCTGGAACCCCAGAATAAAGTGTAGATAAGGTATAAGCGGAACAAAATAACAGTTCAGTTCTGAAAAAAAAAATCAAGGTTGTAAATCCGAGGTCAGACTGAGGTAGTGTCACCTTCTAAAGACCAACTGAGAGAGTGTCCAGCACCCCCAGGAAGGGGCTTCTTTCATGATGCAAAGTGCAACAAAACCCAAACCTGAACACAATTACATTCAAATCACAGGAAGTGAATCAATCAGGTTCTTGGAAGAACATACAGCTTTGAAATGAAATTTTTCAACCCTATCCCGCAAATTCACATTAGGCTGTTCCCATCCCAAGCACTCTTCGGGCCCCCCAAAAGTTGGAACAAATACCTCCCATATTCTGCAAGGATAACTCATGAGAATCACAGGGTGGTCCCGATAGGTGTGGACTTGAATCAATTCACCCTCAATGAAACCTCGTGCTGGAGTCCTTGAAGAACATAAACATCATGCTGTGTCCGGGAAAAGTGGCATTACATCTCAAAACATTGCGTACAAGATTGTTTATTCTTGAGTCTGTGTTCAGAGGGAGGCAGAGTTATAAGATCAAATACCTCCAACTATTTTCAAATCGAGGCCTGCGTTGGCTACTTTTAACATAAAGGTAATCAGCTTCAGATACATGTTAATTATTGCCATAATATTATTATGCATAAAAACCATCATAAACCATGGCCATGCGACATACAACTATAATGGGAAAGACTTACTGACATTTTAATTCATGATAGAAGCTCTCTCCAACTTTTTTCCCTTTGTGTACATTTGTGTACTTTGTGTACATTTTTGTACATTTTGTGTACATCCTACATTTTGAGTACTTTGTGTACATTTATTTTCTTTCGAGGGGCAGACTGTGACATGATACATCTAAAAATTCTTACCCCACCCTGGCTGGATTTCCCATGTCTGTGGGGGGGGATTGGGGGGGCGGAGGATGCTGGGATCAGCAAAGGGGCATTCTCGAGTGACCTCTGTACTTCCTCTCACAGCCACTAGCCCTCATCTGATCTATGTGCCCTGGTCAGTTGAAATGACGTTTGAGGGGGAACCAAGGGGAGCACTTCCGGGGGTGGGACTGGGGAGCCCCATGCCTCTATCCGACCGACATGCAGTTACACCCCACTGTCCTTTCAGTGCCCTCTCTCACTGCATGGAGTTTGCCATGCTGCACACATGCAGAGGCCTTTGCTGTTCAGTGGGGTGAGCACTTGGAAGGCGGCCGCAGGTAGTCTAAGCGCTATAAGCACCGCACGGGGGCTGAAGTCACTGCTAGTCACAACGGTAGCCATTGGCAGTGGAGCTCAGCAGGCCATCCTGTCTGATCAGAGATCGAATTGTAACCCAAGAAAGTAATGGGAGTTGAGCGTTGGGGTACTGATGCAATGAGGGGGTGGGGGTGGGGGCAATGGACAGAAGATGGAGTTTTCCCAACACAGATTACAGTTAGATAGCACTCTGGTGACCAGCATAACAAGTAAACTTGAGGAATTGTAAAATAGATGAGGCATGCTTTAACTGCAATACAAAAAATAGTTGTAAATTGTGGATAGTAGTGGAACTATAGAACAGTAAAAGTGGAGGCCGGTCCTGGTGAGTTCACACTCGCTTGGACCTCCATGCAAGGCCTGTCAGGAGGTCAGGCTTGGAGATTACCAAACTCTCCAGGAAGAGTGCCAATGTTTATCCTCTGATGTGCAGGGGCTCCTACTCACGGTAAGGGGGCTGAACCACTAGGCCCATGGCTACCTTCACTCCTCTACTTGGAGTCTCCATTTTACAAAGGAGGCGGGCGCGTCTGGAGGTCACAGGTGACTCCAAGGCACTGCATTTGTGACGATGGACGTGCATCATCTGACTGAGTAAAAACCGTCGGTGTGAACTTACGGAGGAAGGGAGGCGCTATCATAGCGGGTCTACCAGGCGCTGCCGATGGGATCTGTGCCCTTCATGCGTGGCAGGGACCTGTCACCATCTGTGTGTCTGGGGCTCTACACTTGTCACAAGGACCAGATCCTACAAGACCGGGGAGAAGGATGAGGGTCGCAGTGAGTAGACGTCTTGAGGCTCCTGGCGCCATTGAGCCCATCTTCAGGAGGCGCCGAGGCGCCCTGGGAGGAGAGGACTTAGCTGACCTGCAGGCTCCCGGTGGGCAGTAGGTGGGCAGTGCCTTGAGTGGACTGTGAGGAAGAGGACAGACATGGTGCTGTACGTCCGACCACACTCTGCCGGGCTGTAGGCTGGTGAGGAACAGCTGGTGCTGGCCTCTCTCCTATCCTTCCTGTTACTGTAACTCACAAGGAGAAACACTTCCATGCTTAGAATATTGTTAATTAAATGCTTCAGTTCAATTACACTCAAGTAAAATATACATGTGTGTGTGTAGCTGGAGAGGGAGTGACTGAAGATAGGAACTGGAACGGGAATGAGTGTGAAGGTGAGAGCTGGAGAGGGAGTGAGTGTGAAGATGAGAGCTGCAGAGGAAGTGAGTGTGAAGATGACAGCTGGAGAGGGAGTGAGCATGAAGATGACAGCTGGACAGGGAGTGGGTGAGTGTGGAGATGAGAGCGAGAGATGGGGTGAGGGTGAAAATGAGACCTGGAGAGGGACAGATGGTGAAGATGTGAGCTGGAGAGTGAGTGACTGTGAAGATGCGACCTGGACAGGGAGTGAGAAGGGGTGACTGTGAAGATGGCAGCCGAAGAGGGAGTGAGAGTTGGAGAGGGAGTGACTGTGAAGATGGGAGTTGGAGAGGGAGTGAGTGTGAAGATGAGAGATAGGGAGTGAGTGTGAAGATGAGAGCTGGAGAGGGAGTGAGCGTGAAGATGAGAGCTGGACAGGGAGTGAGTGCGGAGGTGAGAGATGGAGAGGGAGCGAGTGTGAAGATGAGAGCTGGAGAGGGAGTAAGTGTGAAGATGAGGGCTGGACAGGGAGTGAGTATGAAGGTGAACGCTGGAGAGGGAGTGAGTGAGTGTGAAGATAAGAACTGGAGAGTGAGCGTGAAGATGAGAGCAGGAGAGGGAGTGAGTGTGAAGTGAGAGCTATAGAGGGAGTGAGTGTGGAGTGAGTGCTGTAGAGGGAGTGAGGGTGAAGATGACAGCTGGAGAGGGAGTGAGCATGAAGATGACAGCTGGACAAGGAGTGGGTGAGTGTGCAGATGAGAGCTCGAGAGGGGGTGAGCGTGAAAATGAGATCTGGAGAGGGACAGATGGTGAAGATGAGAGCTGGAGAGTGAGTGACTGTGAAGATGCGATCTGGACAGGGAGTGAGAGGGGGTGACTGTGAAGATGGGAGCCAAAGAGGGAGTGAGAGTTGGAGAGGGAGTGACTGTGAAGATGGGAGCTGGAGAGGGAGTGAGTTTGAAGATGAGTGCTGGAGAGGAAGGGACTATGAAGATGGGAGCTGCAGAGTGATTGTGCAGATGGGTGAAGAAGCAGGAGGGTCTTTGAAGATGAGAGCTGGAGAGGAAGTGAGTGAGAAGTGAGAGCTGAGAGAGAGTGGGTGTGAAGATGAAAGCTAGAGAGGCAGCAATCGTGAAGATAAG
This sequence comes from Pleurodeles waltl, assembly GCF_031143425.1. Lineage (NCBI taxonomy): Eukaryota > Metazoa > Chordata > Amphibia > Caudata > Salamandridae > Pleurodeles > Pleurodeles waltl. The sequence continues at coordinate 1,688,245,568 of NC_090445.1, forward strand.
AGTTAGACAGGGAGTGAGCGGGAGCGAGTGAAGAGGACAGCTGTAGAGGGAGTGATTGTGAAGATGAGAGCCAGAGAGATGGTGACTGAGTGAGTGTGAGGATGGGAGGTGGAGAGGGACTGAGCGTCAAAATGAGAGCTGGACAGTGAGTGACTGTGAAGATGCGATCTGGACAGGGATTGAGAGGGCGTGACTGTGAAGATGGGAGCCAGAGAGGGGGTGAATGAGTGGGAAGATGGGAGCTGGAGAGTGAGTGAGTGTGAAGATGAGAGCTGCACAGGGAGTGAGTGAGTGTGGAGATGAGAACTAGAGAGGGAGTGAGCGTGAGGATGAGAGCTGGAGAGGGAGTGAGTGTGAAGATAGCTGGAGAGGGAGTGAGTGTGAAGATGAGAGCTGGACAGGGAGTGAGTGAGTGTGGAGATGAGAGTTGGAGAGGGAGTGAGTGTGAAGATGAGAGCTGGACAGGGAGTGAGTGTGGAGATGAGAGCTGGAGAGGGAATGAGCGTGAAGATGAGTGCAGATAAGTGCTGGAGAGGGATGGACTGAAGATGAGAGCTGGAGTGGGTGAGAAGTGAGTGCTGCAGAGGGAGTGAGTGTAAAGATGCTAGAGAGGGAGTAATTGAAAAGTGAGAGATGCAGAGGTAGTGTATGTGAAAGTGAGATCTGTCGAGGGAGTGAGTGTAAAGATGACAGCTGGAGAGGGAGTGAGCGTGAAGATGAGAGCTGGACAGGGAGTGAGTGAGTGTGGAGATGAGAGCTGGAGAGGGAGTGAGCATGAAGATGAGAGCTGGAGAGGGAGTGAGTGTGGAGATGAGAACTGGAGAGGGAGTGAGCATGAAGATGAGAGCTGGACAGGGAGTGAGTGAGTGTGGAGATGAGAGCTGGAGAGGGAGTGAGCGTGAAGATGAGAGCTGGAGAGGGAGTGAGCGTGAAGATGAGAGATGGAGAGGGAGTGAGCATGAAGATAAGAGATAGGGAGGGAGTGAGTGTGAAGATGACAGCTGGCGAGGGAGTGAGCATGAACATGAGAGCTGGACAGGGAGTGGGTGAGTGTGGAGATGAGAGCTGGAGAGGTGGGTGAGCGTGAAGATGAGAGCTGGAGAGGGAGAGAGTGTGAAGGTGAGAGCTGGACAGTGAGTGAGTGTGGAGATGAGAGCTGGAGAGGGAGTGAGCGTGAAGATGAGAGCTGGAGAGGGAGTGAGTGTGAAGATGAGAGATAGGGAGTGAGTGTGAAGATGAGAGCTGGAGAGGGAGTGAGCGTGAAGATGAGAGCTGGACAAGGACTGGGTGAGTGCGGAGGTGAGGGATGGAGAGGGAGTGAGTGTGAAGATGAGAGCTGGAGAGGGAGTAAGTGTGAAGATGAGGGCTGGACAGGAAGTGAGTGTGGAGATGGGAGCTGGAGAGGGAGTGAGTGTGAAGGTGAGCGCTGGAGAGGGAGTGAGTGTGAAAATGAGAACTGGAGAGTGAGTGAGCGTGAAGATGAGAGCCAGAGAGGGAGTGAGTGTGAAGTGAGTGCTGGAGAGGGAGTGAGTGTGAAGATGAGTGCTGGAGAGGGAGTGAGTGTGAAGATGACAGCTGGAGAGGGAATGAGGGCGACAGGCAGTCCACGGACGCTCGTACTGTTCTTCGAGGCGCCCACCCCTGTAGACACAGAGATTATGAAATTCCATTCCATCATATTTTAACGTGCGAACCGTGCAGTGCCTCGGGCTTGAACAGAATATGGTGCGTCGCAGTGAACTTTGAGGGGGTTGTGAGGCTTTACTGAGCGGCCCTGTCAACAGTCATTGAGATAAAATGAGTGCCATTTTAGTGAGCGACTCAGACAGTGGCGGACCCCTTTATTTTATGTCACACACTTGTAATCACGGACGAACATGAGCTCTTCAGAAATCAAAGATCTTACAAGGGAAACACAGACTTCAAATTCAACATTAATGCAGTCGAGTCAAAAATGTATATTCCACTTTTTCTCAGTATTACCCGTAGGGTGACCACCTGGCATTGAGGCAAATTCTGGACAGGACTGTAAAAATTCAGGACAGAAGGTCAAAATTCAGGACAAAAATTCAGGGCGAAGGGTCAAAATTCAGGACAAAAGTTCAAGAACAAACGTCAGTTTTACAGACACACTCAAGAGAGGCCATACCCCATTACATCATCAGTGCATTTATTTATTCATTTTTAACATAGCACTGTTTATTCACTGTGATCTTTTTGTGATTGCCTCCTGGTATGCTACATTCAGCTGCCACATTATGTCCTTGTTCAGTAGTAAATTAATGCCCTTCAGCACTGTGGCGGTCATTATGAACATATGCGGTCCGGGCCGCCATGCCAGCGGTGGCGGTAATTATCACCATATTATGTTCATTGTGGGACTGCCACAGGCAGAACTCCGCCACAGCCAGGCTACCTCTGCCAGGCAGCCTGACGATGGCGGAGTTCCTTATCCGACAGGGCAGCGCTGCCAGATAAAGAACGTGTGTCCACCAGCTTTTCCCTGGCGGTTTCCCCCACCAGGAAAAGGCTGGCAGAATGGGTGGCACTGCACTGCTCATGCACTTGGCATGGGCAGTGCAGGGGCCCCCGTGCATAGCCCCGTTGCACATGTCACTTCCGGGCCCAGCTGAATGCTGGCGGGGTCCTCAACGGGCCAGCGGTCTGTGTTTATACCGCCAGCCTGAACACGGCAGGAAATCCCGCCGTGTTCATAATGAGGCCCTGTGTCAAGGCCATCACCCCTACCCAAATCTACCCAATCTTTCTTTGAGAGAAAATAACAACAACATTTTGATTATGTTTCTGAACATTTTAAAACCTCTGGCAAACAGTTTGGGAAACATTCAGGTAATTAACAATATGATCATTTAAACAAATTGAACAAAAACATCTGGCTCACCCCAATCGCCCATGGACTTTCAACCCCAAAAAAATTTAATGAGGCCGGGTAGATGGTGTGGGCGACAGTCTCACACCTAATGTCAGGAATTGAGGTACCCATAACTTGTCTGTAGTCTCACAGCACTAGAGTGTATGTCTGGGACTCTACATTTATCTCAGAACTAGGAGTCTGGACTACCAATCAAGGAGGAAGATGAAATCGAGCTGAAATACGAGGTTGTTGCTAAGAACCGGATAAATAAGGAAGAGAAGAACAAAGTGGGACGATTCCTAAAATCAGACAAGATGGGTCCACCAAGACCATATGAAGGTATTGGGTACCTGCGGAGTTGTCTCTGCAGACAGGAGAGAAACAGAAGAGGCACAGTCAAGTGGTTAAACAAGCAACACCCACCCACCTTGGCAAACTCATCTGGTGCAATGGTCCGTTGTTCATGCTTGTGAAGGGTGAGCAGGGGCCAGACCCCTTGCAACGTTGTGCAAGGCAATTGCCCGCTTTGTCCATGTCTTAAAATGGTTTTGAAATTGAGCAAAAGCCAAATTAGTGATCTGGGTTATCCCTAAGTGTTAAGTACACATTGAATCTTCAAAAACTTTTGGGATGTAAATTTAACAAACAAAATGTAAACATTTTAAAATGTAATTATTGTTTCTTTAACATATGACACTGTTTTCATCTTTATATACAATTAGACCTCAGATTGAACTGGGAACCAGTTACCTTTCGATACCTAGTGATTAATATCTACCAGTCTCCCACAGATTTGCAGGATGGAAAACTTGGCAGAGCGAATGGTCCCTCCGAGCTCAGTTTGCTTTTTGGTCTTCTCTTCTGCTTTCTGTAGTGGGCCACGTGGCACTAGCGAAGATGGTGTGCTACCCAAATGATAGCATTATTTTGCAAACCTTACCCTGCTCGTCCTTCATTCCTTCTTCAGACATGCCACATATCTGATTTGGTCACTGCGGTGCCATCGGGAGCTCTTTCCACTCTAAAGCTCCGTGACTGCGGGTGGATTAGGCTTTCCTGACTTAGAATGCTATTATTCAGCTGCAGATGTCCAATGGGTGGCTCACTGGCTTTCTGCCCGCCCACCTGCATGAGATGGGGTTTATCAATAAAGACTTTTAAGGAAGGCTTACTGCATTGCTCATTGTTTCCTACTGACCATTCTACGGATCACCGTCCGGGGTTATGCACAGCTTTCTCTTGCCTTGCTGGAACCTGTAAACTCACTGACACGAAGAAACCCTGTGCTCCTGCACTAGCTTTGCTCTTTCCACTCGCACAGGACGGCTGTGCTCAGGGCAACTCCATCAGTGGCATGCTGCAGGTATCTTTAAATTGGGGGATTTGTTTCTGGCATGCAAGTTACTACATTTCCAAACCCTTGTGGCAGACTTCCATCTTCACCCCGGTCAACTCCTTACTTACAACCATCTTAAATAATCATTAAATGCCCTAATTCATATCTGGCACCTAGCACTAACCCTACAAGAGGTGTGTCAGAAGCTCTACACCATGGGGACTGGCTGCAAACTGATAGAATGGGTGTACAGACCTTTCCTGCAACATTGAGACCACTCCAGGTCTTCTCGTCATAATACCTGGGTGATTGATGTGGCCAAACCTCTGCAAGATACGGACTGGACTAAAATACTGGACTTTCCCCACAAAGTATCCCACGGCTGTCACTTTAAGTACATTCATACAGCTTCCTTTGGAATGCATTACTCCCGTTGCTTGCCATTGGCTTTGTAACTTACATTTCGTTGCTTTCAATTTTTGCTGGCCTTACTTATTTTAGGCTATGCAGCTTAAGTTCATCCCTTCCCTTGCCCAAACCTTATTTACAATATCCTTCCCAGGGCTCCCTTTCTGTAAACAGGCCCATAAATCTTGTTCTTATCTCATCACATTTGCTGTACGTTCAAAGAATAAGGTAAAATGTCAGGCTCTGGTGGGAACTTATAGTTTACTTTTCTTTCTCTTACTACAAAGTGCGAGGATTTATGCGACAATCTTGCTGGATACTGGGGTTAGGAAAGAGTTTTTTCTATCACATGACACCATTTAAATAAACTTAGAATATATCAGAATTAGGAGTATAAATGAAGCACGTTTTTGTTAATTCTGAATTGTGCTGGAAACAAATACCTTTATATGATTGAAAAAAATCATTGCATTAGGTGATGCAATTTCCACACATCATTGTCTTTCCATGGTATAGTTTTATTTGAAAAATTGTATGTCTGTGCAATATAATAGTCATTTCAATCAAAAACGTGTTGTCTGTAGTGGCAGTGTGTTACCACACCATGCATACTCCACTTCACTTTGCTCTGCACCACTCCACACCACTGCACCCTACTCCGCATCACTCCATACCACTGCACTGTGGGACACTGCACTCTTCCCCATTCTGAACCACTCCACTCAATGCCACTCCATTCAATGCTACTTCACACTACGCCTCTCTACTCTACTCTGTACCTCTCTATTCTATTCTATGCCAATGCACTTTACGCCTCTCTACACCACTGCGCTATGTGCATCTGCACGCCATATCACTTCAGTTTAGGCAACACCAATCTAGTCCACACAACTTCACTCTAAGCCACTCTGCAACACTGCACTGTATGCCACTGCACTCTAAGCTACTGCATTTTACCCTGTAACACTCAACTCTATGCCTCTGCACTCTACATCAATACACTGTACGTCACTCTAATCTACTCTGGACCTCTGCACCACTTTACTCTATGCCATCATGCTCTATGCCACTCTAAGCCACTGCACTCAACTCTGAAATAATCTATTCTACGCCACTCTGCCACACTGCACTCTACTCCAATCCACTCTACGCCAATGCACTCTAAACAACTGCACTGTATGCCACTGCACTCTGACAATCTACTCTGCAACACTACACTGGATGCCACTATAATATACAACACTCTACTCTGTGCTACTGCATTCTGCACCAATACACTCTATTCCACTGCACTCTATACCACTGTACTGTGCATAACTCCACTCTGTCACTGTACTTTACAGCACTATACTCTGCTCTGCACCACGCAACACTACTCCACTCTACGCGACTGCACTCTATGCCACTCAAGTCTACTCTGCACCACTCTACACTTCTGCACTCTCTGCCATTCTATTGTATGCCACTCTACTCGACTGCACTCTATGCCACTCTACTCTGCCCCATGCCACTGTATGCCTCTGCACTCTACGTCAATGCGCTCTAAACAACTGCATTGCATGCCACTGCCCTTTACTCTGCACCACTGTACTCTACGCCACTGCTCCCTGTACCACTCTATGCCACTCTACATCACTGCACTGACACTCTACTCTGCAACATTGCACTCTCCGCCACTGTACTCTACACCACTCTACTCTGTAGTACTGCACTCTATGCCACTGCACTCTGCATCACTCCACTCTATGCCACTGCACTCTACAGCACTACACTCTGCTCTGTACCATGCTGCACTACTCCACTCTGCACCACTCTATGCGACTGCACTCTATGCCACTCAAGTCTACTTTGCACTTTATGCCACTGCAGCACTCCACACCACTACCCTCTCTGCCACTCTATTGTATGCCACTCTACTACTCCACTGCACTTTATGCCACTCCACTCTGCCCCATGCCATTCCATGCCACTGCACTCTAAACCACTGAACTCTACGCCAATGCACCCAAAACAACTGCACTATACCCCACTGCACTCTACTCTGCACCACTGTGCTCTACGCCACTGCTCCTATGCCACTGTACTCCACTCTACACCACTATACCACTAACATTTAGCCATGCTGAATAGCAGCCACTCTGATGTATAACATGGCTAAAATACATTGCAAAGCCAATAACTCTTGAGTAGACGAGACCTATTGGCTTTGCCAATGTTTGTTATTATTATGATGTACCAAGGTCCCTAAAATAACTGTGAATGTGTAAGTCCTTATTTTAAACATATATTACACACATCATAATATAGGCTGCTGCAAAATGCGCAAATACATTTCGATTAAATAAAAAAAAAAGACCTTCTAAAATACAGATTTGAATAATATACAGTTTATACCTAGTACTAACATTTTTTATAACAGTCCAATAAAACCATACACTCCACAGCTCAGCTTGGAACACCCTTACAGCACCTCTCTAAAAGAAAATGTCTTTGTCATCAGAACGCTTCAAGTAACTCCTTTGATTAAAGTCAATGCAGGTTTCCAACCTCCTTTGCATTTGCAGCTTTACGATTTGGGCATATTTGCATTGCTTTAGGGAAGGAGACACTCTGGCAAGAAGACCTTTTCTCATCTGTCTGCCCCTCTCTCTCTCAGAGCACAGGAGAGACTCTGCCTTTCAGTCCAGCTGGGAAAACTGATCTGTACTCATTACGGTTTGTCCTTTGGGTGGAAGGCTAAAATTATGGACAAATGCTGTCCATTAAGCCTTTCATCATGAACAACAGACGGCAGGGCGAAATTACGGGCAGTCCATGAAAATTACGGACGGGTGGTCACCCTAATTACCTGGAGCTATAGGAATTATGCGGCTGTGGAGGACCACATTATGCGGCGAGGTTGAGTAAACTATACCCCTAGGAAAGTGAAGCTGTGTGGCAAGGAAAGTCAAGTGAAATGACACATTATGCAATGTATGGCAAACTATGCCACATATTCTGTGGTGTAATGATGGAAGTCCCTTCACATTTAAACATAATAGAGAAGGGACCCAAGTACTATAATAATGCACGAAGTTTCCTTAAAAAAATACACATTCAGCAGCTCCTTTCAAAATGCTGTGCAGCAGCACTTAATCATTTTATCTTGCTTTAACACTGCCCTTTCTGGACTACTGCAACATCCTACAAGTTGGTGTTTTCCAATATTTGTTCCACCCAAAGCACTATGGGGCATATTTATTAGTCAGTTTGTATCACGTATGCACCATGCAATGTGGTACATGCCTGATGCACACTTTACATGTGATTTATGAAGCTATGCAAGGCCACTTTGTGTGGTCCTGAGTGGCTCCATAAATCTGGATTAGGGCAGAGGAGCACAAGTCTCTGCATTATCTTACTCTGCCCTGGGAAGGCGATCCATGAGCATTGCGTGACTGTTCCCACGCAACCATTGGCGGCCTGTAAGGCAAATATATACTGGAGTGCAATGGTGCCAAACTCACCATGTTTGTGGCTCCCCCCGGTGCAGCACTTCTCCCTCGGCATCCACAAGCAGGAATGGAAGGACTTCCTTCCTGCTCAGTGGTAATGCAGTTCCAACCAATCCTGGAGATGCTCTCATGCTGTTTCCAGCATGAGAGCATCTCCAGGATTGGTAGGAGCAGGCTAACCCAGCGCTCACTTTGAGGCTGGGGGCCTGTGCCAATAATCCCGGGCTGTTTGACAGCCCTGGAATTGATGGGTCTACAGTGCGCATGTTTGGCTGGCCGTAGCTAGACAGCCAGCCAACCCGACCTACAAACTGAAAGGTGCAGCAGTCATCCTGCAATTGTAGGATGCAACCCAGCCCCCGCCCTAATGCTTGCGATGTACACAGAGTGAGCTGGTGGCAATATAAAATTGCATTATTATGCCATTATATTTATTTGTGTTTGCCTGCTGCGCTCGCAGCAGATGGGTGGAAGGTCCTCCGCTCTTAAGGAGAAACCGCCCCTGCATGCAATCCCCATGGTTTTTGACATATTCCCAGAATTACCAGAGGAGGTGCCCCTAAGAATGTGCCAAAAAGATACGCCTTCTCAGGGGAGGCGTAATGATGAGAAATATCTTTATTTCTTCTCGTTTTTACCTCTTTCTAAGTGTGCGGCATTCTACAGCACATATAGAAGGAGGAATACGCCTCTGAGGACTGTTGTTGTGCCCCTTCCTGCACAAAAGCAATCCTACATGCAACACAGACGTCACTGCACCATGGTGCAGAGGTGCCTGCATTGGTGCTAGGCTGCTAAAATGGCCCCAGCGCAGGGGAAAAAGCAGGAAAGTGCTGTATTGCCTTAAATAAGACGCATCCCTGCCCTTTCCCTGTGACGCAGTGCAGCGACTTGCCGTGCTGCGTCACATTCTCATAAATAGACCCCAATATTTTGCTGTAAGACCCCCTCAGAGCCTTTTGCAGCCTTCATAACTCACTCTTGCGTCCAATATCATCATACAAATATCTGCAAGAAATGGGCAACTTACAAACTACTTATTCTGTAATTATAAATCCATCAGTTACCTATTTCAAGCACTGACGAGACAGATACGTCCTCGCAGCTTGCGTTTGACAGATCTACAGCTTCTTGTTATCCCCAAGCTTCTGTGTAGTTTCTCATCGTCCCTCCCATTCGAGCTGCTCAGATAATGCTATTAGAAAAAACTCCTAGGTGGACCCCGGTCCATTCCCTTGTTCACTGCTTTCAACATTGTACGACTGATTTCCCAACTTATGCTTGAAAGTGGTGACAACTGACCATTATCGAATCACTCTTCCGCTCGTGGGCTCTCCCATTAGCCTGTGCTATAAGTATTTAGATATGTATCTAAACTAATGCCATCATTACAAGTGGGCTAATAGTTACAGATATGTGCACTAACTCCTGTTACTACACATATGGGAATTATGAGTTTTCCCATTTTTACCTCACCCAGTACAAAACCTGGTGCAATGAAAAATACACATCCCACCTTAAGTTACATCAGGCCCAAAATGACCTGTAATTATTGGGACCTGCAGATTGTGGTGTGGTAAGTACTAAAATTAGCATGTTATGCCTCATTTCATCGCCTCAACTCAGAATTGTCAATAATGTTGCATTTGATAAATTCCGAACACCTTGGTGTCTGATATTTTGATGAGAAAATGATCGCATTAAAAACTGGGACTTGTTTGTCATGTCTGAATTTGTCCCTTAGTCCGCGCCCGTCAAGAGCTAACATAGAAAAAATACCCATTATCACCGAGCTGCATGGGGCATTTTCGTACCTTAATTCTTTGAAAGTACATCATTTCTTGATCAAATGTTCATTTTCTATTCAATAGAAATAAATAAATACATAAAATAATTAATTAAATACTTAAATAAATTCAGATCATGGGTAGTGAGTTGTTTGATGTAAGGGGGGCAACTGAGAACATATATTAAACAACTCCTGAATAATTGCAGTGATGTGAGGTGCTGCGGTGTGGTGGATTGTTATACGGGGTGACTAAAATAATAGGACTGTGTATTAAGACGGCAGAACTTCAGAACACGGGGACAGAGTTTGCCCACACCATCAGAAGCTGTCAGCCCATTTCATGGTTAGCTCACAGGGCCGCACCTAAAACCCCTAACCTTACCGGGGCTGAAGGTGATTATGGCAACTTGAACGTGACATTCTGACTCCCTAGGGAAGTCATGGAAGCAAGTCTTACCCTTTCGTTGTATTACTCATGCATGCCCGGGAGGAACACAAGAGAGAAATGTGATAATTTTTCAATAGATTTATTCAAACAATTGTAGTCTTGCATAGAGAGAATGAGCTACAATAATTAGGCAGATGAAAGAAAGCACCGGCATTATGGACATGGTGAAAAGAATAAACAGCCCAACACTAACAGATGATTTCTAGATATTCATAACTAACACTAGCCCTATGCTGAGAACATAGTGAATGGGCCCCCTGCCGTTGCCTGATCTAAGAGGTTAGCCTTAGCCCCATACCTGGACAACAGTGCCCAGGACATCAGCCTGTAGTGTGGATGGCAATCCTTCTCCGCAAACTGGAAGATCGCCACCAGCTGAGCTGCATGTCAAACACGCATGCTTCCCACATTGGGCATAGCTGGAGTCCTCCTCTGCCCCTCTGAGTCAATGAATGGTGGATATATAATCCAAACCAGAATGTGTCAGAGGCACAGATCTAATGCAATGATGTGTCTAGATGGTAGAAGCAGTCTCGGAACGGGCAACGCAAGTACTAGGATATCTTGTACTATGTGCCTAACCTTGAACAGAGTGTACCGATTACATGCTGAGAACTAAAATCAAGCAGCATGTACAATGCATTCTCTGATTAATTTTGTGCAAGCATAAAGTTTGTGAAATGCCATTGCTAAAATGCAATGGTAGCTCAAATTTGTAGATGTAAAATATAAAAATGAGCTAAAATGGAGATTCAACATGAGCCCAAGAAGGCCTCTCAACAGGACCAGAGTACTAACTGTGCTGGTTCAGAGAGTGAGGAAGGGGGGTGGTCTGCCTATGTCAGGCAGAGAAAATTATATTTTAATGGTAAACCTGTTCAAAAAGTGCCACAATAAAGTTGGTTTGCATCTTCTATTTCCATGTCTATATTTCATTTTAAAAATGGAAAAAAACGCAAGTGATTCTTCATGCTGCCAGTTATGGCTTTAAACCAGAGAGCTGTGCAGGTTGGCAGCATGAGAGTTTAATAAGGCATCAGCTTTCCTAATGTATTTGTATATGTAATTGGTCTACAACACTGAAGTTCTGACATGAGTGCACTGTATTATGTTTAGCTAATTAAGGCACCAAAACTGAGCAGACCTTCAAGTGTGAGTTAACAGTTATTGGTTAAATACATTTGAAAGCATACATTTTGTGACTGTAACCATTTTTCATTGTAAAGAAATAAAGATGGAATAACATAACATATTAAATGCAGGTAGCTATGTCTGAAATAATTGCAATAAAACGTTTGAATGGAAAGCCTTATATAAAATACAGTGGCCACTACAGAAAAATATATGGCCCTAGCCACAACAGTAAATTTGGTTTGTAAAATTAAGGGCCTAATTTACTAGAATCTGACGCATTGCCATTGATGCGTCTGATTTCTTGCACTTCCCGCACATTCCATAATGACACCATGGATGCACTGTATTTACAATACAGAGTTCCATGGAGCATGTTTTCACAGATGCGTCAGAATTTCTGACGCATATGTTGACAATAAGCTCACGCATTGGTGGAATAACATTGTTAACTTAACGCACCTCCAGTAATGCGAGGATTCTCCCATAGGAAAAAGTCCTGCGTAAATTTTATGCCTGCTCAGAGCAGGCAGTAACATTTTGATACAGTGAAGTCGCAGAATGACGCAGTGAAATGTAAGTTTCACTGTGTCAGATCTGCATGGCTTTACCCGTGGGAATGCCTACCCTGCATTCATTATACCTGGTTAAGTTATAATGTGACACAAGGCTGTACAAACTGACGCATTGGGCCCAATGGGTCAGTTTGTAAATATGGAACAGTGTAGTGCACTGCTAGCGCCACCGCTACGTCAAAAAAATGATGCAGCGGTAGCAAAGGGCTTGTAAATGAGACTCTAAATTTAGAACAGATTTTTTCTTTTCACCTGACAAATATTCACAAAGGGATTCCTGGCAGATGTAAGCTCATTTACCACTGCAGAGAGCTTGGTCACAAGCATGGAATTCTCTCTGCCCATAAGTTACACTCAAGGGGTATGAAAAAGGTCGCTCCAAGACCCTGCTAATCTTGGGAGTTTGTGATGTCCACAAATATATCTGGTGAGGTTAGGGAGGAGAGGAGAAATGGTCCAGGGGCTAAACTGCCAACTCTGGGCCCTTGATACCCGGGTTCTAATCCTGGCTCTGGCACTAGACAGGGTTTCTGGCAAATCACTAAACTTCTGTATACCTAAAACTGTGAATATGTACTGAGGAACATACTGACACGCGGATGACAGCATCCTCAGCAAAGCAAAGCTTGGGTCCTGGTGGGCTTTGAAGTAAGAAGAGCAGTGAACCAGTCTACAAGGATAAGTGCCAGTAGTGTCCAGGGGCTAGCACAGGCACAATTTACCCATCCCACGTGCATGCCTGGCTGCATGCCCTTGGAGCAGCTTTCCTGCCATCATACTGGGGATGTTAGTGAAGGGGAACAAGCAGTAATCCTGGATCCACGTGCAGAATACATCTGAAGGGAAGGATTTACTACCTTTTTGTGCATATGCCCCCAAGAATCTAATTCATATATAAAGTACATTCCCAGGTTTACACCTCCTCCTGAATGTACTCTTACACTTCTTTCCAGAAATCTTTCCAGAAATCTTTCCAGGACTACACCTGTAAAGATGTGCTAGCCCTGGAAAAGTAATGTGACATTTTTAAACGCACCGTAAAATTCTGCATTGCAAAATGTGAGTGTTGATGTGCAACTACATATTTTTTCCACTTTTTTCAACATTTTTTTACATACTCTTTATCTTGTTTCTTCAATGGGAAAGCACTTTTTTTTAAACTGGAGAAACTCATTCTCTTACAGGTTCCACTTCCCACCATACAAGGTGTTTACTCCAGACCTTCACAGTGGCAAGTATCTGATCATTTCAAGGTGAAAAGGGATCGGAGGACAGTGTGTGAGTGTCCACACCCTGATGCATTTGTGGGCTTCACAAACTCACAAGGCAAACCAGGCCTTAATGCTCCCAAGTCCCATCTCTTGCGTGGGATTCATTCCTACATACTGTACGCAGTGATGATGTGCAATTGCCCAAGTGTAAAAGGATTAGCACCTTCTAAGTATCTTTTTGCTCATATTTGGGAGGAATAAATTCAGCCATTTATGGCTATACATGTGTTTATGGCTGTAAATACCTTTGTGAGTCGGGTCCTTAATCTCTTATGGCCATGGACAACTCTTTTTCAGAAACAAATCCATGTAATTGATCCAGACTCCATTTTTTGGTGAACCAACATAAATATTTCAACTTTTTGTACGCCTGTTGCAGGAAAGAGAGAATACAGACTGCCTACTTTCTCTGTCTCATTCTCAAACCTATTCCTGCATGTAAGATTGACTTACACAAACAAACAGGCTATGCAGGGGCATTAGCGCGATTGCTTGGCACATATTTAAGCACTTACCCATATCAAGATTTGCTTGTGAATAAATCTGGGAGCACTGGGAGATAGGCAGGTGGTGGTGAGTGTACATTACTGGACTGGAGCACGTTCCAAGTTTGTAAACACCTACAAACTTCCAGGAATTAGGACAGTGCTTAATTTGTGCTTGTCTTTTCCGGTGCTGAGCACCGGCACTTATTTTTGAGGGCCGGGGCTTGTTCTCCCTCAAGCATTTGCTATGAGCAAAAGTCACATATGGGAAAGACGGAGGAAGAGAAAAACGAAAAAGCATCACAAACAGAGAAAGCAGAAAGCTGCAAGAGTGATATGAAGGGGCAGGGAGTGGCTGTAAATGGATTAAAGAGGCCCGAGATGGCTTCAGGATTACGCTGCCTCAGTATTCCGTGTTCGCACTTTTAATTGCAGCAGCTGCTTGTTTAAGAGGAGGGCTTTGGGCACCAGCACGTTTTTATTTACAAATTAAGCACTGAATTAGGGTGTGCACACACTCAACACCAGCATCTTCCAAGCCTTCCAGTGGTGGAAGAAAACATTCCTACAGAATTGGTGGGAGGTGCAAAAAGGGATATGTCCATAAGGAAAAAAAAATTCACGTGGAGAGATGAATAAAAAATTAGCAACTGTATTTACACTCGTAATGAAGATTTGTTGCATGTGAAAGTACACTTAGACTTAAGTTTGCAAGCAAAAATGTAGTTCTCAAAAGTTTTCACAGTTTCCTGTAACTGTTGCCACATGCGATCCGAAACCAGTGGATGTGGATTTAAGACTTTTTTGACCATAAGACCCATCATGGTTAAGTTTGCCCCCCTTATGCATTCTCCCCACCCCCCCAAGCCCAGAATCCACAGGGACGATGAGATTTTCCTCAGCGGCGCTAAGAGCTCTCCTGGACGCGAGCGTGAGTCTTTCCTTCAGAGTAATGATCCATATTGGATCCTGAATGTGCCAATGATCAATATTACTCCGGCCCATCAGCTTCCAGCTTCGTTTGGGAAATGCTCATTCAAACTGAAGCCGGAGCATTTTCAGTGCATAAAGAATTCATGATGGCAGTTACAGCTCAGCGCAAGTGAATCGATGAGCGATGGAATGCAGGAGAATTTATGTTGGTCCTCGCCAACATTTACTGCATGCTAGGATTCCTTCCCTTCCGTTTGTATTAATTATAATCTAATGGATTAATCCTGCAAAATCGGAAGCTTAAGCAACAAAGAATTACATTCATCAGGAAAATAGCTGGAAGCCCCCCAGGGGTCCTCTACAGAAGGTAATATTGAAATTGGCATGCACTTAAGCCAGCCGCGAGAGCTGATTGACAGGAGGTTCTCCGGCGAAGATAGAATACCTAAGAAGCGTTCAATCAGGGGCATGATTCATGGAAGGAGAGTAGATGAACACGGAAGAGATCCCAGACAGGAGTGGAAAGTCCTCATTCAAGGATAGGGTTCTTCAGATGAAAGTCATTGGCTGCAGCAAAAGGTAAAGTAGTGCACACGATTTGAAAAGTAGGGTGCACAACTTGAAAAGTAGGGTGCACAACTTGAAAAGTAGGGTGCACAACTTGAAAAGTAGGGTGCACAACTTGAAAAGCAGGGTGCACAACTTGAAAAGCGGGGCATGCACCTTGAAAAGTAGGGTGCACAACTTGAAAAGTAGGGTGCACAACTTGAAAAGTAGGGTGCACAACTTGAAAAGTAGGGTGCACAACTTGAAAAGCGGGGCATGCACCTTGAAAAGTAGGGTGCACAACTTGAAAAGTAGGGTGCACAACTTGAAAAGTAGGGTGCACAACTTGAAAAGCGGGGCATGCACCTTGAAAAGCGGGGCGTGCACCTTGAAAAGCGGGGCGTGCACCTTGAAAAGTAGGGTGCACAACTTGAAAAGCGGGGTGCACAACTTGAAAAGCGGGGCGTGCACCTTGAAAAGTAGTGCGTGCGACTTGGCTGGCACTGCAACAACTATTAAAAGAGACACAAAGTAGTAGAACATTTTTTTCAGAAATTTGTATGTGCAAAATGTACTAATTTAATGGCACATCTGAGGCCCGGTGACATAGAACGGCAATGTTACTCTGTGTTACTGGTATGTAGTGCACGTCGGCCATGATGTGGCCTCATCACTTGTGCATTGTCTGGTTTGGGTATTGCTGCGCTCTTCTGGGCTCTCAACGAGCATGAGTGCACAAGCTGGGCTGTCTCAGGGTACGCGGCTTCCTTGGGCTTACGATCACAGGCTGGCGCGGTGTCGCTTGGGACTAGATGACTGTGTAGACTTTACTAGAGAAAGATGCTGTTGGGTCGCCGTCAGGCTCAGGATGGAGAAGTGCGCATAGCACTTGTGGACAGACACTCAACCAGACGATTGTCCTTTGGCGATTGTAAATGTAAGAAAGGAGGCTGTGAAGGGACCACTGTGCAGGGATGGTGGGGCGGGAGAGGATGATATAAGTGTTGTCTGAGACCAACAAGTCGCCATCAGGCTGACCTTCAGAGCCAAAATGAATGCTGACATAATGGCTTAGAATGCAGGAATGGAAGAGCGCACAGATTTGTGTGCCAGTCCAAGCAGCACACCCAGTACTTAATTTGTGCCGGTGGTTGCCAGTGCTCATCATCGGCACATTTTCACAGAGTCCAGTTACTCTTTCACACCTCCTGCATTTTCCTGCTTATGATCTACAGCTGCCTTAATTTGCAAGGAGCAGGAAACAGCAGACCAGTCCTTCATTTGTTTGCAAAATGGGTTGTAGAAATAAAAGAAGGGCGGCCAATAAAGTGATATTTCACCGTTCAGTGTATGATAGCCTTTCTTCTATTTCCACATTTAAAAATGGAAAACAAAGAAGGGCTGTTGCTGTCCTTTTCTGGTAGCGTGCATGCTGCTCTCTAACAAGTTTGACTATAGAACTGGCAGACAGCAGTTACCAGTAGTAACTTGAAGTTCCTGGTTGGTATTAGGGCAGGTGGTGCTACTGGGATAAAAAAGAAAAGAAGGACTTGCCCCTTAGCTTCCTGGCCCACAAGAACTCCTCACTCGGCCCCAAGAAAGGTTTTGAGGATCAGCATTTATTTATTTCCAAGTGAAGCACTTTTTTGTCTATTTTTTTTTGAAGATGAACAGTATTGTTGTTTCCTATATGCAAATAAATCTCACTTAACTTTGTCAATGGAGTATTTGTCTGGTTGACATATGCATTTTAATGTATATTTTGCTGACTGCATGTTTTGTAAACCCAGTGATACTTGTCCCTCTAGGTATTTCCATAGCTCCAGAAGTATTGCATTTTTGCAAAACTGCCAGAAGGCATATTGCAGAATCTCAGTAGAACCCGAATTTTCAGCTGCAGTATTTTTAGGAAGTAGGAGCCATGCTGCTGAAGAGGAACCTAGTTGGCTTTGGGCTGCATGATGACATTTGAGGCTGGGTCACCCGGTTATAAATTAGTTCTATAAACAAAGGAAGCACACACCTGACATGGGAGAGACTCTGCCCCAATTCTGCACACATTCATCACTTCGATAATCCATTACTTTTCCATAAACGTCTAACAATTTCAAATTCTGCATTTACAAAAAAACACTGGAAAAAGGGCCTCTCTCCAGAGGGGAGCCAGTGGTTCTTGTCAGGGATGAGCTGAGCTGCACAGGGCAGCAGCCTGCCAGCAGCATCCCACTCAGCACATCCCATAACTGCTCCCAAGGAGCCAGCAGGCACTTCACAAACTGTCAGCCTGGCTGGATCTGTGCGCACACACATCGCTGTGACCACGGCAGGTGTGCCATGGACCACGCACCGACCTGCATCCGCTGCTCACCGCACCGCCAGCTTCTGAGAGATGCACCAACAGCATCAAAACTGGAGCTAATCAAAACCTGAGTCCATCACCGCAGTGCCAAGGAGGCAGCATCTGTGTGCAATAGTGAGAGATGTGCTAAAACATAAATAAACGAATCAAAACCTGAATCCATCACCGCACAGCCAAGCAAGCAGCCTCTGTGTGCACTAGTGAGAGATGTGCTAAAAACACAAACTAATCAAAACCTGAACCCATCACCGCACAGCCAAGGAAGCAGCCTATGTGTGCAATAATGAGAGATGTGCTAAAACATAAACCAATCAAAACCTGAATCCATCACTGCACAGCCAAGGAGGCAGCCTCTGTCTGCACTAGTGAGAGATGTGCTAAAAACTTAAACAAACTAATCAAAACCTGAATCCATCACCGCACAGCCAAGGAAGCAGCCTCTGTGTGCACTAGTGAGAGATGTGCTAAAACATAAAGTAATCAAAACCTGAATCCATCACCGCACAGCCAAGGAAGCAGCCTCTGTGTGCACTAGTGAGAGATGTGCTAAAACATAAAGTAATCAAAACCTGAATCCATCACCGCACAGCCAACGAAGCAGCCTCTGTGTGCACTAGTGAGAGATGTGCTAAAAACACAAACTAATCAAAACCTGAATCCATCACTGCACAGCCAAGGAGGCAGCCTCTGTGTGCACTATTGAGAGATGTGCTAAAAACATAAATAAACTAATCAAAACCTGAATCCATCACCGCACAGCCAAGGAGGCAGCCTCTGTGTGCACCAGTGAGAGATGTGCTAAAAACATAAACTAATCAAAACCTGAATACATCACCGCACAGCCAAGGAGGCAGCCTCTGTGTGCACTAGTGAGAGATGTGCTAAAACATAAACTAATCAAAACCTGAATCCATCACCGCACAGCCAAGGAAGGAGCCGCTGTGTGCACTAGTGAGAGATGTGCTAAAAACACAAACTAATCAAAACCTGAAACCATCACCGCACAGCCAAGGAGGCAGCCTCTGTGTGCACTAGTGAGAGATGTGCTAAAACATAAACTAATCAAAACCTGAATCCATCACTGCACAGCCAAGGAAGCAGCCTCTGTGTGCAATAGTGAGAGATGTGCTAAAACATAAATAAACGAATCAAAACCTGAATCCATCACCGCACAGCCAAGGAGGCAGCCTCTGTGTGCACTAGTGAGAGATGTGCTAAAAACACAAACTAATCAAAACCTGAACCCATCACCGCACAGCCAAGGAAGCAGCCTATGTGTGTAATAATGAGAGATGTGCTAAAACATAAACTAATCAAGACCTGAATCCATCACTGCACAGCCAAGGAAGTAGCCTCTGTGTGCAATAGTGAGAGATGTGCTGAAAACATAAATAAACTAATCAAAACCTGAATCCATCACTGCACAGCCAAGGAAGCAGCCTTTGTGTGCAATAGTGAGAGATGTGCTAAAAACACAAACTAATCAAAACCTGAACCCATCACCGCACAGCCAAGGAAGCAGCCTCTGTGTGCAATAGTGAGAGATGTGCTAAAACACAAACTAATCAAAACCTGAATCCATCACTGCACAGCCAAGGAGGCAGCCTCTGTGTGCACTAGTGAGAGATGTGCTAAAGACATAATCTAATCAAAACCTGAATCCATCACTGCACAGCCAAGCAAGCAGCCTCTGTGTGCAATAGTGAGAGATGTGCTAAAAACATAAATAAACTAATCAAAACCTGAATCCATCACTGCACAGCCAAGGAAGCAGCCTCTGTGTGCACCAGTGAGAGATGTGCTAAAAACATAAACTAATCAAAACCTGAATCCATCACCGCACAGCCAAGGAAGCAGCCTCTGTGTGCAATAGTGAGAGATTTGCTAAAACATTATCTAATCAAAACCTGAATCCATCACCGCACAGCCAAGCAAGCAGCCTCTATGTGCAATAGTGAGAGATGTGCTAAAAACATAAATAAACTAATCAAAACCTGAATCCATCACTGCACAGCCAAGGAAGCAGCCTCTGTGTGCACCAGTGAGAGATGTGCTAAAAACATAAACTAATCAAAACCTGAATACATCACCGCATAGCAAAGGAGGCAGCCTCTGTGTGCACTAGTAAGAAATGTGCTAAAAACATAAACTAATCAAAACCTGAATCCATCACCGCACAGCTAAGGAAGCAGCCTCTGTGTGCAATAGTGAGAGATGTGCTAAAAATATAAATAAACTAATCAAAACCTGAATCCATCACCGCACAGCCAAGGAAGCAGCCTCTGTGTGCAATAGTGAGAGATGTGCTAAAAATATAAATAAACTAATCAAAACCTGAATCCATCACCGCACAGCCAAGCAAGCAGCCTCTGTGTGCAATACTGAGAGATGTGCTAAAAACATAAACTAATCAAAACCTGAATCCATCACAGCACAGCCAAGGAAGCAGCCTCTGTGTGCAATAGTGAGAGATGTGCTAAAAACACAAACTAATCAAAACCTGAATCCATCACCGCACAGCCAAGGAGGCAGCCTCTGTGTGCACTAGTGAGAGATGTGCTAAAGACATAAATAAACTAATCAAAACCTGAATCCATCACTGCAGTGCCAAGGAGGCAGCCTCTGTGTGCACTAGTGAGAGATGTGCTAAAAACATAAATAAACGAATCAAAACCTGAATCCATCACCGCACAGCCAAGGAAGCAGCCTCTGTGTGCAATAGTGAGATATGTGCTAAGTCACAAACTAATCAAAACCTGAATCCATCACCGCACAGCTAAGGAGGCAGCCTCTGTGTGCACTAGTGAGAGATGTGCTAAAACATTATCTAATCAAAACCTGAATCCATCACCGCACAGCCAAGGAAGCAGCCTCTGTGTGCAATAGTGAGAGATGTGCTAAAACATTATCTAATCAAAACCTGAATCCGTCACTGCACAGCCAAGGAAGGAGCCTCTGTGTGCACTAGTGAGAGATGTGCTAAAAACACAAACTAATCAAAACCTGAATCCATCATCGCACAGCCAAGGAAGCAGCCTCTGTGTGCAATAGTGAGAGATGTGCTAAAGACATAAATAAACTAATCAAAACCTGAACCCATCACCGCACAGCCAAGGAAGCAGCCTCTGTGTGCAATAGTGAGAGATGTGCTAAAAACACAAACTAATCAAAACCTGAATCCATCACCGCACAGCCAAGGAGGCAGCCTCTGTGTGCAATAGTGAGAGATGTGCTAAAAACATAAATAAACTAATCAAAACCTGAACCCATCACCGCACAGCTAAGGAAGCAGCCTCTGTGTGCAATAGTGAGAGATGTGCTAAAAAAACAAACTAATCAAAACCTGAATCCATCACTGCACAGCCAAGGAAGCAGCCTCTGTGTGCACTAGTGAGAGATGTGCTAAAAACATAAATAAACTAATCAAAACCTGAATCCATCACCGCACAGCCAAGCAAGCAGCCTCTGTCTGCACTAGTAAGAGATGTGCTAAAAACACAAACTAATCAAAACCTGAATCCATCACCGCACAGCCAAGGAAGCACCCTCTGTGTGCAATAGTGAGAGATTTGCTAAAACATTATCTAATCAAAACCTGAATTCATCACTGCACAGCCAAGGAAGCACCCTCTGTGTGCACTAGTGAGAGATTTGCTAAAAACACAAACTAATCAAAACCTGAATCCATCACCGCACAGCCAAGGAAGCAGCCTCTGTGTGCAATAGTGAGAGATTTGCTAAAACATTATCTAATCAAAACCTGAATCCATCACTGCACAGCCAAGGAAGCAGCCTCTGTCTGCAATAGTGAGAGATGTGCTAAAACTGAAATAAACTAATCAAAACCTGAATCCATCACCGCACAGCCAAGGAAGCAGCCTCTGTGTGCAATAGTGAGAGATGTGCTAAAAATATAAATAAACTAATCAAAACCTGAATCCATCACTGCACAGCCAAGGAAGCAGCCTCTGTGTGCAATAGTGAGAGATGTGCTAAAAACATAAACTAATCAAAACCTGAATCCATCACCGCACAGCCAAGGAAGCAGCCTCTGTGTGCAATAGTGAGAGATTTGCTAAAACATTATCTAATCAAAACCTGAATCCATCACCGCACAGCCAAGGAAGCAGCCACTGTGTGCAATAGTGAGAGATGTGCTAAAACATTATCTAATCAAAACCTGAATCCATCACCGCACAGCCAAGGAAGCAGCCTCTGTGTGCACTAGTGAGAGATGTGCTAAAAACATAAATAAACTAATCAAAACCTGAATCCATCACTGCACAGCCAAGGAGGCAGCCTCTGTGTGCAATAGTGAGAGATGTGCTAAAAACATAAACTAATCAAAACCTGAATCCATCACCGCACAGCCAAGGAAGCAGCCTCTGTGTGCAATAGTGAGAGATTTGCTAAAACATTATCTAATCAAAACCTGAATCCATCACCGCACAGCCAAGGAAGCAGCCACTGTGTGCAATAGTGAGAGATGTGCTAAAAACACAAACTAATCAAAACCTGAATCCATCACCGCACAGCCAAAGAGGCAGCCTCTGTGTGCAATAGTGAGAGATGTGCTAAAAACATAAATAAACTAATCAAAACCTGAATCCATCACCGCACAGCCAAGGAAGCAGCCTCTGTGTGCAATAGTGAGAGATTTGCTAAAACATTATCTAATCAAAACCTGAATCCATCACCGCACAGCCAAGGAAGCAGCCACTGTGTGCAATAGTGAGAGATGTGCTAAAACATTATCTAATCAAAACCTGAATCCATCACCGCACAGCCAAGGAAGCAGCCTCTGTGTGCACTAGTGAGAGATGTGCTAAAAACATAAATAAACTAATCAAAACCTGAATCCATCACCGCACAGCCAAGGAGGCAGCCTCTGTGTGCAATAGTGAGAGATGTGCTAAAAACACAAACTAATCAAAACCTGAATCCATCACCGCACAGCCAAGGAGGCAGCCTCTGTGTGCAATAGTGAGAGATGTGCTAAAAACATAAATAAACTAATCAAAACCTGAATCCATCACCGCACAGCCAAGGAAGCAGCCTCTGTGTGCACTAGTGAGAGATGTGCTAAAAACGCAAACTAATCAAAACCTGAATCCATCACCGCACAGCCAAGGAAGCAGCCTCTGTGTGCAATAGTGAGAGATGTGCTAAAAACATAAACTAATCAAAACCTGAATCCATCACCGCACAGCTAAGAAAGCAGCCTCTGTGTGCACCAGTGAGAGATGTGCTAAAAACATAAACTAATCAAAACCTGAATCCATCACTGCACAGCCAAGGAAGCAGCCTCTGTGTGCACTAGTGAGAGATGTGCTAAAACATAAATAAACTAATCAAAACCTGAATCCATCACCGTACAGCCAAGGAAGCAGCCTCTGTGTGCACTAGTGAGAGATGTGCTAAAAACATAAATAAACGAATCAAAACCTGAATCCATTACCGTACAGCCAAGCAAGCAGCCTCTGTGTGCAATAGTGAAAGATGTGCTAAAAACACAAACTAATCAAAACCTGAATCCATCACCGCACAGCCAAGGAAGCAGCCTCTGTGTGCAATAGTGAAAGATGTGCTAAAAACACAAACTAATCAAAACCTGAATCCATCACCGCACAGCCAAGGAAGCAGCCTCTGTGTGCACTAGTGAGAGATGTGCTGAAAACATAAATAAACTAATCAAAACCTGAATCCATCACTGCACAGCCAAGGAAGCAGCCTCTGTGTGCAATAATAAGAGATGTGCTAAAACATAAACTAATCAAAACCTGAATCCATCACCGCACAGCCAAGGAGGCAGGCTCTGTGTGCACTAGTGAGGGATGTGCTAAAAACATAAACTAATCAAAACCTGAATCCATCACCGCACAGCTAAGGAAGCAGCCTCTGTGTGCAATAGTGAGAGATGTGCTAAAAACACAAACTAATCAAAACCTGAATCCATCACCGCACAGCCATGGAAGCAGCCTCTGTGTGCAATAGTGAGAGATGTGCTAAAACATAAACCAATCAAAACCTGAATCCATCACCGCACAGCCAAGGAAGCAGCCTCTGTGTGCACCAGTGAGAGATGTGCTAAAAACATAAACTAATCAAAACCTGAATCCATCACAGCCAGCCAATGAATACCCTCCCCGTTGAAAATATTTAGGAAGGTTCAAGATCACCATTTTGTGAGGTAATGTGAATATTTATGGCCTCTTTCGCAAAGATGTCGCCCTCCGTCTATGACGTTGAAGTGCAAGATGGCTAAGGGTCAATTTAGAGTTCGGTGGATGGGATACACAAATGTGACGGATATCCTGTCCGCCGTATTACGATTCCATTTTATCCTATGAAGATCGTAATATGGCTGACAGAATATCCGTCTTGTTCGTGACGGAGTAAACCATCTGCCAAACTCTAGATAATGTCCCTAGTCACACCTGCTCACAGTGAGTGTTGTGAATAAGCCCTCAGTTTTTAACATTATGGGCCTGGTTTATACGTCGGTGGGAATTCCTTTTTGTAAGTAAAAAAAAGGAATAATGTTTGCTCCAGGGCTGCGTCCTTCTGATAAATCCGTGAGCAAATGTAAAATGCGTTGAAAGCGACTGCCGTGAGGATGGTTCCTGCCAATGCTTTTATAAATGACTGCCTGATTGGTGATAATTTATAAATTAGGAGGCGTTCCCTCCGTCAAGCGGAATAGGTAATTTACTCCGCCCCCATGGTGAAACGGCAGGCTGTCCGCCTAAAATTAAACCAGGCCCTATGTGTCCCAATACCAGTCAGGTGAAGTAGTATCCCGGAGTATACGGCTTACCTTGCGGATTACTTGGTGCAGGAACACAGGCCAGATTTTACTGGTAAAATGTACCAGGTAAAATCAAATGCAGTGCCCCCTCTGGGGTTGGGACAGAGGAACAGCCCGGCCCCAGCCCACACTCACCAACACCACAGAGGGAGAATGAATCTACGACTCCCCACAGGCACCCCTGAGCCTACACCCAGATACCCTCCTGACCCACTGATTCCCCCACTCTCATTAACCACCTACTCAAAGCTATTCCAGCCTACTATTCACAGAACAAATGTTCTGAAAAGCAACAGTTCAACATATTGTATTATAGCAAAGTGCATGTTTGTAGATTAAAGTTTGCTGAACTTTGAATAATTTAAACCATGGTTAGATAAGTGTTGCCACGATCAGTCAGTAACTGTGCATTCCCACTGACCTTGCTGCCGGCTCAATGGATTGCACTGAACAGCTGCGCCACAGAGGTGCCACGCCTGCCACTAATAACAATTTTCCACCAAGTGAGGGGAGGGCGAAGCTTTGTGCTGGTCAATGCTTGTGAGGCTCTCTACCCTCTCACCCCTGCCACAAAAAAATCAAACATTAAGTGTGCTGCCAATGTTCTGGGGTGTTTATGCCACGCCCACTCTTGTGATGAACACCTGCTGATCAGAGGCTCCAAACAGGACCTGGAAACTCACTCCATGCAGGGGTTTCCAACCCACCTTTTGAACCTTTGTGACCGTGTGAAGGAGGCTGATATCGTGTGACACACCGTGTGCGTTAGCAGGTGTGGGGTACACCTAGGCTGTTCAAAAATGTATCTTAAATTATTCTTAGGTGTATCTGTAGCTCTCATAGGGCACATAAACACCACTGCTCTATTTGGGTGTTATATACAGAGCAGCAGCGGTTTCTTCGAGGGTGGGGGAGCATCACCCCCCACCAGTGCTTAATTTGTAAATAAAAAGGTACCGGTGCCCAAAGACCTCCTCAAACATGCGGCTGCTGCAATTAAATATGCAAACATGTAATACTCAGGGAGAGTAATCCTGAAGCCACCTCGGGCCTCTTCAATCCATATAAAGCCACTCCCTGCCCCTTCAGCTCACTCTTGCAGCTTTCTACTTTCTCCTTCATGACGCTTTTTCGTTTTTCCCTTCCTCAGTCTGTCCCATATGTGTATTTTGCTCGCAGCAAATGCTTGAGGCAGAAGAATAAGCCCCGGCCCTCAAAAATAAGTGCTGGTGCTCAGCACCGGAAACAACAAGCACAAATTAAGCACTGCCCCCCCCGCCCACTGCGAGCCACACAGGCAAAAATACAATGACAATGAAAAGATTTCATTGTCATTTTTTTTTCTTTTTTACGGGTGCAGTGTGCACTACAACAGTGTGAGCCCCGAGGCCAGAGACATGCTGGGCCTGTCCTCTGATCAAAAGCAAGGCTGACTGAATGCTCCAAAGTGCGCATGTCACTTTGGCCGGCTCTTTTGCGCCAGCCAATGTGACATGCACACTTTGAAGCTCCCCACTAAGCTGTCTTAAGACAGCTGGGTGGAGACCATGCGCAGGCCTCCAGGGCCTGAAGGATTGCCCAGCTAGCCTGCTCCATCCAATCCAGGCCCTTCTCTCATGCTGGTTAACCGCATGAGAGCAGTGTCTGGTTTTGGGGGGGGGGGGGCTTTTCCTTTACAGCAGAGACAGCAGAGGAACATGAGGAGGACGCGCAGCCTGTGGGTATGTTTTATTTTATTTTATTTCAAATGTGTAAAGCATGTAAGTGTGTAATGCATGTAGGTGTGGTGGTTGTGTTTTATTTTGAAATTAGTGGTATGTTTTTATTTGGGGGGGAGGGTATTTTATTTTGGGCTTTTGGAGGGAGAGGTGGTTTACTCTGGGGTTTTGGATGGAGGTTTTTTTTTTTTTTTTGGGGGGCAGTGGTGGGGCACTTTACTCGCCCCACCACTTTCAAAGGGTACCACCCATCCTTGATACATAGATCAATTCATTTGTATGATGTGTGGCTAAAAGACCCCTGTGCTTCCCATAGCAGTGGTCTCACCCACTCCACCTCAGCAAATGATATAAAATAAGGAGGCCGTCACAATTGAAAGGTGCATTTCCTGCCAGCACTATTAGGTGTGTGGGGCGGGGTGAGCGTGCTACACATATTTAAGAAGTCACTTATTTTTAAAGGAAATAAATCACTATCACTTGGGTGCATTCTGACATACAACTTAGCAGGTTTATCTGGGAGCTGTGCTCTTCTAGACAGACAACCACATGCTTGTTTCTCCAGGACACATTCTTTATGGTGTCATTTAGGGGTGGGTGGGGTCATGGCTGACTGACTGACACATTTCTATAGCGTCCACACTACTCCACTGGGTCTCTTGGCACTGGTCTTGCAAACATTACCTAGTCAAACCAGCCAGTTTCAGCATTTTCCTTAGCTAGTGCTAAGAAGTGTGTCAGACAGCGTTCTTTTGTGAAGTACTAGGACAACAGCCTGTCTGTACATTGAAAACGATTCTAAAAATAAAACATGTCTGATCTCCATCTTGTAAAATGGGCTTTTTACAATGCAAAAAAAAAAAGTTGTGGTCACTTGTGACTCACAGGATTTGCAATTAAATTATCTTTACAGTGAAATTACTACAGAGAACAAGCATTTGCAATGCAATGGGTCTCACGCTTGCTCGTATTAGAGCTAGCTCGACTTTTCTTGCCACATAAATTGAAAATGAAAAGTAAAACAGTAGACATAAGCGAGCCAATGCAAAACGACATGGCTGCCATGAGCATGAGTGCGAAGGAGAGAGACAAAAGGAAAAAGAAGTTCGCTCGCAGTCAAACGTATCGGCAAACGTGCAATTATCCATGTAACAGGGTCGGTGTCCAAGGCGGTAATAAAACTGCCTCAACGAGGGACAAATGTAAAGCATTTACCAATGATAAAGGATTTTTGAAAGGCAAGCCTATGAACGAATGATAGGGATGGGCGTTCGGTGGGTGTGGTTAAAAGCCCACAGAGAGATTACAAGTCAGAGGGCTTGCGCACTGGACCTAAAAATCAGTAGAGAAAAAACTTTATAGATCTACCATCACAGAGAGAAATTGTTACATAGAACTACCTTTATAGAGACCCTCCTATAGAGAAAAGTTGTTACAGAGAAACATATTTATGGAGATGAGTAGAGAATTAATTGTAGGGAACGACAACTCGTTAAAGAAGAACACTTTTACAGAGAACTGCAGGGAAAAGTAACTGCAGGGAAATAATTAATAGAGAAACTACTACAGAAAAAGACACAGCAGAGAAATACTAGAAATACTTTGCAGAGAAACCATAACAGAGAGAAGTCATTACATAAAAAATGTCTCTACAGGAAAACCATTACATAGGAAAGTCAGTACAGAGAAATACTCCAGAAACGCCACAACAGAACAGTCATTATAGAAAAATATCCTTACCGAGAAACCACTGTAAGGAAACGTTTTTACAAATAAATACCTTTACAGAGAAACCACTACAGAGAAACTTCAGTGGGAAACATTAAAGAGAAAAGTCAAAAAGAAAGATCCTTTACAAAACAAATCACTATAATTAAGAGTATATTCCAGAGAAAACTCTTTACCAGGAGCATCTGCAAAGAAAAGTTATTACGTAGACATCCCTATACAGGAAACAGTTGTTACGATGAAAAATATTTTTAGGTAAATTCAACGAAAAATATAATTTGTTAAAAAGTACTTATTTCAAGACCAGAGAATAAAGGAATGGCTCAAGAAGGGCTAGAATAAAGGTTTGGATAAGGGATAAGCTTAGTCTTACAGCTTGGCATCAATGTCAGAGTTGGAATAAAGGTTGGATGTTGGGTAGGGGTCAGGGTTCAGTCCCGGAACAGGCCTAGAGGTTACAGTAAGCAGATCCTGGTTGAAATGCACTATTTTGTAAAGGAATTTTAAACCATCACTGCCTGATTTTGTTACCTTTCGCAGTCAAGAGTAACACTCCTTTCTAGAAACAGACTAGACTCGCGCGGTGCATTGTGGGTGTCTCCGCTGTACATGAAGTGGTGAAAACTTGCATGTACCTGGGACAGCTCTGAGAATTGCACTCTTTTGGGCCTGGTATTCAGGTTTCCACGGACCTCCTCTGATCACGGAAATTGAACATTCGCCAGTGGTTTAGGCAGAAGCACCTGGTCCAGGCTCCATTACCCCCACAATCTGGCTTCTCGTTAACCCCCAACGCGTGCCGCACCTGGGGAGCCCGCTCACTCGGAGTTAAAAATCTATTGTGACTTGTCAGAAGGATGAATAAACGAGCACATTAGTTTTTCATTCTGGAGTCTGGCATCTGTTTGTCTAATCAGAAAAGAGATCCGCAAAAGTCAACCAGGGCTGACGCGCGCATTTTATTTAACTTTTCCTCTGTCAAAGGAGTTTAAACACCTAATGAACAGGCCGTGGTGATTTGAAATATAATCCCATTACACTGATGAGATTACCGAGACCGCGAGAGTTCACAAATCATGCTTAGGGTTTTTATGGCGGACACCCTGTTGAGACTTTGCGTTTAGGCAGAGGTGTGTTGCAGGAATAAAACATGACAGATCAGCCTTGAGGACTTTAACTCTTTCCCGCTTCTGGGCTCCATGGCAACGCTACCTAGCGACGCAGGGCCCGCTGCCATCAGGACCAGCATCAGCGCCGTGTTTAGCATCCCGCTGGCACGCGACGGGGGACATATTGCATAGGGATCCGGGGAGATAGCTCACTCCACCTCTTAAAGAGGGGGTTCACCTGTCTCCCGGGATCCATACTGAAACTAGCTGGTCCGCCGGGCGAATGTGACGTCAACATTATCATTCTGTATCAACTGCCCATTTACAGCCCAAGTACATTCGGGCCCCTTCGCTGGCGTTGGGTGTCATGACTTCCAGGTCTCGCCTCCTGGCTATTAGTCGCTCTTCAGCGGTCTTTCTCTCCCACTTGTTTTGTTTGCTTTAAACTTCGAGCTTATATTTTTATACATGGTCAGTTTCTCTTTGCTTTTGTCTGTGGAGCTTTTACTCTGAGTTCTGGAACAACTGGGTACCCTGGTGGCCACTGCGTTTACCACTGATGAAGCAAGACCCTGGGTACCGCTGTACTCCACGTGGTAGCAGGTATGAAACTCAAATATAGAGCCATAGCTTGAAAAATATTTAATCACGTATAGGAAATGTAGGGTATTTAACATAATGATCAAAATAAGTGGAAAAATCCTCGCACTTTCTGGCACCGTGTGATGACCTCCAACTTTTCAATTTCACTTATCACGTAGGATGCCACAATGCTTGTGCCAGTCATGGAGGGCAAAGTTAGCCACTGGGGGAAATGCTGTGAGTTCTCAGCAGTCCTCTGAAACAATTAGGTTTAGTTCTTCTTGTGGTTTTGTTCATCATCACTGGAAAATGTAATGCGGGTGCAGTTGTAATTCTATAATGTACCCAGAATGCCATGCGAGGTCCGTCCCTTCTCTTACTCCCGCAGGAGCCCTCGGTTCAAGAAGGGGGTCTTTAGGGAATGTGAGCTCAGCCAGCTCAGAATCTGCCACAAATCTCGAAGTATAAAAATGTTGTAAAACTCCAAAACCCACCACCCAAGAGTGAACTAGGAATCCCTACCACAAACAAATGATGGCAGTGGGGCACAGAAAGGGCCAAGTCCACAGACAAAAGTACAGTACCCCAGGGGCCACTGAGGCTCCCGTGGTCAGTGATAGGAGGACAATGCAACTAAAAACTAGTTACCGTCCCATCTGGTCACAGTTCAAACAGGGAATGCTGTGCTAGAAATGAGCTGGTACCACAGTAGGTCTTTGGGGAGGTGGAAGATGGTTACAAACTTTATGGACCAATGGCTTGTCTTGGGCAAGCTTTTCAGGGGCTGCGGACTCATTGGCAGGGGCGCAATGCAGGTCCTCTCAGTGCAGTCTGCCCGTTGCATCGAGGGAGGCCCCTATCAGCCCAATGCAAATGAATATCTGTGTGATATGGAAGGCTCAGGGGCCCCTCATCACATTCTGCAGGATGGACTTCATCATTTTGAGTTACGCCACTCCTAACTGGCCATGAAATACCGCTGATTTCAAATAGCAATTTAAGAACTAAAGAGATGCTCCAGACAGATTCAGAATCAGGGCAACCTGCATCCTCCAAAGTGAGATTAACATAACACTGAGGGTGAAAGAGTAAAACGCTGTGTTTGTTGTGGGCTTGAAAATTAGTGATACTGGCTCCCAGGAAAGATTGCAAGAGTGTTGAGGAACTGTAGAGTACGAGGCGACAAAAACCTATGAAATTTGTCGCACAACTAGGTGGGTCCTCTTTGATTGACTACTCCATGGGAGATACACAGTATCTTAAATGCTGATCTATACAGAAGAGGGAGCCAGTGTAAGACTCCAAGATGGGGGTGAGGTGGGGGAAGCCCATCTGCCGCATTCCAGGATTAACCGAGCAGCAGTATTTAGCACTACCTGTGTTTACCTGTGAGATAACGTCGAAGACGAAGATACAAGGATAAGACATAGTCCTCAGGAGGGTATGACAGTCTTGACTATTGTCTTCCAACAAGCAAGAATGGTGAAATATGAAGACCTCTTGAAGTACTAAATCATAGGGGACCAGTCAGATGTGGTTTTATTGATTTGGGGGATTCAAGACTGGTTGAACAAAAGCCAAGCTTGCAAAAATGTGGACGTGGAGTGGTGGTAGGGCCAAGAGCTGCTGGACACCAATTAGAAGATCAGGGGGAAAGGTGGCCTTTCACTATAGGACTCTAAGTGAGGTCTGCCGTCCCTTTGCTTTCACACGTCCTCCTATATTTCTATAGATCTTCAAACTGCGTCCATGTCCATGTAGCCCTGCTCCTCCTCCTGCCTCTGCATCCTGATCTCCTGCTCACTTCACCCTTCTCCTTCCACCCAACGTTTATTCTTTTTAGGTGGCTTTGCCTTTGGTCACTGTCCCCACACACAGTTGAGTCTACTGTAACCACCAAGTGCACAACTATTCATGGGCCCTTCTACCAATGTTTATTCTCCATATCTGTTTCCACCACCGTTGCGCCCCCTTGTGAAAGGACAATTCCCTTCAGGCACGCATTTAAAATGAAACTACAGTGCCATCGTCTGGTGGTGCATTTGTGGTTTAAATCTCTGCATATGGAGTTTACCTTTTTACCTGGAGCACTGGCCCTATAATTTAATAGCCACAGTTAAAGGAACCCAAGACTCCAGAGGTTCTGGAGACCTGGGGCTGGGTTTGGTGTAACTAGATCCCTTTATGATGTGCTTGACAAGTAGGTGGCCAGGGATCAACAGAAATGGACCAAAAGCAGCTTCAGAAAGGCCACTGGTTGGAGTTGCATAAATGCTCATGAAGCTGTGTTGATGATAATGTCACTGCCCTGTACTGGCCCCCCCACCCCCCATGAACTGCAGACACGTCCTTGGATCCCAGAGAATAGACGCTTATAAGTAAGTATGCATCCTGCAAGTCTACAGAGGAAAGCTGCTTGTTGGCGTGACATTCTGTTAGGACCTGAGCCAGGTGCATCATGTTAATCCATCATGTTAATCTTCTGCTCTAGGAGGACATGGTTAACATTGTAAATATCCAGACTGGTACCGAGCCCACCTTGCTTATTTCATACCATTAATGAGAACGTGAGGGGATGTACCTTGCTCCTCTCTCAGAGGGACTAAGACAAGAAGAATCCCCATATTCTCAAGACATTCCCGGAACATAAACTTTGACAGAATCAGGTTCAACGCTGCCACAAAAGAATTAAAGCACAGTCAGTTCTAACTTTCAACAGCATCCAGCAGTCCTTGTTAACATGGACCAAGTGCTGGTGGAGGATGGAAACACATTCTCTCAACTGGAGTGCATGCATCTCCTGCTGTGGAGTAAAGGAGACCCTCTATCCACTGTGAAAAGTTACCAGGAATTTTCTGTTACAGCCACAGAGGCTGGTCTGCCTTTCCTCCTGAACCACAAGGTTGATGAGGTGTAGACTCGTTTGGGAAAAAAACAGCCCTTGCTTTGAAAGACTGAAACGTGTAAGCCAACTGGAGGAAGGGCCAAAGATCGCTGAGTGTATGGCCGGGAATTCTGGGAAGATCAGCGAGCTGGCCAATTAAGAGACAATTTGCACCGCTTTCATGTGTCACCCATTGAAGGATCAAAGAACCTATTCTCATTACACAGCTAGTCCATAACTGTATCCTGGGATTCCTGTATTAGGGCCAAAGACGTGAACATTGGCTGGAGCGTCATGGAGGGCCCACTTACATTGACAATGCTTTTGTCTCTGAGGTCAGTAGCATCAACAGCTTTTGCTCAGCTTTTCCTATCCGAAGGAAAGCCTAGGTTTATACTCGTTGCGCAAGGAGGGAGACCTAGTAGTGAATTTGTGAGTATAAAGCCCATCTCGCCTCAGCTACACAGGCTCACTCCTTCTTAACAAGAGTTCACAGTACCAGTGCTTTTCTTCTAGTAGTTCTCTGTCCCTCTGGCAGGACAGAAGGTGGCCATCACCACCACCATGAACTAAGCAGCAGCTTGACTTGGCAAACACATTGCCCTGCTCAGGACCCCTGTGTTTAATAATCAAGAACTTGGGGATGTCGCGCTTGGACCAGGGTCACTCCAGAGATCCTGTGCCTTTGTGGACATCGGGGGCTCTGAACGGCATTAAGGTGTTGGCCGCGGAGACAGATTCCCTCATCCTTAATGGAGAGACTGCTGTTCTGAAAACAGCTTCTATAAAGTGCTTTGGTCAGCCCTGAAAAGTACTTTGTGGTAGCATTAAACAGGCTTTGTAGGGCAATCAGGTAGTGCCAGAAGGACTGGTCAAACAGGTCAGTGTGTGGGCTGGGTGTTTGGTTGGTCGTCGGCATGTTTTATGTTCTGCTGGGCCAGTTTTTACTGTTGAATTCCCTGATATTATGACCTGTAGTCAGCTAAAATCCATGCAGCCTCATCACAGAAGTAGGGGTGCAGGGCAGGGTGCTTCAGCACCCCCAGAAATAATGGGTGCTGGAGTTCAGAAGATAAATGAGCAATAAAGATGCCTTTTCATTTTCAGTTTATTTTGATGCATTTGCTGCGCGTTCAAAGGTCAAATTTCCACATAAATCTTCAGATATATACTGCCTCAATGAGAAACTGGAGTGTACTTTTAATTCTCTGACTGCAAAGTGAAAGGATTTTGTAAAAGTGGTCTGGGTGACAATTCTCCTGGGGTACAGGTAAAGTAAGGAAAAGCTGTAGGATATCCGTTTTTTTCTAACACACAACATTTAAATATGGGGAAATGAACTATGAAACATATTTCAAATTATTTCAGCAATTAGGAAGGCACACAAGAAGCACTTTGTTGTAACTCTAAAGTGTGATGGAAACAAAGATTTTACTAGGATCAAAAACAAATCAAGACACTTTGCTTGGTGGTGCGCACATATTTACTGAAACCTGATTTCCACACATTTAAATGTCTATGCAGATTTAGTGTGCATTTCACGTCGAACTGTACGGTCTGTAAATGACAAAGAAGTGCTTAATTTGTGCTTGTTGTTTCCGGTGCTGAGCACCGGCACTTATTTTTGAGGGCCGAGGCTTATTATTCTGCCTCAAGCATTTGCTGTGAACAAAAGACACATATCGGAAAGACGGAGGAAGAGAAAAACAAAAAAGCGTCACAAAGGGAGAAAGTATAAAGCTGCAAGAGTGAGCTGAAGGGGCAGGGAGTGGCTTTATATGGATTGAAGAGGCCCGAGATGGCTTCAGGAGTACGCTGCCTCGGTATTCCGTGTTCACACATTGAATTGCAGCAGCCGCATGTATAAGAGGAGGGCTTTGGGCACCAGAAGCTTTTTATTTACAAATTAAGCACTGTGACAAAGTGCTACCTCACCAGTACTCCAAAACACACCACCAACTACATACCACAACCTCACCGATCACCTACTGAACAGGCACGGCACTTTTGCTACACTTGTTTTTTAGGTCGAGCACGCAAGCTCTCTGGCCTGTTGTAATCTCTCTGTGGACTTTTATCCACGCCCACCGCACGCCCATCACTTGCTCATGGGCTTGCCTTTCAAAAATCCTTTATCATCATTGGTAAATGCTTTATGTTTGTCCATATTTGGGGTAGTTTTGTTACCGCCTTGGCCATAACCCCCCTTACATGGATAATTGCATGTTTGCCGATACGTTTGACTGTGAATGAAGTGCTATTTCCTTTTGTGTCTCTCCTTCGCGCTCATGCTCTTGGCGGCCATGGGGCTTTGAATCAGCTCGCTTATGTCAACTGTTTTACTTTTCATTTTCAATTTATGTGGCAAGAAAAGTCCAGTTAGGAGTTTACAACCCTAATAGCTCTAACTGAAGCAAACGCAAGACCCATTGCATTGCAAATGCTTGTTGTATGATGCTTGGAACTTTCACAGTCCATATGACTTCAGTAATGTAACATTAAAGGCAGCATCCTCACTCTAAAAAGTGTTCCAGCACCACTGACATACTTTGGAAAGCAAACAAAACGTGTCTGTACAAGTTCAAAGCTGCCCCAATCTCCCATGTTGGCCTCCTTTGTAGCTCTCTGATTAGTGGGCACCTATACTTCAGGGTCTGGGCCTGGTTTCTGTACCAGTCTGACCCTGGGTGGCAGAATCTGTCTCACACCTTATGACATCATTGCAGCCTGGGTCTGTGACTGCCAAAGTCTGCTTTCAACCAGATCATCCTCTGGGCCCCCAGGGTTTCTTGTGATGGAGAGGAGTTGAGCCTACCTAAATAAATGCTCCTTTCAGATTTAGCAATTACTTTTATTAAAAAGCATTAATATCACTTCGGTGCGTGCTAGACATATGACATCAATGCAGAAACTAATGCATCGCGCTGTTACAAAGCCTCGGGACGATATCACAACAGGGCAACATTTGCATAACTCTGCCCTGTCAGGCATTGTTTGCATAATTAGCTAAAGCATCATTAACATGCAGATTAATTTCAATTAATAAAAACTCATTCGCTTTAGCGCTGCCTTGAATGTCCGCCCCTTGTAGAACTGGTCTGAGCTATTTTCACCTCATGTTTTATTAAAGTCTGTGAAGGTACAACTAAAAAATACCCTTTTCATCCACTCTGCCTCTAATATTTACCTCTACATTTTAAAATCACTATCTTTGTACATAGCTCCTGTTATTGCAGTTATGCTGTTTTACAGCGCTGTCAGTGACAGCGGTTACTATTACCCTATTTAATGGTATTCGGCTATCAACTTCGAAAGATGAAGCTCTGATTTTGCCCGAACAAGAGTAAAACTTGCAAACTGCAGATCAAAGATGATGTCCGTCGGTGACGCCACAATCACCGAGAACGTGTACCTTGTTAAACTCCAATAACAAGGTTTATCCACTCACTGAAGGGTAATCTGATGCAAATAAACTTTGCTCAATTACCGGAAATAAATCAATTTCCCTTATGTGTGAGCAGCTTTGTAGAACTCATTGTATGTAGTCATTGCCTCCCATACCCTGAACTTCTCACACATTTTCTGCAGTTAGCTTTGCTTTGGTTTTATCGAAAGTCTGGCCTGCTTAACACGGAGAAATCAAGAGACCTCTATCTCTACAGTAGATTTTACGTGCCTGTACTGCAAAGCGTTTCTAGTAGGTTTCTGAATCCTAGTGAGAATCTAACTTTAGTACAAATTCGAGGGGATAGACCAATAATATAAAAAAAAAAAAAAAAAAAAAATATATCATGCCTTCACTTTGCTTCACTTGCAAGAGCAGTAGCCAGGCATACATCATCTTTAGAGGTCCAAAAAGGAACCCTAGACATTTGTTTTTGGTCATTTTCACCTCTTTGAGTGACACTAGCATGTTCTAAACTTTCTTTCATATCTTAGAGCAGCGATTCCTTCTTAAATTGGGAGATCTTGCAGGCTGCATAAGATGAGTGATATCTGACCTCTGTTTTTGGTTTGAGTATGATTTTGATGCAATTATTATTTTTTTTAAAGCTGGTCCTTTACGCAATTAATTTACCCATTGTGAAGACCATCGGCTGTGAGGCTCATGATTCAGAAACACACAATGTGGCAGTGTCTCCTGGATGTAATGCTTCCTGGGTCCAAAATCAATCACCCGGCTGCTTCTCCCTGGTGAAACACCCTTAGGTTTCTCTGCAAGAGCTGAGGAACCTTGGCCCATATTGATACTTTTTTAGCGCCGCATTTGCGTAATTTTTTGCCGCATAACTGGCACAGACTTACAAAATGCAATAATGTTTTGTAAGTTTGCGCCGCTTTTGCTCCAAAAAATGACGCAAACGCAGCGCTAAAAAAAGCATAAATATGGGCCCTGGAGTTGTGATGGCAGATACAGCGTGCTGCGTCCATCTGGCCCACACCTTGCTATCTGGCCCAACACTGAACGTTTGTGAAGTCAACAAGAACCTTAACAATCCTCTTACTTGGAAAACTCAGAGCCTCATTTACAAGGAGCTTGTGCTGCCGTTGCTCCATATCTACAAACTGATGCATTGGGCCTAATGTGTCAGTCTGTAGAGTCCTGCGTCACATCATATCTGCGTCAGCCATAATGTATGCAGAGTAGGCGTTCCCACGTTAAGTGCCACGCAGAATTGACGCAGTGAAATTTACAACTTTTCACTCCGTCACTGTGTGATTTGACGGAGTCAAAATTCTTAAGCCTACTCGAACTAGGCATAAGGAATGATGCTGGACTTTTAACATAGGACTCGATTCGCCTCTGTGTTCTGACGCATTGCTGGAGTTGCTTCAGTTTTTTGATGCAACTCCAGCAATGCATCTCTTTAGCATCAACGAATGCTTCAGAATTTCTGATGCATTTGTGGAAATCTACGGCATGGAGCTCTGATATTTGTAAATACAGTGCATCCATAGCGTCGTTAGGGCATGTGCAGCAGGCACAAGTAATCTCACGCATTGACGCTGATGCTTCAGCTCTTGCAAATGAGGCCCTCAGTTTTGTAGACTCCCAGCCCTAAATGTCTCAGTGAGTGAGACAGGGTAAGCATCCCAATCTGTCACCTGTAGGGGTGATGGTCCCTCAGTGGCACACAGCACTAGCCGCATTTATGACAGCAAATACTTTTCCTGGTCTTGCCCGTGTGGAACAGTCCAAACTTTGCTGTGTATGTTCACTATTTTAGTGGAAGGGCAACTGGCTACTACCTTACTGGCCTCCAGCGACAGCCAGAATGGAGATCGATAAGAGAAGGTAGGTATTAGGACCCGTAAGCGAGGTTTACCACCCAGCACAGACCTGGTGCTGTCCTATATGGACCTGGATGGCCAGTCGCAACAAATAAATCCTCTTCTTTGTGCATATGAATTTTAAGTTATATTATTAAAAAATATTTCATAATATTAAAAATATTAGAATTGATTCACAACTTCTGTGAACCCTTTGGTGGCAGGAAAGTAAGTACTGGGGTGTCCTAACACCATGATGCTTACAGTTGTGCGTGCTAACCGACTAGAGCGTTAATTTAGGTTTCGCCTATATCACCAGCGGCATAACAATGACCCCCACAACCCCCGTGCTGGGGGGCAGGAGGGAGCGTGCTCCAGGGAGCCCCCCAGGCTCCAGGGAGCCCCCTCAGCACAGTAACCGGGCCTGAGTGAGTCCGGGCCGGGGGGACCTCCATCTTCTTTGCAGGGAGGGCCATCTCAAGTTTCGTTATGCCACTGAATAATACACGAATATCTAATGCAAATTACCCACCTACTTTCATCACTCATAGATCTACAGGTTTTTTTGTTTTTTTTTAAAGAAAAGCACAACACGAAATTAAAAAGCCCATTGCTCTTTTCTATCCAAACATATTTTCGGACTGGGTGTCATTTGCGTAGTGTTGAGTAAAGATTTACTGTGACAGGGCTGTTTGTCACAGGATTACTATACCATCTCCTTGGGGGTGTTAGCGCCAGGGTAGAACATTTATTTTAATAAAGGTTTAGTTCCCAGACCTCACGCGCTGATGATCCTGCCTATGGCGGGAGCACCACAGATATTGACTCAAAGCCACAGAGAGGGGCCTCAGGTGTTAGCGGGAGGCAGATATCCACCTGGGGGTCGGACGTCATGGTCGCGCGGTCAAGCGCCTCAGATATTGACTCAATGCCAAGGAGAGGGGCCTCAGGTGTTAGCGGGAGGCAGGTGCCCACCGGGGGGGTCTGACGTCATGGTTGCGCGGTCACCACGCAATGGCTGAGCACGTGCAGGCTCTCCACAGCCCCCAGTGCCTTTCACTTCCGATTACTTGGACAAGGGTCACTCCCCCACAGGAAGAGTTGACAGGCAAAGCCCAAACCACGTGCAGATACAGCAGGAAGCAGGAAACACTCAACTACACTCAGTCCACATTGTTAGACAGGCAAAGGTGTTACAAGGCACACTAAAAGAAAAGAGTATTAGGGAGGTACAGGGGCCGCAAGACACCTAGAGAGACAGAGAGAGAACATGAGACCACGTGACGCAAACCAACACAGGCAATGAAACCGAGAAACAACCACACACTGGGAACACAAGACCCAGACAATAGGAACACGAGGTCTGAACACTAATAACACAAGAGGCAGACACTAAAAACATCACTATATGGAAAACAAGACACAGAAACACCTGGTTCTCAAGACACAACTCCAAACACTGAGAACACAAAGCTAAGACATGGAGAACACAAACACACTGAACCCAAAACAACACACACAGAACATGTGAAAGTGAGATAGACCTCGGCATAAGAAAGAAATACACAAGCACAAAAAATGAAAACAAGACAAAAACCCAGAGACTGTAGATAAAAACATTGGGAACACGGACACTGGAAAAGCATCACACAAGCAACCATTGCAAATACAAAACACAAACCCGTCTGCTTGGAAGAGAAGGCAAAAACACAGGGAGCACAGGCAGACACTGAACCCAGAACAACATGCACAGAAGCTGGGACAGTGAGACAGAATCAGACAGCAGGAAGCAACACGCGTGTGCTGGATACACAAGATCCTGACACACAATACATAAACACTCTGAGCACAGACGCTGGGAAAGGAAAAACACTAACACAAAGAGTGGGACCAAAAGACGCAAAGAGTGGGAACAAAAACTCAGACATAAGCTTGTGATGAAAGACCCAGACCCAAACAAAAACACTGTGTTTTTTGCTTTTAGTGTCCTGTTCAAAGAGGCACTAAGAACACAAGTCACAAACCCTAACATTAGTAACAGAGGAGAAACACAGGGAAAACAGACACTGAACTCTGACCACAAACACAGAGGTTGGAAATGAAAGGCACAACTATTGGGTACACAAAAACAGAGACTGAACACAAAACACAAAGATTGTTGGGCCACATGACCTAAACAGAGAATGGGAATAAAGACACAAACACTGGCATGGAGAATGACACAGAGAACACACAGACATGAGCAGACATTGAGAAGTGAGAGAGCAGCACGGTGATCAAACCGAATGGCAGCCCAAATCTTGTGCAGATGAGTCCAGCAGCCATCCAAAGGCCTCACGAGGCTGCACCGATGGCAGAAGGAGGCTGGACGCATACCGAGTGACAGCATAGCAAAAACAACTACTGACATATTTTTAAATTCCGAAAACTATTTGACTTATATGTTACAGTTTCACAATCTGTTTCACACCATGTATTCAAGTCTTCATAACACACACTATCACTGTGCCGCGATCCTTCAACTCTGGACAGTTCCATCTATCCTGGCCAAAGCACTGGAAGCGGGGTACACGTCCTCTCCAAGACACTACATGCCCACTGCCAAAATGTGTGATGCCTTATTTCTCTGAAATATCATTTGCTGACAAAAACGAAAGTGAAAATACTGTGGAGAGTGTGCAGGAGGGTAGAGCAATGCATCTTCATTTACATAACATGCAGCAAGGGCTTCTGGGATATAGAATGAAACTTTGGGCTTATGTAGGGAGGTCATGGTGGGATGAGCGAGAGCCGTATATAGGTAGCCCGAAGTAGTCAAGACTGTCAGGGCTGTTGTCTCCCAACAGTTTGCAGTCTCACCCTACCATAAAAAGGGCAACAGGCAAGCTAGGGTGCGACACTCTTGGGCAACCCCCTGCTGGGAATTGTCAGTGGCTGTCAGCATGAGAGAGGCATGTGCTGTAGATCTCAAATTAGACCCCTCTGTACCCTTGCACGGGGCGAAGAGTTCCGGGATGGACCAGTAACCTGTTGTCTCTTTTCTTCTTCACTCCTACCCGAAAGGTGAGTGGAGAGAGGAGGATACAGATGAAGAGAGGTGTAGTAAATGTAAAGTAATGCAATGTATTGTTTTGACTAACATGACCTTTTTCCTTAACAGGTAAAAGGTCAAAGGGATAGCTTGTACACATGTTGTCAAGTTTGTTACCTATGACTTATGATCAAAGAGGTCTTCTGAAAGGTGACAATTGTCTGTATCTGAACCAAACACAAATTCCTGACAAGGGAAAAAAATGTGTTGCAGCTCTCTGGTTAAAACCAGCATCTCCAGGGTGAAGGGCCCTCGGTGCAATCTTAGACTTTTAAAGGCTCTGTGGGGTCTCATGCCACCACTAACTTTCTGCTTTAATTGTTGTTTCTCTCTTTTGATGTAAATTTACAAAGCGCTCTCGACTTTGAGACTTATGTTCACGCTAAACCAATTCATTTAACAAAATCAAATGTGTGGAGCATTCCATCTGAATTCTGTCTGTACATAATGCACAGCAGTGATCCAACTTGGAAACTATTTCCTGGCACATGGTCAATGTCAAGCTTGTTAACGGTTTGTAGCTCCGTGGCTTGGCTAAGATGTAAAAAATATGCTATATTATTCTTTTAGTTGCAGGACAGGACCCAGAACTCACAAGCCCCACCAGGCTTACGCACACCCACAGTGCACGAGTCCCACTGGGAGAGAGAGAAACATCACGTTCTCCGTACTCCACAAACCATCATTCACCTGCTGAATATAACATGGGATTACTCACAGGCATGGCAACCCCAGGGACACCACAGACAACACACCTCCCATCTATTCAACACCAAAGACAGGAAACAAAATACCTTTCATCCAGGGTAGACAACATTCATATACCCTCTTCTGGGACTAACTATCACGTAGTACGTTTGCTACTAGAAGTACCAGAACTATCTTATTAAAATGATTGTGCTCCTGCTGAGAAGCACATGTACTTTCCCTTTCAAATTAAAGAAGCCCAGGTACCCAATCCCTGACAGAACCCGTCCACTTAAAACACACCCAGCAGTAACCACTTGCTCCAGGGCTTCCCACATTCATATGCCCTCCTCCGCTCAAGTCCACTCTCACCAAAGGGAACATCTACAGTGGCAGTGCAATAGCTACTTATCAGCAAATTCCCTTACCAGCAAGGCACTACCATGAACACTGCCCACCTCCGCACAGCTATATAATAACAAATGCCCATTTCCACAGGGTACATCACATGCACAAAGCCTATTTCAAGAAGCCTTCAACACACAAACACTCATTTGAGTATGGCAACATAGCAAACACTGTCAATATCAGCCAGGGTGTAACACACCAAACACCCATATCAGCAGCTCCCACAAGTAAATTTAGAAAATACCTTGGCGACGACAAAGTCCTCACTCCAATCACCCACTGACTCAAAGTTCACTACCCTTATTTCCATGAAGTACTTAAAAGAAACTGATAGTTTCTTTTCTCCATTGACATACCTGGAGAATTACATCCTACAATCTAATAGAGCTCTATTACCCTGTGCACTGCCCGGAACCGCTTTTACAATAACCTGAACACTCCAACTATACCCGACTCAAGATAAACTCTGCAACACTTTTCATGCAAAAAGGTGCTTGAGAAATGTGGCCTGCACCTCATTCTTAGAGCACCAAGGACTCTTCTTGAACACCATGGAACCTGGTCCATCCTCCCCCTCCTATCAGCCAGGACCCATGCTGATGCAATTCTTCCATTGTAAGGAATCTCAGGTTTGAGCCTCAGACGCCGCTCTTGAGCACAGCTCATTAGTCCCATTTCTATTGTGATGCTACTGCGCCTTCAGCAGCTTCGCATTAGTTGAATCACAATGTACCTTATACCGGAGGACCACAGAAACCAACACCCACGAGCAACAGGGTGGTAGAACGAGTCAACTGACGTTGTGCACGCATGACTCCCCATTAACTTTGACCACAGCTCAGATGCACTAAAAAAAATGGAAATCATTGTTATACAGGCATCGAGATATGCCCTGGGGGGTCCACGAGCCTCCACCAGGAACCACTACTAAGCAGCATCATGCAGACCCCTCGTGTCTATCAAATGCTTGGAATGTAAGCCCTGAACCATAATGAACAATGTGTAAATCCAAATGAGCTTGAGGCAGCCCTATGAGACATTACTGACCTTGCCATTGCATTTCCGCAGTAGACTGCACCACCAAAGACTTCTCATGGATGCAGACAAGCTCACCACACCATCTACTGGACAGGCACAGTCCTAATAAACAGAAGTGGAGGGACTAACCAATTTAGGCGGCATGCAAGTGGCATCATGGCCCAAGACAACGCATGTGGCATCACAAGAAGTGGCATCAGAACCCATGACCTTCCAGGAAGTGACACCAAAATAAGATCTTAAGAACTCACACACAGGTTTATCAGGCCTATCCATGAGTACATTTGAGTGCACCGAGATTTATCAAATGAGATTTTGTGCCAGAGTTATGCCAAAAACAAGTGACGCAACCCCAAATCAAAATTTGGGCCACAATGTATAAAAAAAAAAATTTAAACTCTGTTACAAGGAAATTGGTAACAAGGAGAAACCTGTTGCAAAGTCTGCATTTCACAGTATCGTATGGGGTTAAGGCAGCTGCGGCAGAGATCTTTGTGTACCCAGAAATCTCAGGGAATAATTATAATGGAAAAATAAATCTGGAGATTAACACATTTGCTGGAGAGATCTTTGTTTTTTCTAGTCCCAATTTTGAATCAACTTAGTCAACAGAAGTTGGATAGAAAAAAAACATGTAATCAAGCATCTAGAGATCATTTATGATGGGTTTATGATGTGTGCCACATAAATATTCATTATTATTCTTGACAATGAACATTCATGTAAGCATGAAAGAACATCCATGTTCAAAAAGACAGAACTGTGTAGTAATTACATTATCAGCAGCACCACATACATAAATCACCATTGCAAAAGACTAGAAATATGTGGGAGCAGTAATCTACTTGTGTTGAGTAAATTTATCTTCTTGTCTTGGTCAAATGGCTCTTAAAAAGTAAACTTTAACTGCACTGGGGCATCTGGGCACCTATTCCCTGCAGATGTTGTACGGGTTGATAATTACACACTGTTAAGGTTAGGGCTGGTCGTACACTATGCTTCCAAAGGCTGTGCCAGTGCACATAGCACAACGAGCTGATTGGAGAAGGTCAGTAAGGCCCACCAACTCATGGTGCGCTGCTGAACACATCCCTCTTCCATGGCAGCACCAGATATCAACAGATTTGTCATGCACCATCTCACGCCACTAATGGAGATGTGGTCGTCCTGTAATTCAAACAAAGAAACTGTGTTTGATTTATTCATTCATATTACAGCTGGTGGGTCTGGCCAATAATTGGCCACCTTGAGAAAGTAACACAAAACAGCTTCTCCACAGGACAGGGCTGTGCATAAACAGTGTGGGCTGTGCAGAGCACATCAAACTATGGAGCTTTCAATCTAAACACATTTGATATCAGACCATCCTATGTCCAACATAGAAGAG
The DNA here is from genome assembly GCF_031143425.1 of Pleurodeles waltl. Taxonomy (NCBI): domain Eukaryota; kingdom Metazoa; phylum Chordata; class Amphibia; order Caudata; family Salamandridae; genus Pleurodeles; species Pleurodeles waltl. The sequence continues at coordinate 1,688,289,929 of NC_090445.1, forward strand.
TACTCAAAGACAAGGTGGCAAACAAGAGCACCTGTCAATCAAAGAAGTTACTACATTGCTTTTCCACCCGCGCTGTTTATCCTTTGCTTGGAAGTTATACCAAGACGACAGAATACCTCGGTGTGGATTCAGGTAGCCAGAAGTGACCACTTAAATGTCAATTATCCATAACCAATACTGAACCAAAACAAAAGCGTCTGTGAAGGCCTATGCCATAAAGAACCAGGTAGTGGTTAAAGCGGTCGTACTGCATGGAGTAGGAGAGCACTGCTATGCAGTAGGTAACAGTGGTGCAAGCACGAGGCCTGTTCATATGAGATCATTAAACTATTCAAACCTCATCAGTAAGATGAATTCAGGTTCATAATTTATTTTTCTCTATGCACTTCATCTGCAAGTGAACTGATTCCTCCATATGAAGAGCACTCGTGTTCCGCAATGCATGAAGGAGTGTCTTCCGGTCAGAATCAGAGATGAATAAAGTCAACAAGTGATAGGAGAGGAAGCTGGTTTGTGGTCTGTTATTGCACTGTGATAAAGAAATGCATCTTCATCTCTGCTAAATTGGAGCAGAGTTGGGGCAGTTCTGGTGGACACAGGGAGGTAATTCCAGATCTTGCGTGCATGGGTGGAAAAGGCTTACTGCCTTCTTCTTTCTTTTTTACACTCTTTAGTCTGAAGTCTAATAGTGTCCCAGTTGTGGGTGTGCCGAGAAGTACCTGAGCAGGTGAGCATGTGTGCAAGATAAGAGGGTGTGCTGGTCATGATAGCTTTGTAGATAATGTAGTTTGGGCCAGCAAGGAAAGCCAATGGAGATCCAGAAGGATTTGCGTTATGTGGCCATATTTCTTAAGGCCGTGGATAAGATGTGCTGCAGTGTGTAGGACGCCCCCCTGGTGTGCCAGTGCGGAGTACAGGGGGCCACAGACCAGGGCGCTATTACCATTCAGATGAAAGAGTACAAGAGCCTAGATAGCAGTTCTGAAGAACAGAGGCAGTTTTTGTTTTTTTGGGAATGTGTTCCTTGAGGGTGAGATTAGTGTTCAGGGTGAATCCAAGTTCCTTGGAATCCAAAGAAACTTGGGATTCGAAGCTGCCAAGATTTATGCTATTGAGACAGGTTTGCTCTGTCTCTCGTTTGTAGTTCTTGCCAAAAGTAGGAATTCTGTCTTGTTTGGTTTGAGCTTCTGGTAGGCACTGAACATCAAGATATGGGTGATGTGCAGGCAGTTTGTTAGTCAAAGGGTGTCTGAAGCTATGGAGACTTTCAAGCACAGTTGTGTATTATCAACATATTGGTGAATCTTGGTGAAGTTATCAGTGAGAAGTTTCTTCCAGCGGTTGAAGATAAGAAGGAACAGTGAAAACCAGGGGGACTCCGTAGAGATAGGGATCTATTGAAACTTAAAAGTGCCCATGGTTAAAAAAAAAAAAAAAAAAAAAAAAACAGGCGTCAGATGGAAAGAGAGAGAGAGAGAGAAAGACATTGCCGGCTATTTCCATTGGAGACTCCAGGGTGCATATGAAGGGGATGATGGTCAACTGTACTGAAGAGAGCTGAGAGGTCCAGCGACAACAGGAGGTCAGGATCACCTATGGTTAGGAGGGCATATTGCATAAGCTTGTGGTCTCCATTCAGCAGCATGATCTTGAAGCCACACTGGTAGTCATGCAGCTGATAGCATTTAATGTAACCTCGGAGTTGGCCATAGACTGCTTTTTCAATGATCTTGCTAAAGAATACTTGGTAATTGGCTGGTAATTTGCAAGGCCATAGGGTCTAGCTTAGATTTCTTTAATTGTGGGAGGATCTGGCCTGTCTCAGGAGCTTCTGGGAAGATGCCTTGAGTGAGGGAGGGATTGACAATGGCGAGTAGGGACGAGGGAGCATTCCTAGAGACAGCTTTGATGAAGGACAAGGGTAAGACATCATCTTCAAAAGAAGTGGCTTTGAATGAGTTACTATGTTAGTAAGATCTGTGAGGGATAACACTTTGAAGGCTGACTATTGCTAAATTCTACAGGAAGGGGTGGGTCTAACAGATGGAGCAGGTGTGGAGTTGTCAATGTGCTTTAAGATTTGAAGAGTAGGTTGATGCCATTGTACTTTTCTATGGAGTGAAGAATAGGTGAGTCTTGCAGGTGTCGATGCCGTGCTTGATTGTCTTGAAAAATATTTTGCCTCTGTTGGTGGCTTTATTGATGGTGCCAGTGTACTGTATTGAATCTTTATTGCATGATTAATTAAAATCGTTACAACATATTAAAATAATAAAAAAAGGAAAATAAATAAAATAAAAATAAAAGTAAACAGCAGAAAATACCCTTCAGATGCCAAAGCTGATGCCTGATCATAGCACCTTCTATCTGAATACAGTAAAATACTATAAAACCCAGAAGATCGTCCCACCCTGGGGTCCCCAGCTGTTACACACAGGCTGTTACACAAGTAAGTACCCGTAATGTCACCTTCTGCGGGCACCAACTAATTGATCACCTGTTGACCCGGACCCGTAGCCGACATTCTCTGGGGCCGGCGCAACAAGATACGCACTAGCCAGGGAGCTGCTGTGCATAAATTACCTCTCTCAGCTCATCATCCAGGGCCGTTGAGTGACAGAGAGGAATAGCTTGGATGGCAGCAGCCATCTCGTCAGAGCCGTTTCTTCAAGGGGCACCCCTCCCTCCACAAATACCCATGCTAGTTTGGCTCCTTGCCTGTAGTAAGGCTAAACGCAGCTTATAAAAGAATTTTCCAAAACGGGCTAGTTCCATGGGGACCACTGCGGTGAAAATAAGACTTAAAGCTTCATTATATGTTCTCACCCCATGTTTCAAGAACAAAGGTTTTAACAAGAGGTCCCGTTCAGACACCAAGCATGGGCAACAGCATACAAAGTGTTTTATCGATTCAGTATGGTATTTACACAGCGTGCATTCATGCACTTGCCCTTGTGCAATTTTCCACTTCCATCGATATTCCCAGGCAGGTAAAGTTAAAAGGTGCATCTGCAGAATGTTCTGGAACACTCGCTCTCCTAAAGGTGCTTTTAGATAGGGCTGGCCTTTGGTGGTTGCATACGATTCATACAAGCCATCAGCTCCTCCGATATCCCCGACTATTGAGGTATCTTTGGCTCTAGACGCTTGCACGCCAAACTCTCAGTTTCTTCTTCAATACCACTTTCGTGATGGCAGGGACTGTAGAATAGGAAGGGGCCAGGTTGAACTATTACTCAGCCTGTGTCAAATAAAAGGTCCAACTCGGTATTTTATTTTTGAAAATTACTTTCAAGGCCCTCGTGAGGCTACATGCCTCTGCTGTGCTGACACTTTGGTAAAGCTTTATCATATCCATTTTGCATATTAAATCCAAACTTATTATATCTAATTCCAAACGTATCCCTGCATGCCTTGTTGGGCTGGGGATCTTAAGAATCCTTTTGTAAGCTCATCTGGGCATTCTCTAAAGTAGCTGTCAATTTACCTGGAAATGCCAAATGGCCGTAGGTAATTGTGGGTAGCGGTTTTTCTCTTATCGCCCTCCCTAAAGGCTCAAATGTGGGTGCCTTAAGCCGTTGATGGAGTTTTGCTAATGCGTGGGAGATTTTTACTGCTTTGGAAGTCAATGCCGCTGCCTGGTGTTTTGTTCTCCCCGTATTTGATAGCCAGACCCCCAAGTAGTGATATTTATCTTCCAGCTCTATGCTTAGAGGTCCAAGTTTCCTTCATCTATGCAAGTTTTTTGTCTGACGGCTGGAGACCAAGACTTACGTTTTTTTCTACATTTGCTTTTAAAGCATTTCTTTCATTGTAGTCATGCAGTATGTCAAGACCCCTTATGAGCCCAATCCGGGTTTGGGCGAGCCAGACCATATCGTCCGCGTATTGTATTATGGGGAGTACCAATTGTCCCAGCCTCTGAGGAAACGCATTTCCTCTGAGCAACTCGGCACCCAGGTCAGCTGTGTATAAGTTAAAGAGAGTGGGGGCGCTAACACAGCCGTTTTAGGCCTTTGTTGGTAAAAATCTTCCTGGTCATGCATGTTTTTGTGATTTTTATGCTCACCCTACTGTCCGAGTATAGGGCCATTACTGAAGCTAGCAATTCCCTTGGAATCCCCCAGGACGCTAATTTTTTCCAAAGGATTTGCCGCACCACCCCATCGAAAGCTGCGCTATAGTCAATAAAACAAGCAAAGAGCGGAGATGTTGGTTTTAGAGCTTGTTGTCTAAGATATGAGAGTGCCAGGACATTGTCTAACATAGAGGAGCTGGGTCTAAAACCTGTTTGATAAGGTGGGATTATGTCATTTGCTGAGATCCATTTTTCTAACTCTTGTTGCAAAACCCTTGCATACGCTTTGCCATCTACGTCCAGTAAGGCTATCAGCCTATAGTTTTCAGGGCAGGTAGTGTCCCCCCTTTCTATAGATGGGTTGGAGTATTGATCCCTTCCAAGCCGCCGGTACCACCAAAAGAATAAGCAATCATTAAATAGAGCAGTCAGGGGTACGTCCCAGTAAGCTTGATCTGTTCTGAAGATACTCCCTGGTAGGCCGTTGGGACCAGGAGCCCCATCCCGCCTCATTTAGCCAGGTTTTAAAGGTAGTGGGACCAGTTTTATTGTCTAGCTCATCCAATTCATTGAGACCAGCACTGAGAGCTTGATCCCCTGCATATTTTGGGTCCACATAGAGATTTCCCACATGCCTTTCCCAATGGCTGGCAGAGATCACGTTAGTGCTTGTTTCAGAGTCATAGAGCAATGTGCTGATGTAATCCCAAAATTCCCTACTTTTGTTAGATGGAAGCAATGTTACCAGGTGTTTCCAGGGTTCTTTCGTCTCTTTAACCTTCATCATCCATAGTGCTCTTTTATAGTCTTTCTGTGCCGACTTCCTTAGTGCATCTGAGGCCGGAAATTTGAGCCTCTTGTAGCACCTTTCTACCTGCCGATATCTCTTTTTATGCTGTAACCATTCCTTGGCTACTAGCTGCTTATCCAACCTCTTCTGTTTGCCCCCCCCCCCCTTTGACCGGGCTGCGCTCCATTGCAAAGGTGAACTTGGATTTTTTTGAGGACCAGCCCCCATTGATCAGTTATTTGACCAACCCCCTGATGGAAATTTATTGGGCTGTTTGCCTGCTTCCATGCCTCATGTTATATTTTTCAGACAGCAGACCATTTAATGTGTTTTTTTGAAGAACCTTCTGTAAGTTGACGGCCACTTGCTTTATACGGGTCATGTCTCGTAGCTCCTAGATCAACTTTTAGTGCCAACGGGTTATGATCACTTTCCAGGTCTGTGCACAACCTTGTGGCTTAGGCGCCAGCTCAGGAGAGCTGGATTTAGAAAGATATAATCTATTGTAGATATATTTCGGAAAGTAGGAATGCAAGTGCCTACTATTAGGTTGCTCCGATCCATTGTTTTTAGGTCATATTCATTGAGAAAAGATTCTAAGGCCAGTCTTACGGGGTCTCGGCAAAGACCCCCTTCCTGGCCAAGCTGGCGAATATTAAAATCACCTGCCAACACATATTCATGGTCAGGATGATCACAGACAAACTCATACAGTAGGGCCAGTATGGATTTGGCCATCATCAGTTTCTTTCCTTGGTGGGGGTTAATGTATATGTTTATTACTGTTACAGGGGTGCTTTTTTTTTTACATAAGGCTAAGCCATGTATTGTTAGCAATAGCATTGTTACTTCTAGATTTATCCCACATTGCTAATTTAACGGCCAGATTTAACTAAACATATGTAGCAAGACCTCCAATACATCTTCCAAACACATTTTGTTATAGGCAGGCAACTGAAATGTTGGGAAGCCCTCTATGGCCAGAGGTTCTGCCGACCATGTTTCTTGGAAACACATAATATCTGCCTCAGTTACAAAGCTCTTAGTACTAGCACCGGTTATTAGTGAAGCCAGGCCAATCACATTCCAGCTAATTATTTTATTCACGTTAAGTTCAGCTTTTATGGAAGAGCATTCAGAGCTAAATACACTTCTTCATTTTAGTAGACAGTGCTGCAGGGAACCAATCCCATCCTTGTCCCCTCACAATATCATGCAATCATTTAGCCCATCAGAGGGAGCCATACCTATATTCCTAGGCCCATCCTGGTGGGCTAACCAGTTTCCCTTATCAGATGTATGGTTATTTTTTCCCCTAGGAACAGTGGATTCATGACCGGAGTTCCTCTCAGGGCACTGGGATTTTCCCTCACCAGATGTGATGCTTGGTTTCCAGCGGCTAAGGCTCGTGGGTGCCGCTCTCTGACTTCCTTGCTAATTTTTATACCCCAATTTTCTAAAAGGCCTTCATATTCAAAGATTCTATCAATATTACTTTGTGCAGACCATGTGGTCAATATTGATTTGTTCTCACTAATCCATGTGAGAGTGCTAAAATTCACCACTAGTAAATCTTCCGACATTAAGTTTACAAATGCCGGTATATGATGTAATAATCGTAGGATATTCGATCTGTCAATCAGAGTCAATGAACTGTGTGAAACCTGCGGGGCTCACTCGAACCCCCGTTCGGGGGAAGATGCAGTCCAGCAGGTGTCTATCGTCTCTTGAGCCAGCCGGCCTGCCGATTGGGATGGTGCTGTCTGATGAGTCTCAGCGGGTGATTGCCATCGGCTATCCCTTGTATGCACAGCCAACCCACTACATGGTAGTTCAGTCGTCAAAGTTAGGCTCTTTGCTTTAGCTTGGAATGTTTGAGGGGTGTTGATATTATTGCCAATGATAGTTCCAGGGGTACCATACTGCTGATTCTTGTTATGCATGGCCATACTACCTCCTATTTCGGTATCCGCCAGCTCTATCAACTCCCCAATGAGTGAGGCATCGAGACTGCTGTCTATGCCGCAGAGCTCATTTTGTGCTTGTTTTGATTGCGTTGTCTTAATTCCTGGAGCTGTCCACAGGCCTGGAAGCCCTTGTGGGAGGTGGTTTCAACTGTTTCCCCCACAATGCCTGGATCGTTCCTAGTTCTTGTGAAATAGTTATGTATGTATGGTTGACGAATATCTCAAGCCTTTTGCTTCAGGCTCAGCTTTCTGGTGCTCCTTAGCATTTTTATCCAAGGTCAGATCATTATTGTGCTCCTTGCGGCTGGCCAGATCTATGGAAGCAATGAGCTTTACGGGATTCACCAGTGCTAGTGGCTCCTTCTCCCGCAGCATCGGGCCTTGTGGACCTGCCAGGTCAGTCGGGCTAGGGGAGCTGTTATGACAGAGTTTTTTGTTGCTTTTTTTTTGCATAATAAGTTTATAGCATATACAAAACCTTAGGGAGATCTGTTGCCCTAGGTGATCTTCTCTGCCACCTTAGTTTGTTGTGTTCCTTGTATGTAAAAAAAAAAAAATCTCTGTGCCAGATTCCAATTATCACCAAAGATCCTATGGGCCCTCTGTTCCTTCTGGGCTTGGACTTGGCCTCCTTTGACTGCTTTGCCTGCTTCATCTGTGGCCTTTGCTCTCTTTATACTGTTTATAGCTTGGTTTTGACCTCCAATGTCCTGGTGGGATGGGCGCAGACCACAATCAGATTGATGCTACTGAGGAGGAGCTTGTTGCCGATGCTTGAGAGGAGGTAGAGACGGGGTGAATACTTAAGGCTACACCACCTCCTATCCTGACGGCTGGGCCTGGTCTAATGTTGTCTTAGAGCCCGTGGGGCTAGTCACTAATAGGATACTGATACCGGTTACTTTGAGTCTTGTTTAAGTGCTAGGTGCGGTATGCAGTGCTGTATCCAACAGTTGCCAAGGTGAAGTTCAGACGCCATGGGCAGAGAAGTACTGAGCGCTGCCACACCCCCTGCACTTACTGTCTTTCCACCTTGCTTTATCACTGCTTTTTTAGACCAAGGGGTGGGGGGGGCACGAGCAAGCTTACTTCTTCCTTTTTTTCCTTCTTCCTTTTTTTCCTTCTTCCTTTTTTTCCTTCTCAAGTCTCCAGATACTCTGCCTCTCTTGCTTTAAGGAGTTTGGGCTATGTCTGAGACCTGCAAAAGCAAAGGCAAGTGTTCAAAGTCACCAGCATAAAGAGACTAAGCGCCGCCACACCCCCTGCCACTTGCTGTTGCGGGACTTGCACTTGCTCTTGCTCTTGCTCTCCTCCACTTTACTTTATTGGTACTTTCTCAGGCCAAGGGAGGGCACGAGCATGCTTACTTCACCCTTCTCACGTCCCCAAATGCTCTTGGCCTCTTGCTTATAAAGAAGCTGTGGCTGAGGCCATAGCTGTGTGCTAGCAAGTAGCCATGCCAACCTGGTGAACAATGAACGCGCCTGCACCCGCCCCAGGACCAGGCTCTACTCTGACCCTATTGCTGCTGCAGCTCCCACCTGGACTTGGTTGTTGCCTCCGGGGCTTCCATGCGAATTTGTGGAGATGTGGGCATGTGGGTTACAGTCCCCCCCTCTGCAGTAGTCGTTGATGGTAGTCGTCGGCTCACTCTCGTTGCCAGCCAGAAACCCACACTCAAGCCACCATAAAGTAAAGAAATGCACCAGCACTCCGAGTGCCGGAGGAGGAGGGGGGTGGTACAGGGGGGACAAGAGGTCCAAGCGGCTGTGGGCTGAGGGCCGCAATCTACAATCCACATTCCAGTGAGGGGCCCGAATGGCAACCAAATGGCAGCCCCCCCTGAGGGCCCTACAATCAAGGAGGCCCAACAATAGCAGTGAACAGTAGTGGAAAAGCCGTGGGCCCCCTGTACCTGGCTCCTGACTCCCGGCTCAAGTAAAATCTGCAGGTATCCACGGGCAACCTCCAGGGCAGAACCTGGGTTTTGGCAGGTGCAGCGGACCGCACCAGCCCCCTAAACCCGGCTCCTGGCACCTTGCTCCCAGGTCGGGAAAAATCTGCGGGAAATCCGGGTGTGTGGATCGGCGGTTGGCGGTCAGAGTTCTGTGAACCATGCAGCAGCGCAGCCTTTTCCAGACTGCAACGTGCATCAGCAGAGTACTAACGCGCAATGTTTCAGTCCATAGCTGTACATGATGTGAATTCCTCAAGACCCCACAGTACTTGATGGTGTAGTACTTTGCTTTGGCTGATGTGATGAGCTGTCTACATGTTGTGCAGAGGGACTTCAGTATCATGAGGTCATTGGGAGTTCCTTTTTTATTACATTTTCTTTCTGGTCTGCTGATGGATTATTTCAGCAAGGCATTTAGGAGTACCAGGGTGCTGAAGTCTTTGGTTGGCACATGCATGTCTTAATTTGGGTTTGGATTTTGACACAGTTTTCCAAAAAACGTGATGAAGTTGTTTAGTAGGGTGTTGGTGTCAGATGTTGAGATGATAGGGTAAAAGAGGAGTCCAAGCTTTAGGTTGCCTGTGGAGAAGTCTTTCAAGAATCTGAAGGGTTGTTTTTCTTTTTTGGGTTTACCTTGTATTGTTGGTAGAACACGTGGATACGGAGATGGGAATAGCGAAGTGGTCCATCCTGTCCAGGGCTATGGATGATTTTCATTGGATTGTTGGTGATGTTGAGAAGGCAAGGTCTATGATGTGGCTTTTGGAGTGTGTTGGTTGAGTGGGATGCTGTACTACATTGAGTGTGTCAATGAGGTTGAGTACTGTGCACTTGTTTTTTTTGGTCTTATATTGTCTGGGAGGTGAAGTAACTGAAGAGGGTGATGTGGGCATATTAGATGGATGATGTGGCCAGGAGAAATGAGAATGTATCCCTGAAGTGCTTGTTCCGCATTGTAGGCCTGTAGATGAGATGGAAGGTGGTGGTCTGAGTTGCATGGAATGGGAACTAGCATGCCAGCAGCCCCATGGTGTTGAGTGTTACTTGCTTGCCTAGGGTGTAGGACCAGGAGTTATCTGATCCCATTTCCATGATCAATCTATTCCTGCATTTTGTGCTATCTGTATTTGGTCACAACTTGCTTGGGTACCCATAGAAAGGGAAGTGCAGCAAATAATCTGTGAAAATATTTCTGAACCTATCAAGTAGGGAAGTATGGAAGTTAAGGGAAAAGGGGGTGATTTCAATGTGCATTGAGTACAGGAAGAAGCAGTTTTCGGAAACTTAGGCAACCTGCAATTGCTTCCTTATGTCTGTGTCCAAAGACTTAATGACTCCACAACCCCAACGCACAGGGTGATTGTCTCCAAATGGTGAATATATTTAGGAAGATTCTGAGTTACTTTCCCCTCTTGCACTGAAAACGGTGATCTCATTTTCTTCTGCTTTAAGATGGCAATTACTGACAACCATCACATGTTGCATAAGCTTCCCAACAACATTTCTGAGAATTATCAGAACCTGACTGTAGAGTCACCACATGGGAAGTAGAGTGTCATCTGCATATGGCTGCATGATGGCTGTGAAATCTTTGTGAAAGAGTTCTGTACAGTTTGAGAATTACTAGAGGTATCAGGGAGCCTTGTTGGAATTCTCTCAAGTTAAAAATTGACAAACCTAACTATTGCTCGTAGAATTCCTTTTGGCTCATGGAATCCCAACTACTCTTTTCACCAGCCCTGTGAGCAATCAGGATTGTAACTTCAACAGGAATCTTACTATGACCTTAGAAGTAAACCCTAATCCTGGTGCAGGTTTTTTTTGGAGTTCTTTGGTTCATCTGTAAAATACTGCTATTTCAGCCGGACTTTCCGTGCAAAGTGGTGATGAATGCAATGTCATTGTGGGAATTCATTGTGTTTAGAGATTCTTGCAATTGTTCAGGGAAATGGCTGCCTCTGTATTTACCAACTAATCGGATCTCACTCATGATCTTAAAAACCTCCACCTGCTTTCCGTCCAAAAATGATAGTTTTACAAGCCTTAACATTGACAAGCAATTGTCAAGGCTTTTATTTCCCGGACAACACTCAAATTCTGTACCACAGCGCATGCAAAGATGCTCAGCATTTAAAGTCTTCCACGTACCACAGATCTTTGGAAACAGACTGGGAGGCAAGTATTTTCTTCCCTGTTCCTGATGCTGTTGAACAGACTTCTTCAAGAACTTAGCCTGCCTACAATTGAGAAAGAGACTATATTGTTCCAAGGTATAATGTACAAATGTGAACAATGGTACATCATACATCTTTGTTTCTGTAATTTTGGCTTAGCACTGGGAAACTCTAAAGAAGATGTATGCTTAATAAACTGTCAATGTAGGTGGCTTTACAGAAAAGTTCAGAGTTACATAACTGGTTCAGTTAGGTTTTAAGCCTAGGACTAGAGCTGGGCTGACTCCTTCAATACATGTTAGTCTTACAGAATCATATGCCTTGTCTCCTGAACACTGCAGATAGGTCTGAAACCAGAACCACACCCAACCTCCCTAGAACCATCCAGAGACCCTCAGACTCAACCTTGGTCTTCAATGGCAAGAACCTGAGACGCGCTTATGTCTAGATAAGCTATTCATTGGGTTTAACTGGGATCAACGTAACTGTGCATCTCCCGACAGGAGACCCATTTTTTGTATCTGAGATAACGATTTACATATATCTTACGCAAGCAAGCTGACTCAGACTGTTTGTACCTGCTCCCCCGACTCATGGTACCAACCTTTGCTGCTTCGCCATTCCGCTCGCTTCACATGGTCTACTGGCCCAGAAAACCACCTTCTCTATCTGTCTCCACGAAGTCCTCACTTCATCCACCTAATGTCTGACCTCCTTTACTTAAACTACCTTAACTCGAGATTTATCTAAAGTTTGCCCACTGGGGTCAGTCTTGCCAGGTTTTTGATACTACCTACCCATGTATAGGATTCTCTTATAAGTTAATTGCATGTTAATTTGTTTCAAGTAGATGTCTTGAAAATCTGGTCTGGTTCCTGTGCTCATGGACCAACCGCAGATACTCATTCTTTAACCATACAGGCAGATAACTGCTAGGACTCATCCATGGCTATTCGTGGGCCATTGAAACTCATTTTAAATAGTGACCTTTGACCTGCCTTAAGTGTTTTCCTTGTCCCACTTAAGAGTTCTCCTGATGCCCCAGGCTGACATTTGCTGGTATCTTCATAGACTGGCAGATCAGAAAGATCTCTCTGTACTTCCTTCCTCTGACACCAAGCAGAGTCTGCTGCGAGTCAAGTTTAAAAGTCTTTCTACATTGAACTCATCCTGCATTAAACTTACTAATCCAGCACTGTTCCTATACCCCCAGGGCAAACATCTACTTTCCTATCTTCCATCCCGAGGGCAGTCACTGGACGTTTGTAGGGCCGGGGGATTGTTTGTACAGATGCAGTTCTAACAATGCAGCTATCCCTTGTGTTTTCTAGTGCATGCCATTGCACTCAGAGTACAGAATGCATGCATGCTTTCATAAGTAGGGAATGCTAAAATGGAGGCTTGGCAGGTGGTATGTTACGTGGGATTTATATTGTCTGCACCCGCCGGTTACTCTTACTCTATTTGTGATGGTCCTTCCAGTCTGCAGTGGGCTAGTGCCTGGATACCCTCACTGGTGACAAGTAGCGCTCTACAAATCTACTGATTGATTGAGGAAAAATGCCAAACACTGGAAAGTAGGGTGGCAGAACAAGTGTCGCAAAGAGGTGGTGGGAGCCCGAGGCAGGTTCCAGCGAGGACAACCTGGCTGCCGTTCAGTGGGATGCTAAAGAGGGCGCCCTGATGAAGTTAGCATGGATCTGCAGTTACAGGAGGCTGTAAAAAAACCTTGAAACCAGGATATCACAAAGAGCCCTCATTCCGCGGATCAGGCTTGTAATGTCACAGAGGCTTCCACGCCTCTACACAGTTTTGGAATCAAGAGCACTTTATATGCATATAAATGGCACTTTCGAAGAGGCAGGCAGTGGCGGGCTACTGACATGAAATATCAGTTGGCCACACTGGCAGGAGATCCCCTTCAGCAATGAAAAAGGGCAGAGAGGAAGACGAGCAGGCGACGCGGCACGAGGGTCTGCCAGAGGTATGCTCTCATTGTCTGAGAGAGTTGGCAGCATTGCCAAGAAAGAACAGCCATAACAACTCACTTTATCCCAAATAAGCCAACAGCCAAGTCTGGAAATACCAATGATGGAGAATTCAGTCCTGTATCCTTGGGCTGCAGGCCGCTCTTTCAGAAACCAGGGTTATAACAAGCCCATCACTCAAAAAACTGAAGACAGGAAGAGCTTGGGATCACATCCGTAAGACCGCAAGCCCATCAGTGGCCCGCATCCCATTCGCTGCCAGATGTCGTCTGCGTCAGATCAGAATGCACTTGGCTCATGCACAGATGGATGGATTTTGGGCAGCCAGGACCGAAGAAGCTCAAGCTGTACAAAAAATAAAATTCCAATGATATGTATTGCTTCCTTCCGCCAATGGAAATCCAATTCTCTGCCAAGCACTTTGGTCAGCTTCCAGGCTGACTAATGAAAGCTTGTGCGCACTGTATTTAAATAAACAATTCTTCCATTGCGTACCATGGCTAAGGTCGGATGAGTCCAATATATTGTCTTGCACTATAAATGAGTCAATTCAGCTGCTAAAACTGTTTATAAGCTGGATGTGCGATCAAATGAATTTATTACAACCTTGAGGGAATTAGGATAACTGTAAAATCTTACCCAAGCCAATAACACCTTCAGTTACTCTGAATAAGCAATGATTAGGAATTCAATTTTAATTTCATGGGCAGAGCAGTAACGCACAAAGTTTTTAACTCTTAATTCGCTTCTTTGGCAACCAAAAAGCAGTCCTGGGATCTTCAGGACTGGTATAAATAACTTGGGACCAAGTTTCTGGAGCTCCTGAAAACTCCAACTGCTCTGAAAACGTCCTCTTTCCTTGGTGCAAGCCCAGAGGTCATTATCCCTTACAAACTGCCCTGTGCTTCAGTGCCTTGACAACATACTTCATTTCCTCTCGTGATGTTTTGAGAATCCTGGTGGCCTCCCATCCTCCACCACTGCTTTGGTTTGGACACTGCCACCTTCCTGTAAAAGCGGTCAATCCATCTGTGGAGTAAGCGTTCCGTACCCATCATTGGACTGGGGGGGGGGGGTGTTCTTGTCAAAACAAGCACTGGCACCTCCAAAGGAAACCCTGGGAGCAGGAGGTACTAGGGGGCACAGCACGGCTCAGAGATAAGCGATGTAATGATCCTTCAAAAGCACATTTATACCCAACTCCCGCTGGGCATACCCCGCTTACCTTCAGTGATGATTTAAGTGACCGATAATTTTAACTACATTTTTTTAAACTATTTTATCTTAGCCAGAGCTCAAGCTGCGATAGTTAAAATTACATTGTTGTAAATATTGTCTTGTGAACAGGACCGGTCTTGAGGTAATCAGACAGACACACAGACACACACACAAAAATGTCATTACTAACGTGGTGCTTCTGAATAGCCTTTTGGTACTTGGCCTTTGACCTATAGAATGGTGCATGAGTGAGACACCCTACAGTATACATTGATCCACTCCCATACCTGCTCAGGTGATGACCCTGTCGAGGAGAGAGCAGTGGTGGGGCGTGGCTAGGCAGAGAATGGAGTGAGATGCAGGACTCTGGAGCTCCAGTGTCCTTGGCCCCATCTGACCCCACTCTGCCCATCCTGACATAAGGAAGAGGGTAGGGGCTGTCACCTCGATCCCTCTACCTGCAAGGGCATCCCCTTGACAGCGATTTGGGACTGAGGAGTGCTGTTTGTCTGCGATCCGAGCCGCAGGCATATGGTGTCCTAAAATGGCAGCCGGCGGCTCAGGGACTCCCGGTGCTGCAGAGGCTCCAAGATTGCGCCAGGGGGAGCGAATAGACTTAATAATGCTGGTGGGGGAGGCCCTGGCCGGATTTGAGTCCAACCGCAACCCCGGCAGGAAGAGAATAGCGGCCTCAGCAGATGACCCTGAGGCCAAGGGGGACCCTAAAACAACGGTTGTCCTCTCGGCCTGCCCGCCGGCGTGAGGCTACCCGAGGAGCTGTGAGGCCGGGAGCGGCGCAGGATGGAGGCGGTACGCCCTGGAAGGTGAGCCCCACCCTCCCTGCCAGAACACAGCATGGTGGGCACGGCTGAGAACTGGGCTGTGGTCGCGTGGCAGCCTAACGTGGTGGCCGATGGCTCAGTAACTGCCGGAGCTGCAGAGGAGCCAAAATTACACTGGAGAAGAGGCGTACCCTGCTAAACTGCATCGTGCTGGTGCGGGGGGCCCTAGGCTAAAAGGGGGCCAGCCGCAACCCCGGAGGACAAAGACTGCAGCCTCGGCAGGACAGGGGCAATACTTACTGCGGAGTGTTGAGCTCAGGCTCGTGAGTGCTGGACTTCGGACCCCAGTGGAGGTGTGGTGGTCGTATAGGCGCCTGCTGCAGGGAGGTATATTGAGAGGCAACTACGGCCCGCAAGGAGCGACAGAAGCCAAGTAGGGATGCATACACTATTTCCTGGATCACCGAACGCCCCTCTGGGCGCTGAGGGGGAAGAGTCCGATAGTGCCCATGTGGGGCCTGCAGAACGGTGACTTTTCGATCCTTCACCTCTCTGTTGACCTAGCTAGGAAAGACATAATAAAAGTGGCAGGAGATGGGGGCAGAGAAGACTGGAGACACCTTACCAGGTGGCAATGAAGTCCTTCACTCTTCAGCTAGTTCTTTTACTCAATGAGCGCCTGGGAGGGTGACCCTGACTGTTAATGAACCGCAAGACAGGACTGCGCTGGAGGGCCCCAAACCAACAGAAGCGCAACTTGCCATGCCCACGAACTACAAACTGAAAGAAAACGTTGCCCATCTTAGGGTGTCGCAGGAATGCGATATAGCGGAGAAACTCGCCAGCTGGGCTCTCTGCATACCAGAGAGACTTTCAGCGTCCAGGGGTTAGTGGTGGACGGTGCAGAAGCACACCATAGGCAAAGCACTGAAAGAAAAAAAAGAAAAAGAGACAGGGACCTGGGGGGCCCCCGGTGGCTGAGAGCAGCCAGTGGTGACTCGGAGCAAACACCACCAGCGACAACGATAGCGCCCTCCACTCCAAGACATCCTACAGGCCATAGCGGCATCCAGAGTGGCACTTGAGGTCAAAATTGACACCCTGAGCATTGATCTGGGCCTTCTGCATGACGGCCATCATTGTTTGGCGAAGAGGGTCACCGCGACTGAAAGGGAACTATCAGAGGCATCCCCTGCATTAGCACTGGTGGGTGGCCTCATAACCTCCTTTGAAGCACGCTTAACAACACTGGAGAGCAGAGCGAAAGATGCTGAGAACAGGCCATCAGTAGTAGGGTTCCCGGAAAACATTGAAGGTTCAGACATGGTGCGACTCCTGGAAGATTGTCTCAGAAACGTGGTGGCCCAGGACCTCTCCTTCTTTGCCCAGGAACAGGCCCACAGAGTGCCGACTCGGTCATTTCCCCTAGGCACTCCACCGAGGCCGGTGGTAGCGCGGCTTCTTCACTTTAAAGATCAATATTACATTCCACAACAAGCGAGACTACGAGAGTACCTGATGACGGAGAACAATAAGTATCAATTTTCCCAGATTTCTCCAGAGAAGTGCAATGCCAGAGAACGGCATTCACTCATGTGAAACAGAAACTTCAGGAACTGGGGATAGAATATGCCATTCCGTTCCCTGCATGACTTCGAGTGGTAACTCCGATAGGAGTGCAATTTTTTTCTACACTGCAGGACGCATGGTTCTGGATGGAACTGCAACCTAATCCGGGCCCGATCGGCCTACCCCGGATGCAGAAGAAGAATGTCAACCTCGCTCCTGCCGAGGGAGACCGCCTGCACTGGTTGACCCGCCCACCACAGGAGGAAATGCAGAAAGAATGTCAGAAAGTGGTCGCTGCGGTCACCTCGTTGGGTGGATGGTCATCGGGCCCCATGTCCCTATCCCAGGGGGATAGTGAGGAGAGAACGGATTTTGACAGCGAGTCCACTGCCTCTGCGCACTCCAGTGTGGTTCTCACTGTTGTCGCCCCGGGAACTGCAGATGAACTAATTTAGCTATACTTGCTGGTCCCTCAGCTGGTATCTACCCTGAGGCATCGGGGTAGAAAAAACACTTCATTTCCACACCGCCTGTTACTGTTGACATAAAAAGAAATCCCATACGACTTTTATATGGCAGAGATATATTACCTGGGGTGGGGTGGGAGCTGGGAATGCCCAGAGCCAAGTGTTGCAGTATGCCTGAACTATCCCCCACCCCCCGCAAGGTGTGGCCTGAGCGTTAAAAGGCATGAACATGTTTGATTTTTGGTTGTTTGGTAGTTTGGGTGAGGGGGTCACACCGCTTGTCCCAGGAATTGGGAACTTGGAAGAATGTTTTTTAGTTAAAGAAGGGACTTCTTTGTGCTGCCTAAACCTGATACACATTCGACTTGCTGTGAGAAGGGTTCTCTTGAAGATGGGACCTGAGCCCCTACAGCTCCCAGTATGCCCCACATTGCACACCCGATGGATACCACATTGAATGTTAAGGTTCTAACATTGAACATCAGAGGGATGCACTCAATGGCCAAAAGGCATAAAGTATTTTCACATCTCACTAGACAAGGAATCCACATAGCTCTGTTACAGGAGAACCACTTGGTTGCCAAAGTGGGGCGCGCACTCCAGCGGAGATGGAGAGGTCAGGTCTATTGTACCATTTACTCTGCTTATGCAGAGGGGCCCTTGTATGGATTAAACCCGGTGTTCCATATCAACACATCGCTTTCATCATAGACCCTCTGGGATGCTATGTCAATGTCATTGGGAAGTTGGATGGGTGGGAGATGGCTGGAGCATCTATGGGTGGGAGATGGCTGGAGCATCTATGGGTGGGAGATGGCTGGAGCATCTATGGCCCTAACACTGACCATTCAGGATTTCTGTCGTCCCTCTCCGAATGCCTGGCCACTTCATGGGACCTGTACTATTAGGTGGGATTTTAACTGTATCGCTGACACAACTTTAGCCAGATCAACCCCGCCCCTCCTCCCCCCCCCCCACCACTGTAGAACTCCCCGACTACTCAAACGGCCGGTACTTTCCGGAACTGGCAGAGGGAATGGGGGCTAATTGACTCTTGGTGAGCTCATCATCCAAAGGGCAGGGACTACTACTTTTACTCCCCACTGCATGACCTACATGTGCGCTTAGACACCTTCTTGTATTCACCAGATGTCCATGAGTTGGCGCAGCTGACTGAATAGCTGACCAAAACAATTTCAGACCATAATCCTTTATTGTTGTGACTTGGTTGGTCCCCCATCCGATTCCCAACATATATGGCAACTAGCAAAGAATCCAACAGGGTGTTTAATAGAAACAGCCCTCCTAGAAGATCAGGCTTTTAAAGACGCCATTGGTTCTGACATATCAGCTTATTTTGAGGCAAATGAGGGGTCTACAGACTCAAGGCTGACAAAATGGGATGCTTTTAAAGCAGTAATTAGAGGATGCTGTATTTCAGCAGCTAAGAGTGAACGCCAATACGTGACTTCATGACAGAGAAGGCCGAGCAAGAGTTGCGATGACTAGGGCAGAGGCGCCTGGGCGACCCAGATCTTGAAGCATCAGTTCTTGAAGCCCGGGAGAAAGTGCCGGTAGAGGTCGAGAGGCTGCGCCCTCCGAATGCATGCATTCGGAGGGAGACCGTGCGAGCTTCCTTCTGGCATGGCTGGCGAACCCAGCACACAGGGGATCGGTCATAGTCGAACTGCACACACCCTCGGTTCAGGCAGTATTACCAGACTGCAATTAATCAAGACTTTTCTTTTACAATTATTACTCGAACCTTTACACCAGTAAAGTTCAACCATCTATGACGGACATCCAAGATTTGTTATCACATCTCACCCTCTCAGTAATCTCGAAACAAGAAGCGGACGCCTTGGGAGCAGCAATCACATTTGCTGAGGTGAGGGCTGCCATCACATGTATGGCGTGAAATAAAACCCCGGGACTGGATGGTCTCCCGGTCGAATTTTACATATATGGCAACAAGCAAAGAATCCGACAGGGTGTTTAATAGGAATGGCGCTCACAATATCCCACCCAATATCTCAAATATATCAGTCTCCACGGTGCTCCCAGAAGGGAGGACACACCCCTCTCCCCCAAAAGTTTTTTTCCTAAGAAAAAACAAACATATATAATCTAAGGCACTCGTATCAAATACATTTAGCCATTATCTGTATCTTTGTGTTCAGCATATCCACTTGTTTTTATTGTATATAATCTTCAATTCCAGACAACACGTGTTTCGTCATGCGAACAATACTCGCTTTGACTTCGTCAAGGTTTTATTAAAAATATCAAGGAGTCAGTCCTCCCACATTTTGCCACATCGTCCTCATAATCTTCCAGTATAATGTTGTGTTCTTATGGAAAGTGGTGTTCCAAGTAATCCTCTAACAAGTTCACATCCTTCACCTTGCTCATTTATCGGTATCTTGCTGTATTAGCATGTGGGTCAACGTTCCGAAAGGTGTGTACGCATTAAATCATCTGGAAACTAGGCCCAAAATTAGTCTGCATGTACGAGGAGGCCAAAAAATTTGGCACTCTCCCATCATCGGCTCGGGAAGCCCTCATTGTTCCTCTTCTGAAACCGAGGAAACCATCCACCAATGTACCCTCTTACCAACCTTTATCAATCCTGTCAGTGGATTACAAGACACTAAGCAAAATCCTAGACACACGTCTATTGTGTCATATGCCACACATGGCTCAATGGCGATCAGGCAGGGTTCATCCCTGGGCGACGCACAGCCTTTAATATACGCCACCTATTCTCCCTATAGATAATGACACTTACAATAAAGATAGTGCAGTGACCTTCGCTATAGATTTTGAGAAAGCTGTTGATAGCTTAGAAGGGCAGTACCTATATGAAGAGTTATGTAAGTTTGGCCTTGGCAAACAATTTGTCTCCTGGACTCAAATACTTTATGCTACACCATGGATCAGAGTTTGCACGGGTAGAACCATCTCAGAAGACTATCGGGTGGGGACGGGGACCAGGCAGGGCTGTCCACTCTCCCACCTGCATTTTGCCCTTGCTATTGAGCCACTCGCATGTATAGCTCGGAAGGGACACGCCTACAGAGTTCTGAGGGTGGCGGAGTGCAACCATCACATTGAACTATATGCAGATGATCTGCTATTTCTAAGTGATGCAGTAGGCGCCCTTCATGGGGCACGGAACCTATTGGATAGTTGTGGCTCTATACTGGGGCTCAGAGTCAATTGGTGAAAGTCTAGACTATTTCCTGTGATGGAGGGCCGGGAAGCCACTCTGGACCTTGGTGACCTACAGTGGGAACCTCGCTGCTTGGCATACTTGGGAGTGCATGTTTATCATAATCGAACCAACCTCATGGAGGGGAATGTGGAGCGGGCACTACGTGGGCTTTGCAGCAAGATGTCTTTCTGAGAATCATTACCCCTTCTCAGTTGCAGGGCGGGTCGCACTACTGAAAATGATCGCCCTACCCCGCTTACAATTTTTTTTTTACCACTCTCCCACTATGAATCCAGAGAGCTTGTTTCAAGGAACAGAATTAGCTGATTATTGGCTTCCTGTGGGGGTCTGGCAGACGGTGGGTTGCACTCGCTGTGCTGCAAAGGCTGGGGACGAATGGGGGGTGGGGGGGCTGGCCGTTCCTGACTTCGAGGCATACTATTTGGTGGGGAAACTGCAGTGGCTGATCCAGTGGATAGCCAATCGCATGATGCCAGACAGAGAAGTTGCCCCCTTTACTCCGGACCTTCAGTCATTAGCCAAAATTGCATTCCGGCTGGGTCTCCAAGGTACATCCAGCCCCATTGAGTTGAAGGTAATGCGCAATTGTTGGCTGCGATATCCCCGAAGGTCAAAGTGTGTCATACTTTAGGCTCCTGAGATCCCATTACGGTGTTTGTCAGTGCTCCCTCATGGGGGTGATTGGAGGAGAATTTTGAGTTGGGTGGAGGCGGGAGCGACCTCCATGGGGGCCTTGTGCGAAGCTGACGCCCTCTTACTTTTTGAAGAATTTCAAGAGTAGGGTCTGCATCTCCTAACAAAAGAGTTCGATATAATCTGCCCCAAGGACACTTTCTCCTGTATGGAGCGGTCACTGAGGCGATCGTCAGGCATTGGTGGGGGCGGGTGGAGCCTCCCCTTTCGGGAGTCTATCAATATCTGACATGTGCCACTGGCACCCATAAAGCAGTGACGTGCCTATAGAGAAGGAGAATACAGGCAGCGCTATTCCAACCGTTCACGGCTCTCAAACGTAACTGGAAAGAGGACTTGGGCACCTTAATTATGGCTGAAAACTGGGGGAGGGAGGGGGGAAATACGGACCTGGATCCCTAAGGTCTCTAGAAATGCTTGGTTCAAGCTCAGAAATGTATATGTCCTCCAGAGAGCATATCTGACGCCAGGCAGGCTTCATAGACATTTTGGTATGGTAGAGGCCAGATGTCCAAGATGTGGCGAGGAAGAGGCAGATTTTTTGCATATGTTCTGGGCTTGTCCGACTTTGGGAGACTTCTGAAGCTCTGTTGTCAACACATTAGCAGAAGTCATCGATTGTGAGGTTCCCTATGATTCCAGACACTGTTTGCTCAGCGGTTATGCCCACACGGCTTGTCATAAGGTAAGTAATCAGTCCCAAGACTTAGATCTTCTACTGGCTAAGAAGGAAATAGCAACCTGGAAAGCGACCTGGGGTCCCCAGAAAGTGAAATGGAGACGGGAGGTGCTGAAATGGCCAAAAGCAGAGGAGACGGTGAGATACCCAGAATATAAGCGAGGCCAGGATAATGGAAAGGGCCCAGGCATGGAGTACTCTAGTATATGACCTGTAACATCTGGGTGACGTTCCCCGGGAAGAGGCACCAACCCCTTGAAGGCCATGGGACGATCACTGCCAGAGATACCTGACAGATAACTCACCACCCAATACCCGTATAGTGTGAAGTAGAACAGAGAGAGAGCGAGAGTGAGAGAAACCACCTGGAGACACCCAACAGCAATAGACATTAGGCATATATTGGCAATATTGAACGACATGGCGCACACGGAGGGGGTTGGTGTTTGAGGGTTGGGTGGCAACGGGAATAGGCTACAACAATGGGAAGACTTAACACTGACGGATGGCAGGAGGAGAGGGGTTAAGATTCACACTGGAAATGTAATTAGATAAAGATAACCAATAGTTCATACCCAGAAGATATGCAATGATTAGTGTATAATGTGTACATTTATGTTCCAGATATGAAAGACTGTAATTGAAAATACTAATACACTTGTTACAAAGTCATGACATGCAGTAGTCGGGACTCCCAATGTACCTATATTGTTATGAATAAAGATCAATAAAGTATGTTAAAAAAAAAAAAAAAAAAAAAAAAAAAAGGAGAGCAGTGGATTATTTTTTTCTCCCCTCGTTTAGCCACCCACACACATCTCCACCAACAGCATTCATTCAACTGCACACCGGGAAATTCAAACTACACTCTCTAACCACAAACTGAGGATTTCAAGCTGCATATTATTCACAGAGGCCTTGTGGTTGTGAAAGCACAGGGAAACCATTAAATACCTAACACACAAACCTCTCCTACTGACTCTAGAAAGTACATTTCCAAACATTTCACTTCAAATGGATCACATCCTACCTTCAAAACAGAACAAATGTAATCTATTCTCCCCCTTTCTCATCCCAACCCTACTTTACAAAAGCAGGGGTCCTTCAATGATCAATCATCTCATCTATGTGTTTCAATATCTACATGATGTCATTACCACAATTGATCAATGAATTTCACTCTCATGCTACAACTAGGCAGATGATACACAAATACTCCTTAAATTGGAATGCCCCAAAGATATTGGAAAATTACAAATCTTGAGTTCCCTCAGAGTTGTTGCTCAGTGGATGACCTGGAGCCGACCCAAAGTGAATGCTTCCAAAACGGAAAAACTCACATGTGCCGAATGGAAAAATTATGATCCACTGTCCGCTTGGCCCGACCATGTGGGACCACATCCTCTAATATCTAAGAAAGTTAAAAACCTTGGAATTACCATGGACTCCAAGTTAACAATGAATGCTCAAGTGGGCAAATTGGCACGATCAAGCTTCATCACCTTGAAAACTCTGCAACTCACCTTTCCCCACTTGGGATTTCCACACAAGGTCCAGGCTACTATCTCTCTTGTACTGCCTAAACTAGATTGGCCTCTACCATGGATCATCTTTATCTGCTATGAAAAAACTACAGCACATCCAGACTACTACTGCTACACGTAAAGCCACAAGCCCACATCTCTCCTGCCTTGAGTGCAATACATTGGTTACTGATTGCCAGAAGATCCACTTTCAAGCTGCTGTGTTCCACCCACAAAGCAGTACATGGAACAGGACCTCTTTTCATCAGGAATAAAATCTCAAATACATTCAACAAAGAAACCTCTGCTCCAGATTGGCACCCCGCCTTAAAAAACCACCATACAAGAAAAAGACTATAGGTGGTACACCCTTCTCTATTCAAGCGGCCAAACTATGGAATTACCCCCAAATATAAAATTCACGGATAACTATCTTGTCTTCAGAAGACTCCTCAGGAGCTGGCTCTTTCCTTCATAACCACAATATCCAAACAGCAGTGGACTGCATGTGCCTGTGTTGGTAAACATTTATAATCTGATTATGTGTATATATCTAAATAGGTGTACTTCTTTAATAAATATGTATAATTACTATTTCATAAAATTAAAATATGTACATACTCTAAGCCGGTTTAACAAGTGTATAATTTATACAATCTATGGGTATGTATATACATATATGTGCATTTATTTTTGAATGCTTAACACGTTCATAGGTCATTGCATAGTTCCTAGATAAATTGTTAGATTAGATGCTTATGATTCCCAGCTTTCATTTTAGCTATCACAGTGAGCAAATGTTATCATAACTATTTTATCAGCAAGCATTTCGCTATTAAAAATTGAGGAAAGATAAATGTTAGAAAAGTACACATATAAAATAACATCAAATATTGCAAATTGTGAAAGTCTGTTTATACAACACAACTTTAAATCTCAAAATATTATATCCGTTATTACATTCCTTACACATATATTCCAGTACTGTGTATTTACCTATTACTTTAGTCCTACTGTGCAAGAGAGAAAAAAATACTCTCTCGTAAGCTTTACTCTGTCTCCCCATCACCCTATACCTCTTATCAATCTATCCTCCATCCCCACTCTTTGACTCATCCCAAACCCATTCTACTACTATGATCTCCAAAAATAACCCTTCCTAGACTCTTCCCTCCTCTACCGCTCCTCGCTCACCCCAAACCTCAAGTTTACTACTATGAGCTCCCAAACAACCCTACTAAATCCTCCTTCGTTTATCCCTCCTTTAACTCGTCCCAAACCCCATTTTACTACTATGATCGCCCTAATCCCTTTCCTCAAAGTCTTCCATCTTCCCTCCCACCTTTACTCATTCCAAGCCTCATCTTATTACTCTAAACTACCAATTAACACTTCTGGATCCTTCTCCTCTCTATCCCTCCATTATTTTATGTAAACCTACTAACAAACTAACATATCCTTTGCCCAAATCAACTCATACTAGTACTCATAGTGTACTCATATTTCCTTCCCTATACTAATCCACCACTAATCCTTTTGGGTTCCGAAGTAGCGTGCTACTCGCCGAAAAGCACTTCAACACATCGTCGGGGTAGTAAGCGCTATATAAATACAATTACTTACAGTGCAAAAAAAGGGAGAAAAAGACATTTCTGAAACAACTGCCCTAAAATGTGAATCCCTCGAGTCTTTACCAATAAATACAATTAGAGAGATGATGAGTACTGTCCGTTCCTGGTGATTTTCACTGCAGAATTATTGTGTGTAATGTTTGCACTGTGATGCACTGTGCTGCTGTAACCTGTTGGGATGTCTACAGTGGAAGATCACAGGTGGGCGGGTAGTGCAGTATAAATATGTGACACCTGATAAAGTGACTTGTATCAGAAATCTGTTTAACAAAAATAAACTATGCATCGATTCTCACTGAATTTTGGGATACTAGTGTGAAGTTCCTGGATTCTCTGGTCTCACCCAAGTTTGTTCCATGAAAAGGCATGAGATCCTATGATGACTGGGATATTGGGTTTGACTACTAAGGAGGGAGGACGTCACCTAGCTTAGTCAGCAGCAAAGGGCAGGCCTAGCTATAGGCAGACAGGATGACCTCCATGCCATGTGCAACAGAAAGACACCGGACCACAGACACCAGTAGGAGCTGTGTGGGTGGATGCAAAGAGGAGGTTAGGAACCAGCAGCGGCTCGACCAAGGGTCTTCGTTCGGAAGGGTACCTGCTAAACCTGAATCAGTCCCACTGTAAGGACAATGAATCTGAGCACATCTTTAGAGCTAGGGGGTTTTATATGAAGACCTAAGAGAACCCTGCCTAACCTGTGGAACTGTGGAGCTAGGACAGTGGCCTAGGAAGGGAAACTAAAGCTAGAACAGAGTTAGAACCCTTGTACTGACAACAGCAGAATTAATCTATTTACAAACCATGAAATACTATAAATAGACTGTGGATTAAATATGACACTTTTCTGTTGATGAATCCCTGAAACTGAGGTTCACACCAAACATCTACGACGGTGTATGGTTGGAAAGCGCCTTGAACTGTCTCCATTGAAGAACACCACGAGGTTATCCATGAGAAAGGCCTGGGATGACCCATGAGTGTGGTGTATTCTGGTACAGGTGAAAGCCATTAATATTGTTAGAAGGGGCAGACCCTACATTCTGAAGGATACAGATCTCATGAGAGTAACCCCTCTTAAATGACAGTCAGACAAACTTTACTTGGACAATAATGCCAAAAAGCGCATACGGTAAGACCACATTGTCAGTAAGAATCTCAGTTATCAATATAACACGTTCAGATCATAAAAGACAATCTAAAAACATAGAATATGTATCTTAAAAAACCTTTATAAAATCATACATAGTTCATAACCGTCTCAAAAATTGATGAGGCCGATGGCCGTCACTCTTAAATGATGACGAAAGAAGATGAAGGACTGATTGTGCATGGAGGTGCTTAGAAAGCCCTGGGGGTGTTGATTTGTTAATACCACTCATCCAGTGAGTAACCACGACCATGTCAGCCGTTGTTTCATAGGGCAGGACCACAGTGGGATGGAAGGCTGGGGCAGGAGCGTGGGGCAGGAGCGTGGTGCAGGGGGTCCCTCATTTGTCCCATGGCCAATGAATATCTGAGAAATATGTAAAACTCTGGGGCCCCTCCTTATATTCAGCAGGTGAGAGCATGTAATTTTTAATTACACCACTGGCTGGCCTTAAGGGGCAGGATAACTCGGGGCATGTAATTTTTCATTACACCACTGGCTGGGCTTCAGGGGCAGGATAACTCCAGAGGATAAAGGATGGTTCCAAGAGAAGCGGGAAGGACAGAGGTATGGAGCGGCTTCATGAGGGGGTATGGGGACATGGCGATGGAGTCACCTGGTCACCAGTCTTTCTTTGTGCCCCATGACCTCCTTCTGCACAAATTCCCTCATTACCACCCCCCAACAGAGCCCCTCACCTCTCCACAGCCCCTCTCTAACACACTTGTTTTTTTTTTTTTAAGCACAGTACACTCACAATTACTTGTGTGACCTGCTTGGTACACGTTCTTTGCAGCAGGCACATTATCCATCCCTCCGAGGTACCTTATGATGAGTCAAAACTTCCACTAGACAAAACTCCATCTCTCTCCAGCACTAACTTTGATCATCAGAGTTATCTTGACATCTTTATTGTGCCTGAGACTGCTGGACACACAAGTAAGCTTCCTGTGGTTTTAAACCCATAAGTTACCCCCTCCCCCCCACCCAAGTCAGCGCCAGGAGCTGCTGCACTGGTCGCACCGTCCTAAAGCTGGCCCTGCAGGAGGACCCCCGAGAGTAATAGAACGTAGACTGATGTAATCTCGCGAGACATTTAGAAGTGGACAGAGCAGCCCGCGAGGCACACGCTCAACAGTTCACACCCCTGAATATTCCACGGTGCACAAACACACTTAGCAAACTCGAATAGCTGACCCATAACATACTCAAAAATATGGATTTTCTCTCTCACTTTGGAGGCTTCTTGCCTGGCCGTAAAACCATTTACAAAAACATGATTTTTAAAATGTGTAAGTCTGTGCATCAAACATCGCTAAAGAAATGGTTTTCTGCGATACACGAGGTTATGACAAATAATTCCCTTTTTATAGCAGCGCGTATCCGTCGGGGTCGTACATTACAGAGATGCTATCCGCAATGGCAGACACATTCAGCACAATTTCCCGGCGCTGAAAGATTTGTCATAAAACTCTTGTGCGCCTGATAGGGGCTCAGAATAGGTTGTATGTCATAGAAGTCACTCGGGTCCGGAACTAGATCTTATCAGTTGCTCACAAGGAGGTGGGGGATCAGCTGCCTCCTTACATATTATATACTCGTTATTAACTCAAGGAAAATATCTTGTGTGATAATGCACATATGTGAGCATATTTATCTGTATTTACTTTACAAAAACCTGGGAAGAGAGGCAATGTATATATCACATGAACTAACCTGCCGAATCACTTGTATGGATGTATGTATGAATAAGGTATTTTTTATAAAGCAAACTGTTATGATGTAGGTTACTTCTCATTTGCATGTGCTCCGTTCTATATTGTATGCAGTGCTTTAAATGGGCCGGTACTGTCCGGTACTGAGTACCAGCACTTTTTCATTTTCAGAAGTAGAGTACCTGCACTTCTCAAGAAAAACGTAATACTTTTAATTGGAGAGTACCGGCACTTCTCAAAAACAAGCAGGTACTCTGGCACTGAGTACCTGCACTTCTATTTTTCCATTTCGAGCACTGATTGTACGAGGTGTTGAGATCTAGCTTGTGAGGCAAATGCGGTTCCAAGATTGTCAGTTACCCAGGCGTCTTGGAAAGGACCGGCACCAAGTTCTGATCTCCAATAAATCTTTTTTATTTACGATCCAATGGTGGGTGGAGTACACCATCTTTGACGGGAGACACAACCTGGATAGATCCTGCTGCAATATCTCTTTCGATACTGCGGTGAGCGGTTGAGATTACCCTTGAACTTTGGCCACGGTGACAGAGGAGTGGTGGACAGCGGATTATTCGGAGGCGGACCTGGTACCTTGTGTTTGAATGGTACTGAAGTCAATCAATCAATCAATCAGGAATTTGTAAAGCGCACTACTCACCCGTGAGGGTCTCAAGATGCCACCATGTATCTTAAATTAAAGCCCTCACTGTTGAATTGAGTGCACGAGCCTCTGAGCGCGATGCGTTCCAGCCGTTGTTGAAGGAGACCCCATCGCGTGCGGCAGTACGCCTCCAAAGATTCACTTGGTTGCCCCTGACAATGGTGAGAGCGTCAGTGAAATGCAACACACTCCACGCTGAGCTGATGCCATCTGGGGCAAGTCTGTTCACAACGGTGAGCGCGTCATTTGAATGCAACGCACTTCAGTTCTGTGCAAACACTCTTCATGGTGATCTGCACACCAGCTCAACAGCGGCAATGGTGCACGCAGGATATCAGTGATCTGCACAGCCTTTGGCTTTAAAATAATAGTATACCAGTTACGGAACAGGCATCAACTTTATATTAATTACAACACTTAGGGCAGGTGCGATACCGGTGATCTGCACATCTTCAATAAAGCAGCTCTAAGATGCTGTTACTGCGACATTCATTAAATAATTGGCAGGCACGATAACAGTGATCTGCACACCTATCTATAGGTCACGGAAGGGTGTCACAGAGTGGGGGAGCAATTTTATTTGAAGGGACCAACTTTACACAGCATTTGGGCTAAAGTCTTCACTATTTTGTATAAGCGCCAATGGCAGCGCAAAGCAATACTATAAGTCCACCATTTTATTTTTATCCCAACCAGGGTCGCCTGGAATAATTTGGGAGGATTGGGTGGAAATTTTGGAGAATTACATTACTGCACTGGATGACCAAAAAAGCAAGGAAAAAAGCACTCTTACTGAGTGCATTAGGTAGTGGGGGACAAAGTACTTACCAGTAGCATTGGGTCCAAATGGTCAGCCTATGGATGATGTGTATAAAGAAGTGCTTAAATTGCTAGAGACCTTATTTGCCAAAGAGGTCAATTTGGTCATGGCTAGATATAAATTATATAAACAACCCCAAGGGAAGCATGAATCAATTGATGAATATGTAGAGAGGCTAAGGGAACTTTCTAGTAAAGTGTTGTTTTGGCAATATGACAGAAGAATTAATGTGTGCAGCTTATAGTTCAGTGTAGAGAGAAGATACAAGAAAGGCTAAGGACGTCAAAGGAGCCATCTCTTAAAGAAGCGGTTGAAATGGCAAAAGTGATTGAAGAATCTTAACGATGAATGAAGGAGTTGAATAAAAAGGAGAAAGCGGGTGATATTTCTATTGTAAATATTGATACTCAAAGTGGAGAAGGGGATGTTAGCGTTGTAAAGAAAAATGAATGAAAAAGGACAACAATGTCTGCATTCAAAAGCAAAGTGAAAGAGTGTACTCGCTGTGGAAACACATACCATAACTCAAACTCTAAGCGGTGTTTTGCAAGCAATAAAGATTGCAGGAGTTGTAGACATAAAGGTCACTTTCCAAGAATGTGTAAGGAAAACAACGAATGGGGGAAAGAGAACAAATCTAGATTAAGTGTAGTG
Source organism: Pleurodeles waltl (assembly GCF_031143425.1). Taxonomy (NCBI): domain Eukaryota; kingdom Metazoa; phylum Chordata; class Amphibia; order Caudata; family Salamandridae; genus Pleurodeles; species Pleurodeles waltl. Next base: position 1,688,319,683 of record NC_090445.1, read on the forward strand.
GAGGGAGCAGATGACGTCAAGGATGGTAATAGAGTGCTGGTGGTAGATCATAGTACAGAAGAGAAATGTGACGTGTACATGTTCAGGTGACAAGAGGAGAATGGTGCATCCCACTGCTAAATTTAGGGTATATGGGCGTGAAGTAGCACTTACGGTTGATTTGGGCTCTATGTATACCATCTTTCCGGAAAAGTTATTCAGGGTGCATTGGGGAGCTGTGAAGTTGTTGCCTAAAGACATCAATCCAGGAAGGTTGGGGGTTACCAGGGGTAATCCATTGATATTGTAGGATACATGAAAGGGTGTATACAGTATGGAACGGGGTCATAGAAGGCAAGGTGTTTGAGTCAGTAAATGGTCCTCCAATATTAGGATGGATGCACCAGTTTGATCTAAATATTAAAAATGAACCCTAGTGCTCGGAATCAGTTAATGGTCGTGGAAGAAATTGAACTAGGAGATGTGCTCGACAACGCCAAAAATGTTTTTAAGAAAAACCTTAAACGCTTGAAAGGATAAGTGCATTAAATCATATTGAAGGAGGACGCTGTACCCATACAGCACAAGCTGAGGAGGGTGTCACTATCAGTAAGGGATGATGTTAAAGAATTGTTGCATGACATGTTAAAGGAATGCATTATAGAACTTGTGGTGGTTTCTCAATGGATCTCTCTGGTGGTTATCACCCAAAAACTGGATGGTCGATTGAGATTCTGTGTGGATTTGAGATCCTTGAATCAAGGAATTGTAACAGATACATTCCTGCTTCCCAACATCAATGAACTATTGCCATTGGTGAAGGATGGTAGGCATTTCTCAAAATTGTTTTTGAGAAGTGCCAACCATCAAATCAGATCAGATTACACATGGATTCTAAAGCCCTAACAGAATTTATAGCGACAGAAGGCACATTCCAATTCACTTGTATGCCATTTTGTTTGGAAGAAAAAAGCTTTCAAAGTTGGTCAGTGTTTTGTGTTGATGGTGTCCATCTTGAAATCCCTAAAATTCCCTTCAAAATAGGTATGGAAACACCTTACCCCACAAAGCTAGCAAGGTGGCACTGTGGTTTAAGAGTTCACTGATGTCATACTTGCATGACCTTCAGGTCAGAAGAGCTATACTCTACAGATCTGATTCAAACTTTCATCGTTCAAAGGCAGATCACCACTAAGATGGGCCACAGTAACACCTGTCTTCTGCAGAGATAGAAAACTGTCTGAAGGGGTACCAGTGCTATAATTATCAAGAGGGTTTTGGAAGAAGGCACTAAGCTCACGTCTCAGAAGGTTCTAAGATTGCATTATGTCATCAAGAACCTGATGGGCCACCTAGTGACATAACAGATTAATCACATTAAGTCCAACGGGGCAGCCTTATTTCCTTTCTACAACAAAAGCTTCACAGAAAAATTAAGTTTCAAGGCCCTTCCATCCACCAAGAGGTTTCACAAACCATAAAGCAAGCCAACATGGAGTCTAGCTGTGCTAAACGGCATGAATGGATTTGTTCTTACACTCTTGATATACGATGCAGGAGGCAAGATAAATACGTTCTTCTAAGGAAAAAAAAAAGTGCCAACCAGAGGTGCAGGTGGGCCATAGATGTGCACCAGTTTAGGAACGAGCAATCACACCTGAATGTCACTGTGCTCCAATGGTTTAAGAACTCAACTCAAGCATCAATCGTCTAAATACTGAATATTTAAACAGTTCAGTGGCCTATAAAGAACAGGAAACTGAGTAGCCATGCTGCAGATAAGCGGAAACACTAAACCACTAAAATGAAGAATTCTACTGGTGGAGGTCTTTACTCATGTAACGGAAGGATGACCACAAAACCAAATTCTGCTAGTAGAAATGCAAGGACCAGTGGATAAAACAGAAGAGTTTACCTGTGTTAACTTTTCAAACTCGAAGACTGGTGTACATTTGTAAATGTGTAAAAACCTTGAACCAATGCATTACGGGGGTCAATCAATGGATCCCATTCTTACGTTCACCATACCAGTTTAAATAATTTATTCAAGTACACTGATAATGCTTTCAGTGTTTTATTTCTGTATGCAGGTCTTTCAGTTCAAACATTGTGTCACATTCCGAGGCCCTCTGGCATCTGGTCTATCCTTTTTAAAGTCAAAATGCTAAACAAATGCAATCTGATGCGGCCAATGTTCCTGACTGTGAGTTGTTATATACATGTACCGAATAGCAGGACATTTGGAAAAAGTGGAGACCCTTCAACTAGTACCGGGACTGCTTCCTCACTTGCAATGCTTATCGTCCTAACTTACTGAAAGTTTGTAGCAGAGGAAAATGAGAACACTGGTCTCTAAAAACATCTTACCTGTCACAATTACTCTCTCTCACTCACTCACACAGGACTGATTAGTGAGACTCCTAAAGAGCACACAGGAATCACAGTTTTAAGGCATGGCCAAGTGGGCAACTATCGAGGGAGCCCACCAACCAGAGTCTCTCAAAGTGATTGGGATGGTCGAAATGCTATCCTTTTCTCCCTCCCTTTGTGTATTTCTCCTCTGTCTCTATCATGACCTCTCTACCACTGACTCTCTTGCTCTACCTGTCCTGATCTCCCCTGATTTCCCTTCCACACTGCTAGTCTGCTCTACTTTCTCTCTCTCTACCTTGCTAACTACTCTTTACCTCTCTCTCTACTTTGATGTCTACTAACTTCTAACTACTCTTATCTCTCTCTCTCTCTATCTATCTATTGACCTTTTTACCCTTGTTGAATCTCATCGCTCCTCACAATCTCTAAGCCTTACACTCTTCTCTTTAATCCGTTTCTTTAACTATCCTCTTCTGGCAGCCTCTATATCACCTGTACAATCCTCTACCTTTCATCTCAGTCTCAACATTTTGTCTCATGTCTTTCTAATTGCTTCAATCTTGACAATAAGACCACCGCACCTTTATCTTTCTACCTCCCTCCACATCCTTCCTTTATCCTTTATCAACACTCTCTGTTCCTCACCACATCTTAATAAACCTCTCCATGTCCCACTTCTGCCTACCAGTCTCTCAGAATCTCACCTCTCTGCTACTCTGTGCAACCCTCTACATCTCTAGTTCTCTCCCTTGTCTTTACCTCATCTCTCTACAACACCATTCTCTGCACCTCTATGCCATTTCCATCCAACCTCCCTCCAGCTGTCCTCCATTTGCTTCTCGATCTATTGAGAATTTACCATACTGAAAGCCTCAGTCAACAGCATCACCTCCTCTCAAGAACTGTGCGACAACCTGATTCCCTCAGCAGCAAAAGGTTGAACATCTACAGCAATTTCACACATCAACCAGACCCCAGCGAACTCATTACCTTCCACCTTCACTGAAGCTTGAAAGTAAGCATTGATCAACACCCTCCTCAAGAAACCATTAGCCTACCCAAGCCAACTGGACACAATTCATCCTGTTCCCCTGCTTCTCTACACAGTAAAAGTGATTCAAAAGACCATCAATAAACAACTCACAAGCAACCTTGAGCTCCACCATCCACTGGGCAACAAACAATCAGTTCTTAAGAAAGGACAAGGGAACAGAAACTGCATTCATCATATCGACCAACAACATCAGGACCTTCCTAGAACATGGAGAAAGAGCATCCCTTATCCTGCTCAACCTCTCTGCAGCATTCAACTAAGTCTCCCACAATACACTCATCAGAAGACTCCACAAGTTTGGGATTCAAGGCCCAACAACCCGATTTTGCCCTTCCTCAGAGGAAGAACCCAAAGAGTCAGATTGCCACCTTTTGCATCTCAGGCCAAGAACTTAATATGCCGAGTCCCCCAGGGATCATCTTTTAGCCTGACCTTGTACAACCTCTACATGGCACATCTTGACAGCATCATCAGATTCCAAGACATCACCATCATTTCCTATGCAGACGACACCCATCTCATCCTCTCCCTGACAGAAAAGACACCCATCACCAGAACCAACTTGCATAACTCTGGTAGCAGAATGGATGAGAACCAACTGCTTGAAACTCAACTCCGACAATATAGAAGTATTGGTCCTTGCAAACAGGAACTCCCAGTGGGACTTCACCTCTTGGCTGACAGAACTAGGACCCATAGCAACACACACCGACCACACCAGAAATCTATCACCTTAGATGAGAAGCTCAACATGACAGCATGCAGTCAACGCAGTGAGCTCTGCCAGCTCAAACCTCCTGTGGATGCTGTGGAAAATCAAGTGGCCCAGAAATTAGATTTGCACAATTAAAACTGTGCACAACCCATTAGTGGGTGTGAAATTTATTTAGAAAACTCCATAAACTTCACAACCTTCATCAAGTTCTAAGTCACCTCGCCCAACTTCATAGGAGAATTCACCCACATCTAGTTAGGGCATTCAAATAGTCACTCCTGAGGGGTTCAGCAGCAAATGATAGCACCAAGTAGAGAGATGAATATGCACCCGGATATTTCACAGGATCCCTGAACAGGCACGGGAAACAGGGTGGCTCACAGAATGAAAGAGCATAGGAACAAAGTCTAGTACTAACTTAAAGAAAGTTTGTAATCCCCTGAATGCCATAATCATAAAATATTCTGCACCACCAAGGGCTTCAAACATTAATCAGACACACAATTCTAAGATCATAAAACATTCCTTGTAGCCATTATTTAGGTCTGACCGGACAGGGTAGCAGTCTGTAAGACATAGTGTACCAATCCTTCAAAATATAGAGTAGGATTAAGGTGCACCCAGGGGTCTATTAAACTCTCATTTGATTTGCTGCTTGGGGTATCATTCCTCGTTCTATAGAATTCTTGTATTACAAAGAGGGACTATTTTACATCTTAAAATACAATCAATCATCATACATTAAATTTTTAATCTCAAGCACGCACTGAAGACACACATCAATCCTCTTCTACATTGTTCTGTAGAGGGCTTTTCAAATCAAATCAAATCATTAACATTTATAAAGCGCGCTACTCACCCGTGCGGGTCTCAAGGCGCTAGGGGGGAAAGGGGGGGTTATCGCTGCTCGAACAGCCAAGTCTTTAGGAGTCTCCGGAAAGCGGAGTGGTCCTGGGTGGTCCTGAGGCTGGTGGGGAGGGAGTTCCAGGTCTTGGCCGCCAGGAAGGAGAAAGATCACCCACCCGCCGTGGAGCGGCGGGTGCGAGGGACGGCTGCAAGTGCTAGGCCAGCGGAGCGGAGGGGGCGGGTGGGGACGTAGAAGCTGAGGCGTCTGTTGAGGTATTCCGGTCCCTTGTTGTGGAGGGCTTTGTGTGCTTGGGTGAGAAGACGGAAGGTGATCCTTTTGCTGACTGGGAGCCAATGCAGGTGTCTCAGGTGTGCGGAGATGTGGCTGTTGCGGGGTACGTCGAGGATGAGGCGGGCCGAGGCGTTTTGGATGCGTTGCAGGCGGTTTTGGAGTTTGGCTGTGGTCCCGGCGTAGAGGGTGTTGCCGTAGTCCAGGCGGCTCGTGACGAGGGCGTGGGTCACGGTTTTTCTGGTGTCGGCGGGGATCCAGCGGAAGATCTTACGGAGCATGCGGAGTGTGAGGAAGCAGGCGGAGGACACGGCGTTGACTTGCTTGGTCATGGTGAGAAGAGGGTCCAAGATGAAGCCGAGGTTGCGGGCGTGGTCTGCGGGGGTCGGTGCGGTGCCGAGGACCGTGGGCCACCAGGAGTCGTCCCAGGCGGACGGGGTGTTGCCGAGGATGAGGACTTCCGTTTTTTCAGAGTTCAGCTTTAGGCGGCTGAGCCTCATCCAATCTGCGACGTCCTTCATACCCTCTTGTAGGTTGGTCTTGGCGCTGGCGGGGTCCTTGGTGAGGGAGAGTACAAGTTGGGTGTCGTCGGCGTAGGAGGTGATGATGATGTCGTGCTTGCGTACGATGTCGGCGAGGGGGCTCATGTAGACATTGAAGAGTGTCGGGCTGAGCAATGAGCCTTGAGGTACGCCGCAGATGATCTTGGTGGGTTCTGAGCGAAACGGAGGGAGGTAAACTCTTTGGGAGCGGTTAGCGAGGAAGGAGGCGATCCAGTCCAGGGCCTGGCCTTGGATCCCGGTGGAGCGTAGGCGGGTGATTAGGGTGCGGTGACAGACGGTGTCAAAGGCAGCCGAGAGGTCGAGGAGAATGAGGGCGACTGTTTCACCGTTGTCCATCAGGGTTCTGATGTCGTCTGTGACTGAGATGAGGGCGGTTTCCGTGCTGTGGTTGGTTCGGAATCCGGTTTGTGAAGGGTCGAGCAGGTTGTTGTCTTCCAGGAAGGTGGTCAGCTGTTTGTTGACGGTTTTTTCTATTACCTTGGCTGGGAAAGGTAGAAGAGAGATGGGGCGGAAGTTTTTCAGGTCGCTTGGGTCAGCCGTAGGTTTCTTTAGTAGGGCGTTGACTTCAGCGTGCTTCCAGCATTCGGGGAAGGTAGCAGAAGAAAAAGAAGAGTTGATGACGGTCTGGAGGTGCGGGGCGATGATGTCGTCGGCTTTGTTAAAGATGAAGTGCGGGCAGGGGTCCGAAGGGGCGCCGGAGTGGATAGAGTTCATGATGGATTTGGTTTCTTCCGTGTTGATGTGGGTCCAGTTGTTGAGGGTGATGTCCGGGGAAGCGGGTTCAGTGGTGTATGGTTGGGTCTGGTGTCCGAAGCTGTCGTGGAGGTCGCTGATCTTGCGATGGAAGAAAGTGGCGAGGGATTCGCACAAATCCTGTGAGGGCGTGACGGCGTTGGCGCTGGCGCTGGGGTTGGAGAACTCTTTGACGATGCTGAAGAGTTCTCTGCTGTTGTGGCTGTTTTTGTCTAGTCTGTCGGTGAAAAAGTTCCTTTTGGCAGTGCGGATCAGGTGGTGGTGTTCGCGTGTAGCGTTCTTGAGGGCGGTCATGTTGTCAGCGGTGTGGTCCTTGCGCCAGGCCTTCTCAAGGGCACGACAAGTTTTCTTTGATTCTTTGAGGGTGTCAGAGAACCAGAGAGGTTTTTTGGTGTTGGTCTGTCGATGCGTGCGTTTGAGGGGAGCAAGGTTGTCAGCGCAGTTGGAGATCCAGTTTGTGAGGTTGAGAGCTGCGTCGTTGGGGTCGGTGGTGAGGGTGGGTTGGTTGGCGGCGAGAGCGGAGAAGAGTTGCTCTTCAGGGATCTTGTTCCACTGTCGATGAGGGATGGGTTGAGTGCGGAGGTGGGAGGTCTCGCGTCGGAATGTGAAGTGGACGCAGCTGTGGTCGGTCCAGTGTAGGGCAGAGGTGTGGCTGAAGAAGACGTGTTTGCTGGCGGAGAAGATAGGGTCGAGCGTGTGTCCGGCGATGTGGGTGGTGGTGTTCACAAGTTGTTTGAGGCCGAGGTTGGCGAGCAGGGTGGTGGTGTTGGGGTCGTTGTTTTGTTCCAGATGGAAGTTGAGGTCGCCTAGGAGGATGTAGTCCGGTGAGGCGAGGGCGTGCGGGGAGATGAAGTCGGCGATGGCGTCGCTGAAAGAGGCGCGAGGTCCGGGAGGATGGTAGACGAGGGATCCTCTGAGGGTGGTCCTTGGGTCGGTGCGAATCTGAAAATGCAGGTGTTCAGCGGCGAGGGGGGGGTCTTCGGTGGAGGTGGTGACGCTGATGGAGTCTTTGAAGATGATGGCGACACCTCCTCCTACTTGGTTGGTGCGGTCTTTTCTGGAGATCTTGTAGCCTTCGGGGATGGCGGGTAGCGATGTCTGGAGCAGAGGAGGCGTTCATCCATGTCTCCGTGATGAAGGCGACGTCCGGGGCTGTGGAGTCCAGGAGGTCCCAAAGTTCAACGGCGTGCTTGTGGACGGAACGAGCGTTGATCAGGATGCACTTGAGGTGGTTGATGGCGCGTGGGCTTGTGGTCGTGGTAGTTGCGTGGTGGAAGATGCGTTTGCAGGAGTTGCAGGCGAAGGGTCCATGGGTGCGTTTGGGGTAAGCTAGGAAGCAGGTTTTGGAGCGCCCTGGGTTGAGGGCGTGGAGGGTGGTGGGGTCGTAGCGGATCAGCGGGGCTTGGGGGAGCTGGGGACCAGGGGTCGTGGCGCTGGGCGCGGGCCAGGCGCGGACGGGCGCAGACGGGCTTGCCTCTGGCGCGCCTCTGGCGCGCCAGCGGCGTGCCCGCTGCGCGCGCCCGCTGCGCAGTCGCGCAGCGGCCGCCATAAGAGGTAGGAGGGGGGGGGGAGGGGTCAGCTGGGGGCGAATGGGAGCTGGGGGGCGGGGGCGTGCAGGAGGTCGCGGCGGGAAAGCGCGAGGGAGGGGGGGGACAGGTAGAGTGAGAGGAGCTGGGGGAGGGGGTTTAGGGTGGAGGAGGGTGAGTGTTAGGAGGTTTGGAGATTAGGGAGAGAGATAGGAGTAGGGTTGTGAAGATAGGGGAGGGGGGGTTGTAGAGGTGGGTGAGGGAGAGAGGTAGAGTGAGAGGATAGGGAGATAGGTAGTAGAGGGGGTGGCGGGAGGGGGGGAGAGATAGAGAAATAGATAGAGAAAATAGAGAAGTCGATAGATAGGGAAATAGATAGATAGACAGATAGGTAGGTAGGAGGAGGTGGAGAGTGGGGGAGTTAGATAGTGAGATAGGGAGCTAGAGAGATAGGAAGATAGGAGGAGTGAGGGAGGTAGATAGCGAACGGGTTAGCTAGGGGTGAGAGAGGGGGAGGCGAGTGAGGGGGGGGATGAGGAAGGAGCAGGAGGGCAGGCTCGGGGGAAGAAGACGGAGGAGGTAGAAGAGCCGAAGACAGGAGAACAGAAGACAGAAGAACAGAAGACAGAAGAACAGAAGACCGGAAGAGCAGAAGACAGAAGAACAGAAGAACAGAAGAACAGAAGACAGAAGCACAGAAGATCGGAAGAGCAGAAGAACAGAGAAGAACAGAGAAGAACAGAGAAGAACAGAGAAGAACAGAGAAGAACAGAGAAGAACACAGAAGAACACAGAAGAACCGAGAAGAAGAACACAGAAGCACCGAGAAGAACAGAGAAGAAGAACACAGAAGACCGGAAGAACACAGAAGAACAGAAGGGAAGAACAGAAGAGAAGAACAGAAGAACACAGAAGAAGATTGCAGAGGGGGGGCGAGGAGGAAGAGACAGAGAGGAGGAAAAGAAGCAGGAGCAGGAGAGAAGGTGAGTGGCGCGGGGCAGGGCGAGGGGCTGGGAGGAGGGGGGTACTTACAGTTAGGTGGGTCTCAGGAACACAGGAACTCGGGAACTTGGAGGAGCTGCAGCGGCAGGGGGAGCGACCTACCCTTGGGTCAAGGGTCGCTACCACTGTCGCGCAGCGGCCGCCATAAGAGGTAGGAGGGGGGGGGAGGGGTCAGCTGGGGGCGAATGGGAGCTGGGGGGCGGGGGCGTGCAGGAGGTCGCGGCGGGAAAGCGCGAGGGAGGGGGGGGACAGGTAGAGTGAGAGGACCTGGGGGAGGGGGTTTAGGGTGGAGGAGGGTGAGTGTTAGGAGGTTTGGAGATTAGGGAGAGAGATAGGAGTAGGGTTGTGAAGATAGGGGAGGGGGGGTTGTAGAGGTGGGTGAGGGAGAGAGGTAGAGTGAGAGGATAGGGAGATAGGTAGTAGAGGGGGTGGCGGGAGGGGGGGGAGAGAGAGAAATAGATAGAGAAAATAGATAGAGAAGTCGATAGATAGGGAAATAGATAGATAGACAGATAGGTAGGTAGGAGGAGGTGGAGAGTGGGGGAGTTAGATAGTGAGATAGGGAGCTAGAGAGATAGGAAGATAGGAGGAGTGAGGGAGGTAGATAGCGAACGGGTTAGCTAGGGGTGAGAGAGGGGGAGGCGAGTGAGGGAGGGGGATGAGGAAGGAGCAGGAGGGCAGGCTCGGGGGAAGAAGACGGAGGAGGTAGAAGAGCCGAAGACAGGAGAACAGAAGACAGAAGAACAGAAGACGGAAGACCGGAAGACCGGAAGACCGGAAGACCGGAAGACCGGAAGACAGAAGAACAGAAGACAGAAGCACAGAAGATCGGAAGAGCAGAAGAACAGAGAAGAACAGAGAAGAACACAGAAGAACACAGAAGAACCGAGAAGAAGAACACAGAAGCACCGAGAAGAACAGAGAAGAAGAACACAGAAGACCGGAAGAACACAGAAGAACAGAAGGGAAGAACAGAAGAACAGAAGAGAAGAACAGAAGAACACAGAAGAAGATTGCAGAGGGGGGGCGAGGAGGAAGAGACAGAGAGGAGGAAAAGAAGCAGGAGCAGGAGAGAAGGTGAGTGGCGCGGGGCAGGGCGAGGGGCTGGGAGGAGGGGGGTACTTACAGTTAGGTGGGTCTCAGGAACACAGGAACTCGGGAACTTGGAGGAGCTGCAGCGGCAGGGGGAGCGACCTACCCTTGGGTCAAGGGTCAAGGCTTTTGCATTTGGTCTGGCCTCAAGTGCAAGTCATTACCACCTGAACAAATACCAACAACTTTACCATCACCACTACAACCACCACAGCAATTGTGCATGGTTAAGTTTTCATACATTAACACATGAAAGCCAGACCCACTGGCTCTGCCAATGTATGTTAAAAATGCAAACTCCACATGATCTCTGCGGCAGCATTTGGTTTATCATCTGTCCCTAGAATGATGAATTTAACCCTCTTGGGTCCTCCTGAACCTCACGGCCTGCAGTCATGGGTGGCTACTTCCAAGCTTTATCACCCCCCCCTCCAGTTGTTGTAAAACTAAAGGTGGCAGATTAGATGGGTGGGGTCAATGAGTATGTCCGTGACTGCCATGTCTCATCCCTCCTACACTTAAACCTACAAGGGAAGTTTGACAGAAGATGCGAGGCAACTGCTACAAGACAATGCTACACGTGCAGCCCACAAGGTGTCACTTCCTTGTTTCACAGAAACTGCCAAAGCCATTATGTTTTCAATCTAAAATGTAAACAGTCAGAGACAAACCCTGAGGAGTTTCAAGAGGCTTTGTTTAGAAAACAATAAGTTAGACTGTCTTTAAAGACAGATAATTCCTAATAATATGCTCTAACACAAGGTACTTAGCAGAAAAAAATGTTCTTACCTTTTTGTAGAGCAAATTTAGACAGCTGGAATATGTAACTGTTTGAATGTCACAATAACCACCATTACAGAAAACTATGACAGCCATTTTTAGAAAGGATGCGCATTTATTAATAATAGGAAACACTGATCGCCTTAAATCCTTCTGTACATTTGTCTGGGATTGTGATTGTGTCACAATCAGTACTTGCAAAGACATTATGTGCATGTTTTGTCTAGTGTATTGAGACAGTTTAAACAGTCTGCACCATCTTTTCTTCACGATTGTGCTACACCTTTTTTTTGTGATTTCACTTTAAGTTCTTTGTGTAATCTTCGCCCTGGGATTCTGTCAATAACAGAGGCTTCTTTTCTCTGATACGGCGGTCTGTTTTTGTCATGCCAGAGGTATCGCTAGGGTTTGTGGGCATCACATCGTTGAAAGTGGCCTTTACCAGCAAGAAGCCACAGGATTTCCCTTGCATTGCTCGGTGGCAAGCTCAGGACTCCTAGTGTCAAGTGCTCTGTAGGTCTGGCTCCCGCCTGGTGGACCTAACCACTGCAGCACCTGGCAGACACAGTGTAGATTCTCTTTGGATCTGGGATCCACATCATGGCTGTCCAGATCTCTTCTCTTTTTGGAAGCTGAAGCTTGTCCTCCTGCTCAACTTTTTTTGCTTTTGAGCAAAATAATCTGCTCGCGATGTACTTGCTCTTGATTCAAGGATATAGTTTACCTAAAAGAAATAAAACAATAATAAAATGAAGACTAGAGGAAACATGGACTTGTACTGCCTGTAGTAGGAGTGCATTGGCAATACAAAAAGACTGCTACTCATGGGTGTGCCAGTAGGGAAACCTATTTTTAACTCTATCACACAGTACATATACACTCAGTAAAAACTCTTCCTAACCAATAAAACTGAATGCCTTACCGCAAATTGATGTTTACTGGTTCAAACAAAATCACTTCACTGTAAAATTGCCAGATGACCCCTTACCGGCAGGGACATCACATTCTACCTCTGAGCTTATACTTAACAAACCACTGTACTCTGGGAACTTCAGGTTTAGCTCACTTCAGGTGAACCAACAGGACTAAAGTTGTAGATGGCAACTATTTGTGAATGTAAAAAAAATAGACTTGAATGTATCATGTCTGTTTAGCCATGATCGACTGTTGAACCACTGGACACAGAGGGAACAATGCTAGGAAACTGTTAGTAATAACACTCTTTATGAATAGTATTAAAGGGGAGTAATGTATAATATACAACCAAATTTTTTATTCAAATAGCCAGGAATTCTATTTATTCTTCAGTAATTCAGACACGAAGGTCTCAGTACATGCGATGTATTAGATCTATGCTCAGGAGAATTCATGTAAATCAACAGCATCAAATAATAGGCCGAACTTCAAAATCCAATAACACTTTAGATGATAATAATGAAGGTCATTGTTCAAGAGTAAGCACCACATGGACAGCCAACATGTGTTTTCCAGTCACAACACTGTATCTTCAGGGCTAAAAAAGAATATTTATTAAAACAACATTTCTGTACGCTTATTAAAAAAAACAACATATATATATTTTTCTATAAGTGGATAGTACTGTTGTGTTAATAAAGGACTAAAATAACAAGTTACGTACCTTTGGTGACATCTTATCTTGTAGAGACAGATTCTAGTTGCAGATTCCTTACTTTAGAATTTACCCAAGGCATCAGTCTGGATCTGGAGATTCTTCTCGAGCAGTGCACACCGGACATGTCATCGCGGGTCCTATATAGGTACCACCCTGGCGCTCTGATATCAGTTTCTTTTCATGACTTTCCACACCAGAAGCGTGGAGCCATAAAGAACACTGACCACTGGTGCATCAAACCTAGGGCCCAGAAATGGAAGTCCCTGACCCAGGAAATCAGTTTGCGGGGCAGGGAGGATGGGTGGGTCGGTAAGGAATCTGCAACAAGAATATATCTCTAACAGATAAGGAGTTACCAAAGGTAAATAACTTGTTCATCTGATAGAGACTTCTAGTTGCAGATTCCTTACCTTCGAATAGATACCCAAACAATACCAGCCCCGGAGGTGGTCTGTGAATCAAGATCATACTAGGAAGTCCTGCAAGACCCGTCCCTTCGGACCTGACTGTCTAGTCAGTCGTGTTTGATGAACGTGTGCAATGATGGGACGTTGCTGTCTGACAGCTGTTAAGGATTGGAACTCTGAGTGATAATGCAGTGGTTGCAGCTGTCGCTCTTGTAGAATGAGAACACAAACCCTTCGGGGGTTGCTTTTTAACCAATTACGTAGCACATTTTAATGCAGAGTACAACCCGCCTGGAGATGGTTCTCTCCTGCACTGCCCGCCCTTTCTTTGCACCCACACAACCAATAAAGAGTTGATCATCCACCTAGAACTCTTTGTATGATCAAGGTAGGACTCCAATGCTCTTTTTGGGTACAGTCGGTGGAGTCCTCTCCTCTTCCTTGGAAGGATGTATGGGTGTGTGATACCTAGGCAAAGTGATGGATTGGCTTACATAAAAGGGCGTGACCACTTTTGACAAAAACAGAAGCCCTAGTGCGAAGCACCACTTTGTCCGGATAGATGGAAAGGTAGGGCAGCTTAGATGATAATGCCATCAGCTCACTCACCCTGCGGGCAGATGTAATAGCCACAAGTAAGGCTGTTTTCAAAGTCAGAAGCCTGAGAGGACAATTGTGGAGAGGCTCAAAAGGAGTGCACATTAGGAATGTCCGAACCAAATTCAAATCCTATTGGGGCATGATGAATGGGGATGGAGGAACATATGGGTAAGACCCTTAAGAAACCTACAAACAATAGAAGACTTAAACAAAGAGGGTTCGTCAGGTAATTTCAGAAATGCGGAGACAGAAGACAAAAACCCTTGAGGTTGCCCAGAGCAAAGCCCTGCTTGGCTAAAGAAAATATGAACAAGAGCACCTCAGAAAGAGGGGCAAAGAAGGAGTCAAATAGACTTGTCTGTGCACTATGTCACAAATTTGTTCCAGCAACAGGCATACACCGTTTTGGTGGAATGACGCCTGGCTGCCAAGATAACGTTACAGACTTCAGGTGAAGGTCAAAAGCTATCAACTGCTGCTGTTCAACTCCGCATAAGAAGGTGGAGACTGGAGAGGTTCAGGTGGAAAACCCTCCCCTGATGCTGCGACAGAACATCCTCCTGAAGGGGCGGTCTGATCGAAGGACCGATGGCCATGCTCAACAGCTTGGGATACTTGACTCTTTGTACCCAGTCCAGAGCCAGAAGGATTACATGGGTCCGGCCATTCTTGATCGCCATGTGAAGTCCGGGCAAAAGTGGTATGGGCGGAAAGGCGTACAAGGAGGCTTGAGCTCCATTCGTGGTGAAAACCGTCACTGAGCGAGTGCTGCCTTGGAAACGACAACATGCAAAACTGTGCGTTCTCTGTGACGGCGAACAAATATAACCAAGGCTCTTGCGACTGCTGAAAGAGACCTTGCGCCACCTCCAGATGGACCCACCATTCGTGATCAACCAGGCATTGTCAGCTGAGTTTGTCTGCTCTGGTGTTCAGAGAGCCTGCCAGGTGTTGAACAACCAAGGAAATGCCCTGATGTTCCAGCTATGTCCAGAGGCTCAGAGCCTCCTGACAAAGGGTCCACGACCACACCCCACCTTGATTGTTGCAGTACCACCGGCGGTGATGCTGTCTGGGAACACCTACACTACTTTCACTTTGAGAGAGGGAAGAAATGCTTTCAATGCCCGTGTGATTGCCATGAGCGCCAAAAGGTTGATGTGGAGTCCCCCGGAGAGAAGCTGCCTCTGAACTCCTGCTCTCCTTGGGGGCTGCCCCATCCCGGGAGTGACGCATCTGTCAACTGTCAAATCTAGCTGAAGAAGAGAGCGGGATTTGCCGCCGACCCAATAGTGGCTCGTTAGCCACCACTGCAGATCTTGCACAGTTCCCTCCGAGATCTGGACCATGTCTGAGAGGTTCTCCTGATGCTGCGCCCACAGGAAATTCAGGTCCCACTGCAGAGCCTGCATAAGCCATCTGGCATGATTCACCAACAGGATGCAGGAGACCATGAGGCCCAGCTGCCTGAGTCATTCTTACTGAAATCCAGGATAGAGGCTGAAACATCTGTATCATAGCCTGAATATCCTTGACTTGCTGGTCAGAAGGATAAGCCAGAAACTGCACTGTGTTCATAACAGCTCCGATGAAAGAGCATCTGAGAGGGAGTAAGGGGAGACTTTGGCATGTTTACGGTGAACCCCAGCGAATGTAGGAGGTTTGCCATAGTCTGAAGTTTGGAGAAGACAGCTTGGAGGGAGCCCGCCTTTAACAGCTAGTCGTCGAGATAGGGGAAGACAAACCCCTGACCTGCGCAGATGAGCTGTGACCGCCATCACCACCTTGGTGAACACCACAGAGGCATTGGCAAGTTCCAAAGGGGAGAACGGTGAACTGAAAGGGCTCGTAGCCCACCATGAACCACAAGTAATGTCTGTGGGGCAGCAGGGCGGGAACGTGGAATTAAGTATCCTGCAAGTCAAAAGCTACCATCCAGTCTCCTGGGTCCAGGGATGATAGTTAGTGAGCATTTTGAACATCTCCTTCTTGAGGTAGAGATTGAGCAACTAGAGGTGTAGGATAGGGCGAAGGCCCTTTTCATTTTGGGCACCAGAAAGTAGTGGGAACAACCATGGCCTACTTCTGGCAGAGGGACCCTCTCTATGGCTCCCTTGGCCAAGAGAGACGTAACCTGCTCGCAGAGAAGTGCCAGGTGATCCTCCGTCACCCGATCGTAGGATGGTGGCATGGATGGAGGGGTAATCTTGAAGGGGAGAGGGTAATCCCTTCGACTATCTGCAAAACCCACTTGTCTGATGTGATAGACTGCTAGCGGAGCAGGTGATGGTGAATCCAGGCATGGATCCTGGTGGGAATCGTCAGACTAGGAAGGTTTGAAGGCAGCTGAAGGGGGTGGGCGTGTGGACTGGCTGAACCACTGACTCCCTGATCCACGAGGATGGTGAATCCCGCATCCCTGGCCACGCAGAGGCTGAGCAGCATGCACGGCATGCTCTGCGGGAGGGGAATGGACATGGTGGGATGCCCCTTCCGCAGTCACGAAAGGGACGAAAAGCAGACTGAGGTTGACAAGAAGCCACTGCGAGGCCCAAGGACCTGGTCGTTGCACGAGAATCCTGGAAGCGCTTGAGTGCCAAGTCTGCTTTCTCTCTGAAGAGATGGGTGCCATCAAATGGCATGTCTAGAGGGTTAGCTTGGACATCCCACCAAAAGCCAGACGTCCTCAACCAGGCATGGCGCCTAAGGGCCACTATCAATGCAACCGCTCTGCCCAGTGAGTCGGTCATGTCCAGTCCACATCTGATTGTAAACTTCGTTGCATCTCTCCCATCAGCAACAACTTGGGAGAGGATGGCCCCGGCCTCCTCCGGGACCTGTGGCAGCACTTGGGCTACCTCGTCCCATAAAATATGGGTGTATTGGGCCAAAAGGCATGCGATGTTCACAGACCAAAATGCCAGGCTGGAGGAAGAAAATTTCTTCTTCCCAAGTTGGTCCAGGCTCTTGGGTTCCTATACGGGGGTGCAGAGGGAAATGCGCCCTGGGATGTAGAGGCTTGGATAACCAAGCTCTGAGGGGTGTGGGTGTTGCATCAGGAACCTTGGGTCATGTGGAGCATGTCTACGGTGGCAGGTGATTGTCCTGTTCACAGAAGCCCCTGTGCTGGGTTTGCCCTGGGTACCTAGCAGGACATCTATAAGGGCCTGATTAAAGAGCTTCAGAGGATGTAGCCCCAGCAGGACATCTGTAAGGGCCTCATTAAAGGGCTTCAGAGGATGAAGTCCCAGGCTGAAACATCTCTTTTGGGAGGTTAATCCTGACTGCCACCAAAGGTAGATTGAGGTCCAGGACCATGGCTGCTCTTCACACCATCACTGAATAAGACTCCCTTCTCCATAGCCACGGTAGGGAGAGAAAGCATATTAGTGTCAGAGGAAGTAACCAGACCACTGGCCTCACCCATGTCCATCCACCATTCCATAATTGTGCGATGCCGCTCTAGCTCCGGGTTGGAGTCGGAAACAAAAATAGGTCGATGCCACACAGGGGCACGGGCAGCACCAGGAGCATTGACGTCAGAACCGATGTCAGGGAATGTTGAGGAGGTACAACCGATGCCAGTTCAAATCCAGCAACGGATCAATGGGTGCCCCCTGGAGCCAAAGCCGCTGGTGTGGAATCCAAGGGGGCCCCTGCCAACTCCACTGGGTCGGAAGGTGCTCCAGCAGAGTCAGACTGCCCAAAGATGAGGCGCATCGCCTCATAAATCACTTTCAGTCGGGCAGAAGTCGAACGCTCCGGCTCTGCAAAACCCGAGGAGGCGTGGCACCGACCCAGATGCAGACTTCAAGGACGGAGGCCTAGAACGAAGACGCTCCTTTTCCCTAGTCACGTCAGCCATCGGACAGGGTGAAGTCGAAGAATGCTTACTCTTCTTCTTCTTCTTGTGCCTCAACTTACCCGACCTTCCCGAGGACTTGGCGTCGGACGATGATGAAGGGAGGTTCCATGACCATTCTCACGACCTTATTCTCAACCGAGATGAGGAGCGACGCAAAGTCGAGCGCCAGGTGTCAAGGAGCTTTAGGGATCGCTCCCTCAAAGCTTTTGGGCTCATGGCTCGGCACTTGGAGTGCAACTCTGGGTCGTGGTCACGTTCCAGACACCACAAGCACAGGAGGTGCGGATCTGTCACAGACAGACATCGCCTAATGACAGGACCTGCAGGGCTCAAACCTGTTCTTACGTGAAGACATCCCGATGCACCAGGAGTGTAGACACACAAAAATATTCGACAAAGTCAAAAAAAGACCAGTCAAAAAGTGACTGAGGCGTAGTTCTTCTTTGGATCAGCGGCAGCTGTCGCAAAAAGAAAGGAACTGACTATAGCGCACTGGGGTGGTGAGAAGCTCAAGCCCAGGAAGGAAGAACAAGGGACTTTCTTTGGGAGAGGGGTGTTACACCCTCTCCCTTTGGAAATAGGTGTTACAAACTTGGGAGGGGTAGCTTTCCCAAGCCACTGGAAATGCTTTGAAGGGCACACTTGGTGCCCTCCTTACATAAACCAGGCTGCACTGGTTCAGGGACCCAGAGTCCCTGCTCTGGCGTGAAACTGGACAAAGGAAAGGGGAGTGGCCACTCCCGTCCATCACCACCTCAGGGGTGGTGCTCAGAACTCCTCCTGAAGGTCCCTGGGTTTTGCCATCTTGGATTCAAGGTTGGCAGGGAATCTGTGAGCATCTGAGTGGCCAGTGCCAGCAGGTGACATCAGAGCCCTCCCCTGATAGGTGCTTACCTGGTTAGGTGACCAATCCCCCTTTCAGGGCTATTTAGGGTATCTCCTTTGGGTGGTTCCTCAGATTCTGATTGCAAGACTCCAGCAGGAATCCTCTGCATCCTCCACTGCGGCTTCTCACTGAAGAAACTGCATCTGGACCCTCCAGGAACCTACAAGCTGCAGCAAAGAAGCAAGATGCCTCCTACAACATTGTATCTCCGGCTCCTGCCAGCAACTGCAACAGTTTACCAGTCATGCATCCTCTGAAGACAGCCCGTCTTCAGCCTGCATCAGAAGGAAAAAGGAATCTCCCTTGGGGCAGAGTCACTCCCCTGCTTTTGCAGGCACCAACTGTGACGATGACCGGCTGCGTGGGTCCCCTCTCCTACTGAGCTACATGGATCCTGCATCAAGGGAGCTGGACTGAAGAGGTCCCGACGGTCCTCTCTTCCAGCTGTCCCACATTGGTGGAGGTAAGACCCTGCCTCCCCACGCAAGACAGTACCTCATGCACCTCGTCTTTTGCAGCTGCCAAGGCTTGTTGGCATCCTTCCTCCAAGTCTTTTGTGCATCTTGTAGCTACGGCCCCCAGCACTCTATCCTGCGACGCACAGCTTCCTGAGTGGTTCTCAAGCGGCATGGGAGCCTTTGTCATAGTGCTGCCTCTTCTGCAACTTTCTTGTCCCCGTCCTGTAAGACTCCTGTGTGTGCTGTTTGGTGTTCTGTGGGCTCCCTGTGTCGCTGAGGCACCACTCTGACTCCCCCTCCTGGGTAGAGTCCACCTGGTCCCAGGCAGTACCATTTTCCGCTTACCGCGAGCTTTGCTTGTACCAAGGCTTGTTGGCAGACTAAGACGACGGAAACCCAACTGCAATCCTCCATCTGGCGTGGGACATCGCTTGCACCTTCCAGTAACCCGACTTCGTCTTCTCGGATGCAGTACGGACTTTTCTTCTCCACCGGTGGATCTCCTTTTGCACCTTCATCCGGGATAGCATGGGCTCCTGCTCTTCCTGGACTCTTCTGTGCTTCTTGGACTTGGCCCCATTCTTCCACGGGTCTTCTTGTCCAGGAATCCACTGTTGGTGTCTTGCAGTCTCTTTTGGGTTTTGCATAATTCTTGGTTTCTGTGTGTGTTCTGGGAAAGTTACTGTGATTTACTCCTGCTTTCCTGGTCTCTGGGGTGGGAGGTGGTACTTACCTTTGGGATTTTCTAGTGCTCCCAGCTCCCCTCTACACACTACCCTTGCTCAGGTGGGGGACTGACTTTCGTATTCCACTTTCTTATTATATGGTTTGTGCTCACCCTGGGCCCATTTCTAACTATTGTGATTTTCACTAATTTTCTAACTGTTTTATGCCTATTTCTGCATACTAGGGTATATAATTTGTGTACTACTGATCTCCTAAGGGAGTATATTCTCCTTGGTATTTTTGGCATTTGTGTCACCAAAATAAAGTACCTTTATTTTTGTAACAATGAGTATTTTCTTTCATGTGTGTGAGTACTGTGTGACTACAGTGGTATTGCATGAGCTTTGCATGTCTCCTACATAAGCCTTGGCTACTCATCCACAGCTACCTCTAGAGAGCTTGGCTTCTAGACACTGCCTACACTACACTAATAAGGGATAACTGGACCTGGTATAAGGTGTAAGTACCATAAGTACCCACCAAACACCAGGCCAGCCTCCTACAAACAACTTCTAGGTCGCAGCGATTGTGAAGACTTTCCCCCACTTTAAAATAACTGGAATGGCTGCCAGAACTTTGTCATACATACCTTAGTGCAGTATAAATCAATTAATTAAATTAGATTCATATTCATCATGCTGGTACATCGCATAAGTCTGTGTTGGTAATCTCACCTTTTTCGTATTGGCTGTCGGCATGGTTTCTATGGCATAGCTTGCTGTGGATCATGAAGCTGAGGGAAGCAGCTATATCTTTAAAGGTTTCGGAGTTAGGGGGGTCCTTTGTGCTTATGCAGGCTGGGAATGTGGGCCAGAGGTTCATCAGTCCAGATCTAAAATGCAAGGGAGCCTTCCGACACCAGGGAACACTGAATATTTTATTTGTTATTTATTAGGAGTTTTATAGCACAAACCAAAGAGACTATGAGGGCGATAGCCTTCTCAACTATACGTCATTCGGATGCACACATCTGCCGAAGAGGTAGGTCTTTAGACCTGATGTAGTTTTCTCATGGAGGTCCAACTGCAGCAATCCAGGGGGAGGGCCTTGGGGCAGAGAACTGCCCCAAACCTTTTCTGTCTTGACAGATGAAATGAAAGACAGTGCTTGGAGGCCGACCTTGGGCATCTGGTAGGGTGACATGGAATGAATAGACTGGACAGGTAGCCAAGGGCACACCAAGACAAGGTCTCAATGCCAGGTTTTGTGCACAAGTCGACTCCGTGTGTTTGATGGCCAACCAGTGGAGTGCTTTTAAAGTTCAGTTTATCAGA
Organism: Pleurodeles waltl; assembly: GCF_031143425.1. NCBI lineage: Eukaryota > Metazoa > Chordata > Amphibia > Caudata > Salamandridae > Pleurodeles > Pleurodeles waltl. The sequence continues at coordinate 1,688,340,504 of NC_090445.1, forward strand.
AGCTTTTGAAAACATACAACATAATAAAGCACATTTATATAGTCATAGTTTGAATACAGAATGGGAAGACGGACTCAAAGGGATAGCTTAGCTGCATGAATTTAGCCAAAATATTGCTAGAAAACAGGTAGTAAGTCTCACATGCAGGTATTCATAAAAACATGGGTTCCACGCATAGCACCTTCTGAGGATGCATTTATTTACTATGTGATACATAAAGCCACGCCTGTGAAAAACTTATCAATCTGCTCTAAAACAGAACAATCTGAAAACGGGAGAGGAACTGTTGTGGTCAGACGCAGATTGTTATTTCATGAGAAGCACCACATCGTTTTCACTGACATCAAAAGGGGGAGACATTCCACGGTAATCTACATACATCATCAACAGTGGCATAGCAAGAATGCCAACAGCCCTGATAAAAGCATAAAGAACAGATGATGGACGGAATGCTGAACAATACAAACGTTCACCGCCAGTCACAGATCTGGGATCAATCTCACGATTTTTTGCTTACCACGCCACCCCAATTTGTACCCACCCATATGCAAATTAGGCTTGACCCTGGTCTCCATGGGAGCAGTCCAGCCTGAACTGCAGAGCCTCTTCTTCCCTGGACTGGAAACAAGCATCATGAGACCAGTTTCGAGGTATTAGCCCTCAAGAGTGATTTGCATATGGCAAGGTCCTAATTGGGGTTTGTGTGGTGGGCAAAGAAGCCAATGGATTAAACCCAGATCTTGACTGGGAGTGAATGTTTCCATTGTTAAGCAGTCCATTTATCATCTGTTCTTTTTGCTTTTGTCACCTTAAGTGGGAATGGTATGACCAGACATGGGTCCTGTGCTCACTGTGCCACTGGATTCAAGCTAGCCTGGCAGATGAGGGGTGATACCCCGAACCCACTCCGGTGATGCTTGTTTCCGGTCCAGGGAGGACTTGGCCTGGCAGTTTGGGCTGGACTGTTCCAATGGTATAGGAAGCTGGTTCTGTATATACTATATCACAATGAGATATAGGGGGTCATTATGAACACGGCGGCATTTACTGCCGTGTTCATGCTGGCGGTCATTTCACTGACCGCCCACCCCCTGGCAGCCCGCCGGCCGCATAATGAACATTCTGCTGGGCGGAAACATTGAATGCAGCAGCACCCGTCGTGCAGATCACTGCCCGTAAATCGGGCAGTGACCTGCGCGACAGTGCACTGCACGGGGGCCCCTGAGCCCCCCCTTCCGCCAGCCTTTGTTTGTCGGGGGAACCCGCCAGGCAAAGGCTGGTGGAATCAGGGTACATTATACGGAGCAGCGCTGCCCTGTCGGATAATGTTATCCGCCATCGTCAGGCTGCCTGTCGGCGGTAGCCTGGCAGTGGCGGAGGGCCGCCACAGGCGTCCGTCCCTGTGTTTTTTATATGGTGGCTCAGACCGCCATGCCGGTGGCTGTCTTTTCTGCCGTCACCGGCATGGCGGTCTGAACCGCCATGTACATAATGAGGGCCATAGTGTGCACGGAGTCCAGGGGTTCCCCAAGAGGCTTGACAGAGTCATTATAGATAATACTAATACTCTATCTGTGGTAGTGTGGTTGAGCAGTTAGGCTTATCAGAGGGTAGTGTTAAGCATTTGTGGTACACACACAAGCAGTAAGTGAAAAGAGACACTCAATGACTTAACTCCAGATCAATAGGTTTTTATATAGAAAAATATTCTTTTGTTAATTTATTTTTAGAACCACAAGATGCATTTAGCAGTAATTACATTAACTAAAAGGTACTTTGCATAGGAATAGTTGTGACTTTGAATAGATTCAATATTGTCCAAAGTTTTCATTAAAATGGCAAAAAGCTATTTTAAAAGTGGACACTGCAATTTTCAACAGTTCCTGGGGGAGGTAAGTACAGTACAGTTTCAGAGGTAAGAACCACACTTATGGGTTCAGTCTCCGGGGTATAGGTAGTCCACCGTTGGAGGTCAAGGCAACCCCAAACACCCAGCACCAGCAACACAGGGCCAGTCAGATGCAGAGGTCAAACAGGAGCCAAAATGACGTCGGTGCCTATGTGGATAGGGGGTACTCCGGTTACAGTCTGCTGGCAAGTGAGTACCCGTGTTCTCGGATGGCAGACCAGGGGGGTTTGGAGGAGTACTGGAGGGGCCCCAAGTAGGCCCACAAACCACTCCCTCAGTGACACGGGGATGCCAGGTGCTGGGGGCAAACAGGGCATCGGGTTCTCAATAGAACTCTATGGAGGGACCCAGGGGTCACGTAGGCACTGCAGGCAGGGCCCATAAGGGCCTCTTGGGCAAGCCACCGACTGGGCAAGGGTGAGGGCTGCCTGCTGGTCATTGCTGCACCGGTGGTTGGTTTCTCACAGGCCTGGGGGCTACGGGTGCAGTGCTTCTTCTAGGCGTCGGATATCTTCGTCCCGGGCAGTCGCAGTCAGGGGGGTCCTCTGAATTCCCTCTGCAGGCGTCGTCGTAGGGGTGCACAGAGATCGACCCATGGTAGACACATCGTCGGAGTCGCCTGAGGGTCCTCTCTGGATAGTTGGTTTCTCTGGACAAGGACCAGGGGCATCGGGGGCAGAGTGTCGGGGACTCACGCTTCTGGAGTGAGGTGGGAGTCCCTTTAAAGATGGATGTCTTCTTCTTGTTGTTGGGCAGAGCAGTTGCCCACAGGACTTCTTGGTCCTTGGTAATGCAGGCTGTCCCCTGGAGGCTTTTCAGGGGTCGCTGGTCCTGCAGAACGCGTTGCTTCCGGTTGCAGGGTCTTTGAAGCAGGAGACCGGCCAGTAGGTCAATTGTTGTTTCCTTTTCTTCACTGCTGGGTTTTCAGCTCAGCAGTCCTTCTTCTTGTGAGGTTGTCAGGAATCTGATGATCTGGGTTCAGGGTTGGCCCTAAATACTAAATTTAGGGGAGTGTTAGGGTAAGGGGTCAGTAGCCAATGGCTACTGTCCCTGAGGGTGGCTACACCCTCCTTGTGCCATCTTACTCTAGGGAGGGGAGCACATCCCTATCTCTATTGGTCCTAATCCTCTAAAGCAAGATGGAGGACTTCTCAAAGAGGTGGTCACTTCAGCTCTGGTCTCTTTAGGGGTGGATCTGGCTGAGGGGGTGGCTCCTCCTTGTTTTTCTCATTATCCCTCTGGACTGGCGCCAAAAGTGGGGGCTCGTCCGGGGGCATTGTAACACCAGGCCTGAGCCTCACCGCCAGCCAGGTGTTACAGTTCCTGCAGGGGGAGGTGTAAAGCACCTCCACCCAGTGCAGGCTTTGTTTCTGGCCCCAGAGGCTCTCCCACCCAGATATCGAACAAGGGGCCATTCTGGAACGTAAAACCCATCCGGATATCGAACAAGGGGCCATTCTGGAATCTAAAACCCACCCAGATATCGAACAAGGGGCCATTCTGGAACTTAAAACCCATCCGGATATCGAACAAGGGGCCATTCCGGAATGTAAAACCCATCCGGATATCGAACAAGGGGCCATTCTGGAATCTAAAACCCACCCAGATATCGAACAAGGGGCCATTCTGGAATCTAAAACCCACCCAGATATTGAACAAGGGGCCATTCTGGAACTTAAAACCCATCCGGATATCGAACAAGGGGCCATTCTGGAACTTAAAACCCATCCGGATATCGAACAAGGGGCCATTCTGGAATGTAAAACCCATCCGGATATCGAACAAGGGGCCATTCCAGAACGTAAAACCCATCCGGATATCGAACAAGGGGCCATTCTGGAACGTAAAACCCATCCGGATATCGAACAAGGGGCCATTCTGAAATCTATAACCCACCCAGATATCGAACAAGGGGCCATTCTGGAATGTAAAACCCATCCGGATATCGAACAACGGGCCATTCTGGAACGCAAAACCCTTTCAGATATTGAACAAAGTTGTATTCTGAAATCTAACAACCATAGAGATGTTGAGCAACGGGCCATTCTGGAACGTAAAACCCATCCGGATATCGAACAAGGGGCCATTCTGGAATCTAAAACCCACCCAGATATCGAACAAGGGGCCATTCTGGAACGTAAAACCCATCCGGATATCGAACAAGGGGCCATTCTGGAATCTAAAACCCACCCAGCTATCGAACAAGGGGCCATTCTGGAACTTAAAACCCATCCGGATATCGAACAAGGGGCCATTCCGGAACGTAAAACCCATCCGGATATCGAACAAGGGGCCATTCTGGAATCTAAAACCCACCCAGATATCGAACAAGGGGCCATTCTGGAATCTAAAACCCACCCAGATATCGAACAAGGGGCCATTCTGGAACTTAAAACCCATCCGGATATCGAACAAGGGGCCATTCTGGAACTTAAAACCCATCCGGATATCGAACAAGGGGCCATTCTGGAACTTAAAACCCATCCGGATATCGAACAAGGGGCCATTCTGGAATGTAAAACCCATCCGGATATCGAACAAGGGGCCATTCCGGAACGTAAAACCCATCCGGATATCGAACAAGGGGCCATTCTGGAACGTAAAACCCATCCGGATATCGAACAAGGGGCCATTCTGAAATCTAAAACCCACCCAGATATCGAACAAGGGGCCATTCTGGAACGTAAAACCCATCCGGATATCGAACAAGGGGCCATTCTGGAATCTAAAACCCACCCAGATATCGAACAATGGGCCATTCTGGAACGTAAAAGCCACCCGTTAATCGAACAAGGGGCCATTTTGGAATCTAAAACCACCCGGATATCGAACAAGGGGCCATTCTGGAATCTAAAACCCACCCAGATATCGAACAAGGGGCCATTCTGAAAACTAAAACCCACCCAGATATCGAACAAGGGGCCATTCTGGAATCTAAAACCTATCAAATACAATCAAACAAAGGGGCGCCCTGGGATCTGAACGCAATCCAGAGGTCCGGAAGCCAAGGGGGCCTTAGCGAATCCTGACTGCTGGTACATGGTGCGGGGCTGGGTGCAGAGCGATGGAATTGATCTTTACAGTTTATCCTCCGCCCAGCTGGCGACGAGAAAAAATATGCATTTCTAAAGCAAACAGTTGTCCACACTGACCTGGTAGTAATAAACGTTGAAGGAGGGGGTACCTGCAAACTGCACCGCCAGGGGGCGCACCTCCATTCGGAGCATGGTGCCCCGCTCCGGCTCTTCAATGCACCGTCTCCTCCGTGATGATATATGTGCAGGTGACGCCGAAAACACTGACTGCAGTGACGACTATTAATGCAGTCATTATATTAGTGGCGCGAGCTAAACGTATGTTCTTTCCCCATTTTTGGCACGCGCCACATGATGAAAACCTTTTTAAATTATATTTAACAAGCCAACCATTTCCTAAATTTATTATCTCTGGTGCTTTCTGATAATCACATAGATAATTCTAATGGAGGGTTAATGCACGAATCAAAAGATAAAGCTGCCCTTTGGTCCGCCGTTAGCTGGTAATTCTGTGGCTTGAAACGTGTACAATTTTATGCACTGCAGAGTGTTTCACTTCTATTGCCTTTTACAGCTCGAGGTATAAAAAGAAAGGGAAAGTTTTCATGCTCAATAAAGCCCCACTTTTCATGGCTTCAACGCGCGAGGAAACTCATTGCAATGGCCGGGTTACTGCTTCCCGCCATCCATTTGTAAAACGCAGCAATTTCAGTTTTGAACAAAGCTTCGCCCGGATAAAAGAGGGTGTTTTATCACCTGGAACGAGGCGGGAACAAAATGTGGTTTAACAAGACTTAAACACTCCACGCTCAACCCACTCAGGCGACGGCGGACACCGACGGATGCGTCCTCTAGTCCGTACAGATGAAGCCAGGCGTGGGGCCGTCTGCCGCGGAGGCGCTAACTTGAATGGAAAGGGCTTCAATGCGCAGCTAGCATGACACTTGTTAGAAGATGGAAATACTACCTGCGGTAGAATGTCATTATTCCAACAATAAGTAGATCGGCAGCCCACAGTCCTCCAGGTAATGGGAAGGATGCAAAATCGGTTTGGACTAAGGGAGTCACCCTGTAAGCCACTCACGTTGTCGCTATCATCGGTAAATTGTACAGTCAGCATGTACAAGATTCAAGTTGTTGCTATCTCGGTAAATTGTACAGTCAGTATGTACAAGATTCAAGTTGTTGCTATCTCGGTAAATTGTACAGTCAGCATGTACAAGATTCAAGTTGTTGCTATGTTGGTAAGCTGTGGAGTCACCATGTAAGTGACTCAAGTTGTTGCTATGTTGGTAAGCTATGGAGTCACCATGTAAGGGACTCAAGTTGTTGCTATCCTTGACAACATGTGGAGACACCATGTAGGTGACTCAACTTGTTGCTATGTTTGTAAGCTGTGGAGTCACCATGTAAGTGACTCAAGTTGTTGCTATGTTTGTAAACTGTGAAGTCAGCATGTGAGCGACTCACGTTGTTCCTATCCTCAGTAAGCTGTGGAGTCCCCATGTGAGTGACTCAAGTTGTTGCTACTTTGGTAAGCTGTGGAGTCACCATGTGAGCGACTCAAGTTGTTGCTATCCTTGGTAAGCTGTGGAGTCACCATGTTACTCAAGTTGTTGCTCTCTTGGTAAGCTGTGGAGCCACCATGTTACTCAATTTGTTGATATCTTGGTAAGCTGTGGAGTCAGCATGTAAACGACTCAAGTTGTTGCTATCCTTGGTAAGCTGTGGGGTCACCATGTTACTCAAGTTGTTGCCATCTTGGTAAGCTGTGGAGTCACCATGTAAGCGACTCAAGTTGTTGCTACCTTGGTAAGCTGTGGAGTCACCATGTTACTCAAGTTGTTGCTATCTTGGTAAGCTGTGGAGTCACCCTGTAAGCGACTCAAGTTGTTGCTAGCTTGGTAAGCTGTGGAGTCACCCTGTAAGCGACTCAAGTTGTTGCTAGCTTGGTAAGCTGTGGAGTCACCATGTTACTCAAGTTGTTGCTACCTTGGTAAGCTGTGGAGTCACCCTGTAAGCCACTCAAGTCGTTGCTATCCTCGGTAAACTGTGGAGTCACCATGTTACTCAAGTTGTTGATATCTTGGTAAGCTGTGGAGTCAGCATGTAAACGACTCAAGTTGTTGCTATCCTCGGTAAGGTGTGGAGTCACCATGTGAGCGAATCAAGTTGTTGCTACCTTGGTAAGCTGTGAAGTCACCATGTTACTCAAGTTGTTGCTATCTTGGTAAGCTGTGGAGTCAGCATGTAAATGACTCAAGTTGTCCCTATCCTCGGTAAGATGTGGAGACACCATGTAAGCAACTCAAGTTGTTGCTATCTAGGTAAGCTGTGGCTAGATACACCTCAACCCATCAGAGGAGCCATCCAGGAAAAACAAACAGTTTATTTACTCAGTCTAACATCACCAAAACAGACTGCAGAATTTTTAATATTGCCATGTTGGCTTCTGGATTCCAAAGTGCCCATCAGTTACATGATCTAGTCTAGAATGTCCCTTTGTTAGAAGTTGCTTAGTTTGTCTGAAGTTTAGATTTCAGACCGCGCCGTTGTTATGATCGTTAACCAGATGAGGACTCTGGTGACATCACTCACTGAACGGGGCGCAGTGTACCACCATCCTCTTGATAGGAGCTGTTGTAACAGTCACTGGTGAGCCCCAACAAAGTCCACCAATGGTAGTGTCAGGAGCTCACGGTTAGACTCCTGGCACCAATCAAACCATGAAAAGAAGCAGCGTGAAGCCAGGGACTGTGAAGCCAGGAAGCGTGAAGCCCGGTGGTGCGCCACTCACAGGAAGGTCAAAGGTATCTGCACTGACAATAACGAGAGAGAGAGTAGGACTACAGCTGCTGTACATGGAGAGAATATTCGATTCTCTTTCCATTTTACGTCTCACCTTTTTACGTTCCACTTTCACGTTACAATTTGTTACTTAAGTCCCAGCTGAAAGTCTACGTGAACTATTTTTGTCAATCAGACATCTTCCTTTTTGTTTGCTTACATCCCTACCGATATTTCTGGGCCACCTACTTGGCGCTTATATGCTCCACTTCTTAATGTGGGAAGCACCAGGGGTGTGATATCCCCGGTGTAACTACGATGAAGACAGTTTCTATTGAAAAGGTGTTTTTTTATTTTATTTGGCTATAGCTTTTAACTCTGCGGACGGATGTGCACGATACTTCGTGCTACAAACGACATAACTCACGGCCGACCGCCATGCACGAAACACATACTTGTCAAAGGCACAGGTGCACAAAAACAGTTAACTGGCGAACAGCCTGGCAGACGACCGAGTTATGTCCTGTGCACATTCATAAAGGTAACAAGCAAAATTCAGTGGTTTTACCTGTTGAGACAAACATACATATAAGAGAGAGAGAGAGAGAGAGAGAGAGAGAGAGAGAGAGAGAGAAAAAAAAAAAAAAAAAAAAAAAAAAAAAAAAAAAAAACAGAGCTCTTGTAGTGACCTGCTGAGGTTACAGGAAGTGGGGTCTGGAAGGAGCAAGTAAACTACAACCTGGGTTCCAGGTACAGAGCCACTAAAGACTGTCTACCTCACTTCAATGTCGCGTGCTACGAAAGCGCCATATTCCATTATGAAGACAAAAACAAGCACTGTAAACATCATGGAAAACAATGATTAAACCACCAACAAAGTGACCCCAAACCCAGAGATATGGTTGCCAGGCTGGCTCACTCACCTTCAGCACGATCTCGTTGACCGTGGCCGAGTCGGACTCGAAGTACTGGTGCTTGTAGTCGTGATTGCTGAGATAGGTAAGTTTAAATATGGAGTGGCCTGTAACGAGAAGGAGAGGCGGTGAGAAGTGTCCACTTGCGGGCTTCCAACAAACAGAACTCAGAGGGCGAGATGGATGAACCATCCGCCTGCAGAAGGACAGCCAGCAGCCAAGTGCTGGCCAAGCTTCTCATCTCACTTCAGTTTGGTCAAGTGTCACCTGGGTGGCTGGCGAAACCTTCTCAACGCAGGCTGCCTAGCTTCCGAAGACTGCCTTTGGCATCTGCTCACAAGATCAGAGATGCATGAACAGGGATGTGGAATCAGGGGCGCAGCTTGGGCAGTAAGATTGGGGAGGTGAGCCTCAGATTTTCCCAGAATCAACCTGGTATATAATGTTAAAATACACTATAAGTGGTTCTCAACCTTTTGACTTCATTGGAACCCACTTTATCATTACTGGAATCGGGGACCCCCACTGAATCATTATTGGAGTCTGGGGACCCTCTCATTGGCTCATTAGTGAAAGCTGGGGGACCTACCCTGTTAATATTATTTAATTTTCTAAGCAGCAGCGGACCCCTGGAGGAGGCCTCGAAGACCCCCCGGGGTCCCCGGACCACAGGTTGGGAACCACTGTACTATACGACAAGCAGGGTGCATCAGGTGAGCCTATGGACAGTGGAAAGGGAGAGGAGTGCGGGTTGGCAGGAGTACTAAGAGAGAAAAAAAACAAAACAATATTTTGTAAAATAACCAATATCTTTGAGAACTCTAAAAACAAAGATGGAGAGTGTGTGCCATGTTGTCTGTATGTAAAAATTCCTGGTGAAATCCAACTGATATCTCACAATACCCGACTGAAAGTACCTGTAACCAGCTATTAATCAAAACATATTTATTAGGGGGGTGTAACACCTCAAACACCCTCTGTGAAGCTCTCCCTGTATTGTTACAAGAGACCTGCATGAGATTTACATGAACTCTAGGCCCTGCTATGCTTTACTTGACACTACCATATTTGCATACACATAAACACAATCAGTGTTGCACCTTATGGTTTCAAGAACTCAACAAAAGAATAGGGATTCAAGAAAAAAAAACACTCCCACATCAGAAAGTGTGTAAATGCTCGGGAGCCCTAGACTGAGGCTACACAGAAGACACTGACCATGCCGGCCGAAGCAGGCTCTCACTTATCTTTGTTTTAAACCTGTAACTCTATGAATAACTAATCACCAAAAACGAATTAGTAAAATGTTAAAGTGGTATTATAGTTTCTTTCTTTGAAGAATCAGGGTACCCACTATCAAACACCACATACATTTCTGTGGTTGGAAAGGAAGTAAGACTGTCCGACTGGAAACCTCACCAACTGGGGTCAGGGTTTACCAAAGGGCCCTGAAGCACAGGTTGGGCAGGGGACCCAGATGGGTGGCTCAAAAAGGCTGAGATAAAGGGATGGCTTTAAAGGACCCACTCTCGTGCAGAAACTCTAAGTTCTATCCTGAGCGCCCTGTAGTAACAACAAGGCAACTCATAGCGCTTTATGCAGTTACACAACACAAGCACATACATGACCGAAATCTCATAAATGTTTTATCATCACGAGATTGGAGCACCTCTGGAAGCATGTTCCACCAGGCCCATGTGTGACATGGACCTCCACAGTACCAAGGGATTGACCAGCACCACAAGTGAGGCGAGTTTCCTGGCACCGCGGCCTGCCCTGCTCCTTACGCACATGATCACATTCCCCTGATGAGACATATGTAGCTCGAGGCACTGTCCAGGCCCTAACATTACTCTCATTGTATCTTGGGGGAAGATAGGGGGCCGGATGTCAATCTGCACAGGGCTAAAAGGACAAAAACACTATTAAAAAAACCCACAGAGTAGATGTGGAATATGAAGTGTAAAATAAGAAAAGGACAAAGAATCTGGGATAAGTTAAATATGCCACTGTCCAGATAGTTCCTCCCTGGCTCTCAAACAATACATTCTGACATTTGTATTGAGTTTTGGGGGTCTTGGAGAGGGGCAGTTAGATGGAAATATATTTACCCAGGAGAATTTACCAGAGTGGGTTTTAAACTGAGATATGCGATTGCAAATTTCCACTCTCCTGTCCACAGATACTGAAAAGTGTAGGAAGAGGTCACCTCTCTGATCACCTAACCTGCCTGCCAGGGAAGGCATCAGGGTCACTGAACCCACAGGTCTCCAGTATTACACTTACAAGGAGCACCAGGTGACATACAAGAGGCTGCCCACTGGTCCCCTGCAGCCAGCTACCCGGGTACCGCTCTCCGGCCCAAAGCCAATGAAACGAGATATAGGTCTAAAAACGAGAACACGAGGCAGTCAGTCACTCCAAAGTGAATCTTTTCCTTTTATACTTTGGATGACAACCCTGTAATATTTTAGCACAAGAGACTGTTCTTTTCCATCCTCCAAATATTGAATTATGAGAGAGGAGAGGGGTATACGAGAGTGGTTCAGAAAACATGTAATTCTATTTTTGAGTTTGTACAACAAACTGGAACGCAGCCTGTAAATTTGTGGTCCCCGTATTTTATGCTGGCATCTTAATGAAACATCATTATGACATACTAATCAGCAACATAAATTCGTTTCAGAAACTGGCTAATACCTTTAAGGGAAAAAATATCTTTAAATCATCCCACGTATTAAGCTTTCCAAGTTCTGAAGAAAAGAAATGGAGAATTCTTGCCCAGTACTTATCAGCATGGTAATATATTCATGACTCCCACAGAGACGCAGCTCCATTCAGCAGTTTTACATGCTACCAGTACGCAGGTTCTGTTCACAAATCACTGGAGGCGTACTGTGGAGCTCTGAGAGAGGTGCTGAGAATCAGACTAAAATCCCACTGTCGGTGCATCCCGGGGAGATGGGGTTCAGCACTTGGCAATCGGTGCCTCTAATAAGAACTAACGCCTTCCGACACTTCTTTACCAGAACTCAGCACAGACCTCTCAGCGATATGGAACCTTCTAGCCTGCTGGCCACTTGATGTGTCTCATCATGGCTGCTTCGTAAATACGCCTCTTGTAGCCCGCCACACCCCACGCGGTACTTGGGTAAATGTATACTTGGAGTATGGGAGCACTGGACCCGATAAACCACTGATCCAAATATACTGCCCATCTCGAACGCGAAGGCCATTTATATAGTACCAAATTCAATTCAGCAGCCAGAGTGGCTTGTGAGATGAGGTTCCAAACCAGTAAACAAATTTGATGTGGGAGGCGGTGGGGATCAGCCAAGTCAGGCTTTCCAAAAACTCTGACTGGATGGTTCTGAAGCTCTTTCACAAGACGGGTAGCTCTAGTCAGGTACCGGAAAGACTGATGTCTCTTGAAGGATGAGGTGAACAAGGTCCTTGCAAAATGTGAGGCACATACTTACAAGCTAAGCAATGCAGGCTGAAACCTACATTGCCTCTGCGTTTTACCACCATCACACAAATCACAAGAGACAATAACACCACAGTCTTATGTTCAAAGATTGAGGCAAATCAAGGAATGTTGGGTCTCCAGCAGAAGACTAACTGACCGCCAGTGGAGAGTGGGAAAATACTCTTCTCCCCGGACACCAAAAAGTGAATTCAACACTAAGAGTCAAGTGGGGGTGGATAAGAGCATGGAATATTTATTTTCACCAAGGGGGTGGTTTATTAGCCAGGTACTTCATAAAAAGAAAGAACAGTTTACAATAATTTTAATGAAAGAATATGCTTTTGGTTGCTTGAGACAAACAACGCGGTCTGCAGTGCCCTTTAGATTTTCCATCATTCATGGTGATATTTAGTTAGCACAATATAAAAATGGGCTGCACAAACCATTTTATTGTTTACAAAGGACCAGACCACTGCTGATGCAGTTCATACGGAATACAGGCATGCATCCTGAAAAGCTGTGTAATCCCAATTAATCTCCAGCCAATTTCTGCGAGATCATTCTCAAACCCTCATACCAAAATGTTTTAAGGTGAGCTCTTGACCTTGTAAAAAAAAACATGCTGGCTAAAGTATATTTGGGCAAAGGGTGGATAAACTGGCTTGGTTCCAGCAGCTGAACCTCAATGTTCTCGCCTATCTACCATTGTCTCTTGGAAAGACTCATTCATGATGATCTGAGAGAGGGAGCTCCATCAGACAAACAACGGACGAACAACTGGAGGTCCTGAGTTTGTTCATAAGCATGTAGATGATAAACAACAGTGGGAAGGGGGTGGGGGAGAGATGGAAGGGGGGGGGGGGGGAGTCTGAAAAATCCCATAATAAAGTATTACAGAGTCAATGTACTTGTGGGGAGGGGGTGGTAGGGGTACAACGGGTCTAGTGGAAGTACACCCCCCCCCCCCCAATCCAATCACAGCCAAAGTTTGCTCAAAGTTCCAGCAGGACAGAGTGAGCCAAGAAAACAATGACTGTCAACAAACCCAACAGGACGAGCAGAGAAAGTGACTCGCTTTAGAGCTCGGTGAAGGCTGACTTTGGAGCTACAGGCGTAAATTCCATCCCTGATATACTGCAGACACCCGTAGACCACAGGTTGGGAACAACGGCGCTGCTAAGCTACCTGTACAGAGAGGGGTTTCTAAGGGTTAGGTGGGACGGCTGTGAAGGTTTTCTGTGGTTGAGATGTGATTTCTATACGACTGCTGGGGCTTTTGCCTTTTTTATGTTCTCGTTCATAACTTTCTGAGCTGGTTTGAGCTAAAGTGGTGCAATGGGTAAATTAACAAATTGAAGAAGAAGTTGACGCTGTGGGGATGGTGAGTGGTGAAAGTATGTCTGATTAACGAATAGTGCGTTTGTAAGCGTGTGCGTGTGTTATACAGAGAAAGAAAGTGCATGGGTGGTGAGCCATTTTATTTTCCTTAATAATCTTTGAGTTGGTGATGGTTTGGAGCTGTTGGGTTATTGAGTGATGGGAAGCAATTCTATTGAGTATCTGAGGCTTTTCATGCTTGAGAGTCACCTGTGGTATGTATGATGTAGGCTGGTTAGTTTTCAATGTTCTGTAAGTGCCTGTCTGTGTAAGTAGCTGTGGATATGTGAATGGTTCTGGGTGAATAGTGTGTGTGCCCGCTGACAGTGAGGGACGTCGTCAATGAGTCGTATGATATGATGAGAGATGTGAAACAAACTTCACTTGTTTAAAACTGGTTTGAATGACATGAGCGGCTTCACATGGTGGTAGGGCACTTGACCGCAGAGTAGAACCTCTTACTGAGTGGTGGCGTGTTGTGCTGTGAGAGCGGTGCTACGGGTGGTGATCTGGTGAGGGTTTGGGTGGGTGGCAGGTTAGGGAGAGGCATGCAGGTGTGAATAACTGCAAAAGTAGTACAGTGAGGAGTTGGGGCGAGTGTTCAGTCACCAGTTACTAGGAATAAGTGTTTGGAGAGTGGTGGTGTGAGTGGTGGCATGTGGGTGAATTGTGTTGCTCTAGGTGGATTTGATAGAATGGATTTGTGGGAGAATGATGAGCATGATGCTGTAGGTAAGGTGAGGTGCTTAGTTTAACAGAGAAGAGTATCTCGATTAAAAGATGTTAGCAGATTGGAGGGGGGTGGGTGTTCTACTCCAAACATGAGTGATCTTAAGCGAGGGATGGGTACCTGGAAGCCCCGATCACTTCCCACTGATGGCAGCTCCTCTGCAGAGTCTGGGTGAGGAGCCAGAAGATGACATCAGAAGGAGACCAGGACTGGTACGGAGGCGGGTCCTAGCAGCACTGCGCTTGAGTGCAGTACAGGGAATCTGGGCGGCGGCGGGTCACATGATCTGAAGGATTGACAGTTTCCTTCACCCTCCCCATCTGCCAGGATATTGGTCTTCAAGTGTATAAGTGGCTGCAGAATGGCAGGTTCCACTATGAAAGCTTGCAATTCCATTCCAAAATACTTAAAAGAAAAATATGCTCATAGGTTGACACAAAGGGGCCATTCAGTGGAGAAAAAAGATCTTTCTTAGCCCAGCTGTGCATCACCAATAATAAGAGAACTGGAATGTTCCTTTGTTTTATGGTATCTGATTGCGTCGTGAGTTTTATTGCGTCTTCGTTCACCGAATGAATTAATTCTAGAGGGACTTAAAACTATTTCACACGAGGGACGAGCAAATTCCAGTTTTTGACAAAACAACCGCAATGTAGCAGATAATGAAACTTTGCTTAACCTAAAAGGAAACCTTGCCAGCTAAAGATAAAATCGTTGTCATCTGAACAAAAGCAAACCTTTGTAGGGAAACCAGCACCAGGCAATGATGTTATAAAAAATTGGAACAAACGGCAGTGCAAGGAATATAATGTAAAACGTTTCGTTTTGAATTATCCTCCCAGTGAGCTGCCACTCCTAACCCTACAAACATGTGTCCTTACCAGTGCAAGCATACATTTATGGTGCAGCTAACTTTGTGTACACCCAATTCCTTGTACAATTCCCTGGCCCGGGGAGACGAGGAGCTGAAGAGGGAAGACATCATAGAGTCATTGTGGCAGGGGGTGTGGTGTGTGTGGCTGGGGTGTGGTGTGTGTGTGGCTGGGGTGTGTGTGGTCAGAGGGTGGAAAGGAAGCCAGGCGAGACACCCCAAGAGCACAGACACAGGTGGAATACAAGCGACAGACGAGGTTAGGCATTACAAAGGTCTAGGCGCTTTGGATACAAGAGCTGAGATGAATGCAAACCCCTCAAAAACACTCCTCAAAGACCGATGCCTGATCATTAGATCCCACGTGTAAGCTGCCAGCAATACTGCGCCAGGTAGGAAGAGCGGACACCATTAAACACGGTCAGTCCAGAAATATGACATTGGAATTTGCATGCACTAATGTTAATAAGAATAACACTTCTTTATTTAAGACAAACCCTCCCCAGCCCCTCCTAACACCATATGTCTATGACTTAGCACAGGACAGGACCATATGTCGCCATGTGGACAGAGCAGCTCAAAAAGTCCAATATGTTCTTCGAGGCAGGCTCCTGTGCAGCAGCCGGGCGGGACATATGCAGTGGGCAGACTGCTTTCACGCTCCATCAATTCACACCGCTGCCTCCCAGGGAGCGGGCACAGGATGCCCACAGTGGCAGCACAGAGCTTCAGCAACCCTTGGCGACAAAGAGTTGCACCGGAAGCCTGTCTTTGGGCACAGAGAACAAGCTACTGACTAGCACTCCTTCTAGTGGACACTCTATTTAACCTCAGAATCACCTCCTTGTGAAAATATCCCAGACGTGGGACTGGATCTAGAAAACAAGCAGTACTCCTGCACTTCAATAGGTGACATCATGCAGCTCCATGCCAACAACATTCCACTCTGGAGGGACTACTGGAGCTGCATATATGTGCTGATGTAGGGTTCCTTTGTAGGCTTGTCTGTGGCTCCGACACAAAGCCCATCAGCAAACCGGTATGACAAGTGAGTATCTCTCTAGATTGGGACCTTTTTAGATGGAAAAAAGCCTGTGCCACACAACATGGAGGACGGTGAAGAATCTGTGGTGAGAGTATCCACCAGAACAAGCCATGCCGAAGGTGAGTAACTTGTTCTTCTGATGGACCCTTCTAGCCACAGATTCCTCACCTTGTGAACAGATGCCAAAGCAGTGCCTGCCAGGATGATGGGTCAATGGAATGTCTCACATTGAAAAGTCCTCCAGGACCAACCAGGCAAAGTGCCCATCTCGACAGACCTAACTATCAAGGCACTATAGTTCTTCATGAACGTGTGTACTGATGCCCATGTGGTAGCCTGAAATATATCCAGGACAGGCACTCTGCATGCCAGTACCCTAAAGGAACCATTGGCTTGAACGGAATGAGGCCTCAATCCTTCTGGTGGCTGCTTCTTAGCAGTTTTTAATGCAAGAGACATCCACTTAGAGATGGCTCTTTTCTGCACCGCCCTGTCTTCCTTTGCTCCTGAGCAGCCCAGAAAGAGCTGATCATCCACCCCAAGGTCTCTAGCACGATCATCACAGAGAGTGAGGGCTATTTTGGATCCAAACGGAGTATGTCCTTGTTCAAGCGGTGCGACGGGTCAGACAGGCAAGTAGTGACAGACATGTCACTCATTTCAGTAGGAATGCAGCTGGAGTCCTCCACACCTACATCTCAGGAAAAGAGGCTGGACTGAAAGTGCCTGCAGCTCACAAGTTGACCTGGCACTACTGCACCCAGAAAGACTTTTTTTAGGGTCAAAAGGCGTACCGGGCAACTGTTAATTGGCTAAAAATGGGCGTACATCAAAAAAGTGAGAACCCGATTCATGTCCCAGTGTGGTTTCTAGGAAAAAGGAGCTGTATTGTCAGTAACAATAAGCAGAAACCAATTTGTGGTCACGAGTAGGAAAGGCATGAAATATTTACTCGCCTTCATCAGCTTATTAATTTTGCTTATATCAGTGTCGGTGTGGTGACTGCCTTTCTTAAACCGGTCTTATTCTTCACTTTGTTGAAGAACCAATTGAGAATTCTGAAAAGGATTTTAAGAAAAGAACACTGGACAGGTAAACACCACGCAAATCAGCTAGAACGGTATTCGGCAGGTAACGCCTTAATGCTTCATATTCGCAAGTTACTTTGAGTCAAACGTGAACTTCCACAGGCAGCTGTGTGCTACACCCAGCAAAACAGAGACGCAGCCCCACAGATCGCCTCCACAACTGACCGAGATACCTGCACATCAGGAAAGTACTTTCAAAACAAGTGTTTGTTGTGAATCAATTATGCACTATTAATGATGAAACGGAACTCTATTGGAGGGACAGCAGAGACAACAACTGTGGCAGAGCTGTCACTTCTATAAAATGATTTTACATATCATTGCCAAATAGCAATTACATTTTAAGACGTCTTCATACAAAGATCATGCTGATTCATACTGACGAATCAGCTTATTGCCCTTGATTAACTCTCTGTACAGTATGACCGGGGCTTCAAATTAAGCAGCTGTGGCGTCAAGTTACATTTGTGATAGCATGACAAAGGGACCTGATTTAGAGTGTGGCGATGGGGTTAATCCATCACAAACGTGACGGATATCCCGTCTGCCGTATTACGATCCAATTATATCCTATGGGAATCTAGGACAGCGGACAGGATATCTGCCACTTTGGTGGCAGAGTAACCCCTCCGCCAAACTCTAAACCAGGCCCCACGTCCCTAACACTGGGTGACGGTGAGGTTTGTAGTTCCACTTTAAACCGCTTAGGCCCAATGTAATCTCTTTGGAGGCCACACAGGTTACTGACAGGTTAGGGGTTGTGAATGTTTTGCTTCACTGTTGTAGGGCACTGGATTAGCTTAATCGTATTCCAAAATTCATTTCCAGGACAAAAGTCTGTGCTCGATGTGTCAGTCATTCTAATCTGGTACAGTGATGTATGCATCACTAATGGGTTTTGTTAGTACAGCAATAAAATAGTACTGGTCAATTAAAGAAGACGCTTATAAATGGACCTCACTGAGGATGTTGGAGTCACTTCCAAGCCCCCCCCCCCCCCCCCCCCCCCCAAATCACTCCTGTATTTTACTTTCACCCGGGTCAGCAGTGGTGCAATAACTCTTAGGGTCATGCAGCTGCCCTTTTCTTTTTCCAATTGTCCTTAGTGCCTAAGATGACCAGATGTTGTAAATAAAAGTACAGGAAACTCCACAAAACAGAGGCAGGCCAACAATTTGAATTATTTTGGGTGCCAAGAAGACACATCTGTGGGAAGTGTGCGTGGGCCTGTTACACACTGTCTTTGTGTACACTGGAGGGTACAAGGTTGCATGCCTTCAGGTGGGGCTCTAGGTACCAGACCGGGGCTGCCTGTTCATAGGTGCCACTGGATTCATCGGAGTGGGACTGGCTAACTAGATAAGACAACTCACCAACGTATGGCAGCTTAAAAGGGCAGCACTTCGTTTAATTGGGCGTGATTGCTTTAATTAAGTGCAGGACTGCACTGATTAAGTGAATGACAATTTATTAGGTTAAAACTGAGTTTATCTATCCATGGCTTAGTATATCTTATATGAATTAAATTACACTAAGTGCGATTTCATTAATCCTCATGTAATGGAGTATACAATGGTAGTAAGAAGAAAACAGTGGTAAGCTGTGTTACATGTGTCTGGGAGTTTTGGGGCGTTTCTATTTTGAGGCGTCAGTTTTAGTGCGTATATGTGTGTTCTGATATCTGTGCGCACGTTTGTGTATTTTGGGGTGTGTGTTTTAGAGTGTGCAAGTTTTGTGTGTTGTATTTTGGCATGTGTTTTCGGGTGATTTAGTACATTTCATGTGTGAATGTTCTTTGGTGCGGGTATTCTTGCCATATGTGTGTTTTGACTGATTGTTTGGGCATGTGTGGGTGTTTTGGTGCGTGTATGTGTGTGCTGGTGTGTTTTGGTGTGTTTTTGTATATATGGTTTGGTGTGCGTTTTGAGGGCTCAACTGCTGCACCTGTGTATTCTGGTGCATGTGTTTTAATGTACTTGTGCGCACACTGTGCAAAAGTGTACGCTTCCCCAAGTGTTTGTAATGACATGCTATAAGTGATAACAAAAGGGATCCCTGTTTTAGCTTTGTGATGTAACAAAGACACAGTTAAAACACCACAACAAACCATGAAAAGTGCGCATTCGAAAGGTTTACAAAGTGTTTGCAGGTAAAGGCTCAGTGAAATACAACTGCACTGCCAGAGTCACACCATGGAGAGGTGAACCCAGGAGCCACCACATTACCAGGCACACCGCACCAGAAAAAATAAACACAGCACCACTGAGAGGTGAACTCAGGAGCTACCACATTACCAGGCACACCATCACAGGATGATAAATACAACGCAACACCACAGAGAGGTGAACCCAGAAGTCACCACATTACCAGGCACACCCCCACAGGATAAAAAAATCAAACACAAGATTGCGGAGAGGTTAACTAAGGAGCCCCCGCATTACCAGGCACACCCACCACAGAATGATAAATAAAATACAACACTGCGGAGAGATGAACCCAGGAGCCACCACATAACCAGGCACACCACACCAGGATGATAAACACAACACCACTGAGGGGTGAACTAAGGAGCTACCACATTACCAGGCACACCATCACAGAATAAATAATACACAACACTGCGGAGAGGTGAAATCAGGAGCCAGTACATTACTAGGCGCACCACCACAGGGTGAGAAATAAAACACCACACAGCGGAGAGGTGAACCCAGGAGCCACCACATTACCAGGCACACCACCACAGTTTGATAAATAAAACACGTGGAGAGGTGAAATCAGGAGCCGGTACATTACCAGGTGCACTACCACAGGGTGATAAAACACCACACAGCGGAGAGGGGAACCCAGGACCCACCGCATTACCAGGCACAGCACTACAGTTTGATAAATAAAACACAACACCGCAGAGAGGTGAACTCAGGAGCCAGTACATAACCAGGCGCACCACCACAGGGTGATAAAACACCACACAGCGGAGAGGTGAACCCAGGAGCCACCACATTACCAGGCACACCACTACTGTTTAATAAACAAAACACAACACCGCAGAGAGGTGAAATCAGGAGCCAGTACATTACTAAGCACACCACCCCAGGGTGAGAAATAAAACACCACACAGCGGAGAGGTGAACCCAGGAGCCACCACATTACCAGGCACACCACTACAGTTTAATAAATAAAACACAACACCGCGGAGAGGTGAAATCAGGAGCCAGTACATTACTAGGCGCACCACCACAGGGTGAGAAATAAAACACCACACAGCGGAGAGGTGAACCCAGGAGCCACCACATTACCAGGCACACCACCACAGTTTGATAAATAAAACAGTGGAGAGGTGAAATCAGGAGCCGGTACATTACCAGGTGCACTACCACAGGGTGATAAAACACCACACAGGGGAGAAGTGAACCCAGGAGCCACCACATTACCAGGCACACCACCACAGTTTGATAAATAAAACACAACACCGCAGAGAGGTGAACTCAGGAGCCAGTACATAACCAGGCGCACCACCACAGGGTGAGAAATAAAACACCACACAGCGGAGAGGTGAACCCAGGAGCCAGTACATAACCAGGCGCACCACCACAGGGTGATAAAACACCACACAGCGGAGAGGTGAACCCAGGAGCCACCACATTACCAGGCACACCACTACTGTTTAATAAACAAAACACAACACCGCAGAGAGGTGAAATCAGGAGCCAGTACATTACTAGGCACACCACCCCAGGGTGAGAAATAAAACACCACACAGCGGAGAGGTGAACACAGGAGCCACCACATTACCAGGCACACCACCACAGTTTAATAAATAAAACACAACACCGCGGAGAGGTGAACTCAGGGGCCTGTACATTACCAGGCGCACCACCACAGGGTGATAAATAAACCACCACACAGCGGAGAGGTGAACCCAGGACCCACCGCATTACCAGGCACACCACCACAGGGTGATAAATAAAACGAAAAGGCACTAAGCAGCCATCGCCTCCTTCACTGAGCCCGCACCTCATCAATCACCCTGTTGTCTACTTGAGAGGCGAGCCTTGTAAATGTCACATCCACTCAGGCCCAGGGAGAGGCGAAGCCGAATGCAGCAAGGAGTTTTAATTGGATCGTGTAATTAAACTAAAAAACCTCGGCAGACTGCCTTTGACAGGACAGATGAGGACCTCTTTTAATGGACGGATGTAATATTTGTTAAGAGGATGCGGCGAGGCTCTCCAGCACAGAAGCCACACCAATCATTAGATGGCTAGTTGGGAGGCTCTGTGGCGAGGGTCTCAAGCAGCTTTCAAAGTTAATACATGCAGAAAGAAACAGGAAGGAGGCCTAGGAGCCTCAAACTCAGCACCAGCTCTCCGAGGCCTGCTGTCCTTTTGAGATGTTTCAGTGGATGCAATTAATTAAATGTCGACGAATCAAACGAACCGAAATCCGTTCTTAAGGAACACAGTTTTTTTTTTTACGAGAGAATACATTTACCATGATAATTTCCACAAATTACTTTTCCTCCTGGCTCCGTTTTTCCACCAGTGAACTATATATTCACAGTATCCTATGTTATTTTAATATGTTTGGACTATGCCCGGCCTCCTGTACGTCCCTTCACCCAAGCCCTTGTTTGTGGTCGGCTCGTTCACTGTTCGTGGCTCCGTGCCTGCTTCCTGAACCCCATCCCATAAGACCACCAAGCATAGCTGCTGCCAGACATGCGATACACCTAATATGTTGGCCCTTACAATTTATAAAACACAAACCACCCAGTTTCATATCAATTTTGAGCCCTAGTGCCATTCATCGTTTTTTATTTTATTCTTTAATTCAGGATAGCTTTGTTTATTTTTTTTTACTTTTCCCCTTAATTTTCCACCATAAATATAATTTGCATTTTCTCCGTGGGTGCACGCTCCTGCTCTTAGAACAGTCTCGCTAAATGTGTCTTATTTATACTTAGCTAAAGTGCAGCAGAAATGATTTCCGTTCTCTACCCCCTCCGCCCCAAGTCATAAAATGTTCTTAACAAATCTGACTGAAAGGTGTGCACAAGAAGGGCCTCAATGCCCCAATGCCCACAGAAATACCAGTGCAGTCCAAATAGTGATAAAAAGCTCAGAGAGCGGAGCATCCCCGGAAAATAAAGATGCTGGGCTGTTGCCAGGAGACAATAGGTGGCCACACAAAGTGCTGGCGCAAAGGAGGAGGCAAAGTGCCCCACGAAACACAAAATCGTGCTTCATTGCCAGGGAAGGGCTGGTAAGTGGTACCACTGCCTAGCTTGACAATTATTAGACGCCAATTTTCAAAGGTTTCTTTTGACATCATGTAACCCTTTGAGTCCTTCCAAAGGACAGCTCTGCCTTGGAATGAGAAGCAATCCTGGAAGGGCCTTCGAGGCAGGACATCTGAGCACCCAAACACGAAGCGTGTACTCCAAATCTAGTGCGGTTATCTTGTGATTCGGGTATGTGTTAGGGATCATGATGTTTTATCATTTATTCTGTATTTCATTTATAAAGAACAAAGCATCACATTTTCCCTGTTACAGTCGCTGGGTTCTTCAAGGTTAGTGCTGCAAATTCATTTGTTCCATGGCAAAGACGAAAAACAATCCAGGTGAAAAAACACACACACACAAGAGTAAGATCCTAAAACAACAGGTGTCAGAAGCAATCTGTGGTCGGGATACACGTCCTCCCCGCTGTGCGAGGCTAACTGTTGTGAGATGGGATTCAATTTACACGGAGCAGAGTGAGGACTTAATTCATTCTGAAGACCAGTCTGGTGAGGATAAACAGGCCACATGATCACAGCAGTTCTGTGAGCAGTGATACAAATGGGGGAGCAAACTATGGGATCTTCAGTAGCAGCTGCATTATTTACAAAGACTTGCCTTCAGTGGGAATTCAAACGACCACAGCAGAGGAGTCTGCAGGGGGTGGGTAATAAACTGCACGGATTACTCTGATTCACAACACAAGTGAATGTTCACTCCACAACATTCCCAATTCCAGAGTTATTGTTGCTGCATGTGGCTGCTATGAACCGGCTGCTTGTTGTTAAGAACACGCAGGAATGAATTGTCGGTAGTGGATGGGGTATTATTGAGAGGTACCAAATTAATTCCACCCATAAGTCTAAGGAAGAAACTTGTCGATCAAGCCCACGTAAGCCATATGGGCATACCTGCCTCATTTTTCTAAAGTTTTGATTGGTTAGTTACTATGGCCAGCAAAAGCGGCAGCAAGGATGTTACGTCACAGTGAGGGCTTTCAGTAACAAGGATGCCGCAGTCTTTGGTCAGTCCGCAGCTGTCCTACGTGAAGAATTCAAGTGTTATGTGCTTATTGTTAATACTGAGTGGTTTACATGTGTGTTCTTCAAGTCTATCGCAATGACTCATACCTCTAGCAAGCGTTAACTTTGTTGAAATCCACTTACACCATTTGAGGAAATAAACTCTCTGGATCTAAAGAAAGAGTGGCAAGCCACTGAAAAATAGGCCTCAAATCAGCCGTGATCCAACAGTATACCAGGCTATTCTGTAACATGCTCTTTACCAACAGGGACGTTTCTTGGCAGTGATAGCAGCGGTTGATAACATTTTATCAAACCTGGACGGATGAAAAGTAGAAACGGTTGGGCCCTGCTGTCATGCTTGGTGTACATCTGACTGCTCCCTGAGTCCGGAATAGAGTAAAAGACATTGACATTATTTTGAGAACAACTGCATGGTGTAATGCCTTCTAAATTGAGAAAATCAAAAGCAACATCTTCCCACCCCAAAAAGAACAAAGGCATTCTCAAATTAAGCATGCTATCCCTCCTGAGGGTCTTGGAGCCAACAGGTCTCCCTAGCTGCAAAGACTTTCTAATAGGAGTCGTTCATGCCTACCTCGACAGTGGTAAAGATTTTTCTGCAATAATGTTTTATGTATTATTAACGTATTAAAATATGGTTTTATACTTCATTTTACATATACATATTGATATATCCCTATTGTCTTTGAAAATATTTTGCTTTCTTGTGTAGAAATGCATTTTCCTCACTCTGCCAACTCTCAATTTAGGCCTAGAAGTCATCTTTTCCAAAATGGATGTCACTCTTGTCCTCCAACTGAAGATCTCATTGCTTGTTGTTTCTGCAGTACTTAGTCGAGCAGAAAATTATTTATTTCCATTGTTATTGTTCATGTTATCCTCAATGAACTTTACCCTGCTCCGTGACAAAATTGTGGTTCCCAACCTTTTGACTTCTGTGGACCCCCACTTTATCAATACTGGAAACCAGGGACCCCCACTGAGTCATCATTGGAATCCTGGGACCCCCCACTGAATCACTACTGAAAGCTGTGGACCTAATCTGTGAATATTATTTCATTTTCTCAGCAGTCACCGACCCCCTGAGGAGGCTTTGCGGACCCCCAGGGGTCCCCAGACCACAGGGTGGGAACTACTGCACTAGATCACAGTGTCCTATTCATTTATATAATACGCTGTTGTTTATGTATCTAGTTTGTACTAGCGTCTCCAGATGTCATTAGGATAGAGGGGAGCAGAAAATTATTCATATTGTGAACCACCGCCTCTACTTCTACGCACTCCCAGGCAACTCTGCTCTGCTCCACTGGCCCTCGCCCCCGTGCCTAGGATTCAGAAGAACATGGCTGGAGGAAGATCATTCTCCTACCTCGCCGTGCAGACCTGAAACACGCTGCAGTGTCACCTCAGGCAGTCCCCCTCGCTGGCCCAGTTCAGGAAGGACCTCAAGACCTGGGTTTTCGACTGACCCGCGAGCTCCTTGAGACCCCCCGGTGATAAGTTGTGTACTACAAGTTTCTGATCGATTGAGTGGGATATAGCTTTGATGTTAAGGCAATATGACATTTTAGGGGTCTGTGCTCTGATTTGCTAGTGAAATGATACATTTGCTCATACCATAGGATTCTGCAGTTGTTAATTTCATATGAGAAAATAGGTTAACATATACACTCCTTTTAGTGGCAGCACGGCACTCATATCTACTACAAAGCACCGAGGCTGCAATGAAGGAGAGGAACCTGCTACTTTAATACAAAGAAATATTGGGCCTTTTGACAGGGTTCAGTCGCATGCAGACGTCCAAACCCATGAGGTAAACCTGGGAATTTTTTCCAGGGCGAATGGAGTTTCTCATGCATTTAATCTTTTCAGTTCTAGGACATCCTTATTTGGATTAGCAGTGCATGATAAATATAAATATATTAAATGATTAACCAATAGGGCAGAAACATAATGTTTTTAATTTGTAGTACTATGAAGACGTGATCTGGTATCCTTCACCTGCAAAGTATTATGGATTTTCACAACACACCTAAAATGAGAATAAGTGAATAACAAACGAAAGAACCATCATAGACTAAGATTTCATAAATACACCCATCTTTCTGTCAAACATTAGTGTCTGAAATTACTCAGGCCTCTGAGCAGAAGAAAGACGCCAGAAACACTGTCTTACAGAGCAAACGCTTCGCCTCACTGAGGGCCCATTCTAAGGACATGGTGCCTTCAAAGGAGAAAACACAGCGGAGACCCTCATACTACCACACAACATGGAAAAAAGTTCACACTGGGTATTTTTGAACTCCAGCAGCTTGACAGGTTTCATATAATTTAACCTACACCCTTGAGTTAGATACATTGTGTAAAACACAACATCACTAACTGGGCAAAAGATGCAATGATACCATGCTGAGGAGTTCAGCACAAAAGCGGAGATGCTAAAGATGCTTTCCTGGCCACACACAGCACTAGTGGGTCGTCATGTAGGAGATAATTGCGGTAAAAGCCTAATTCTTGAGAAAGCAAGTTTTTAACCTATGCCATAGCTGTAGAAGGGGAAGGGTCTCAGGTGTCACAGAAGATTCTGTACCCGAGTCAGGGACTTGAAAACTGTCTTTTACTAGTTTTAAGAAATCTGAACCTAAGTTTCAAGGAGGCAACACGAGCTATCGGAATGATGGCGTTGATGAATAGCTGTGAGCTTTAGGGAAGAAAGAAGATACATTTCAATATCCGTTGAGCTGGGATTGTCTTGGACAGTTACCTGGAGGCAAAAATGCAGTCTTCCTGAGACCCCACGCAGACCAAGACAGACTGGACATCACAGGTAAATAATGAAGAAATGCTGTTTTTACAACTGCACATTGGTAATCCTGTTATATATTGTTGACCATACCAACCTTTGGTGCTAGCTTCGTGTGTAACACAAGGTGCAGCCTTAAAGCAAAAACCCAGAGTAAAACTGCAAATCCCACGACGCTGCATTCTCGTAGGACATCTAGCGGCAACTGTGAGGCTACAGGTATACACAGGATGCTTGACCAGCAATTTTACTATGGGACACGATATGCTTTCATCCCAATATCCTGGAAAGCGGTCTGTGGCGGTGGCCATAGATTCGATGGCAGTGCATGACCCTTGACGAATGTGTGACTACAGGGCCGCACCTCTGCCAGCCACGCATAATGTTTGACTAGCCCACGGATAGGGTACTTCAAAGAGTGAAGGCATCTCAAGATAAGATGAGAGCAATAGGCCTCACACATATGAATGACATTTTGGTGTGCAACGTTTACAGGGAACATTGCTGACCCACAGGAAATAGAGAATAACTTGTTTTTATCAATACCTTTGGTACCCTGTAAATAAGGAGAAATTCTTGGGTATACCAATAGGTATTTTTAAGTATGATCTGGACCCCTGCTATTGTCCAGTTGACACTTTATATAGTACTCCAAAGATTGTTTGGTGAAGTCCACCCTGGTAGTATCATCTTACCGGGGTGTGGATAGACAGCCAATGATGAAGCATGCTACTATTTAGTGGGTGAGGCGTCTATTTCAATTCTTGGAAGAATCCGACCGGTGAATCTAATGAGAGGTTAGGCTCAATAATACATTTTTAAAAACCCACTTGGACGAATGGTCCTGATTGTTTTTCCCACAAACTAGTTACCACGGTGTGATATAAGCTTCAGGACTACCCAGCATCCTTGACAAGCAATTTTACTATGGGACAAGAAATGCTTTCATCCCAATATCCTGGAAAGCAGTGCAGGAGGCATAGGATCTCAAAGCATTCACTAATCTAAGGACGAGCATAAGCTGAATCAGATCCAAGTCACCGAGTACAGGTGAATCCCAAATAATGGACACACATCATCAATGTAACTGCCTAAGCAGTAAAGAATTAAAAAAAAAATGCTTCCAATTCATCATGCACGTCATCGTGACCATGAACCAAGAGGCTTTAGAAGCTCACAGGCAAAAGATAACAAACTTTGTTAACTCAGTAGCACAAGGTAGTCAGAAGAAGCATGAACAGTTCAAACCTGAAACCCTCTGTGTTAAAAAATAATTCCAGCTCAAAGAAAAGACACACTTTAAAGGAAGGAAGCGATAGCAGTTCAACACAATATTGTTCGCTAGATGGACCTATCATAGATTTCAACCTTAAATTACAATTCTAAGGAACATCAGCAAATCACGCTCTAAACAAAGGAACAATACTGTCAATATTTCAAGCAACACTACGACGTCCAGGCTAGTCAATGTTGTTGTATTAATATTGAGTTTGCTTCTTAAGTTAGTTACATTGGATGCCCTCGCGCCCCAATGCTGCAGAAGATGGGGCGCAGTCAAGTCTCAAGTCAACAAACTCGCTGGCAAACTATCTGAACCCTTCTCTTTTCCAAATTGTTCATTTCACTTTCTTTTGTTGCGACGTCTGAGTGAAGGTTCAAATCCACTATGGAAGGTGGATGCCAATCGTTTGCCTACTAGGTACCACAAGATTTCAACCTTTCAACCCCCAAGAAGGTGAGGCAATTCCTCTGTGGAGATCCTTGAATCAGACTTAGATTTTATGGGGTTTCCCCTCCTTCCAGCGTCCTCTCTCTGTAACTCACAACCATCACTATTACGGATGACACCATCGCTGAACCATGAGGGTTGAGATAAATAACCAAGTCGTCAATCAATCAGTCATCCACAGTCTGAGAGCACAAACTCAAATGATACAGTGCACGTGATTTTCCACATTTGTAAAAGCAATGGTTTGGCAACCTCTTTGGTTGGGCAGCACAATGTTACAATATAAACCAACCCCTGTTCTTGATTGGGTTCATCACACATTTGCAGGTGTTTTCTTTGTTTTACTGCATTGATCCCTACAGTAGGTAATATTTGTGTTAAGTAGGTGACTTTCCAAGGCATGGACCAAGTTCCTGGCACTGTACATAAATGGATGGAAGCTCGAGAGATTTAGTTGCACTGCTTATCATGAGCTATCAGCGGTAATCAATCGTTATCAGAGGAGCATTAGAGAAGTAAACAGGAAATCACAGTGCAGTGAGACAAGTGAATGGCCTCTGGATGCGTTCAAAACATAAAAACAGGTTTTCTTTTAAACAAGTGGTACAGTAGGTGGGACCTCAGTGGTTATACAACAAATCTAAATGCAAGCAGTGATTCAACAACACTCTCTGCTCATTCCTTGGCACGATTAGACCATGCCAGACAAGGCAAAATTCTAGGCAGCCACAAAACAAAATAATACAGAAATGAGGTAACCGAAATTAACGACCCAGATATCAAACATGGGAATATGGACAGTATAAACCAGGATGCAACACATGTTTCTAATTTGTATCTGAAACTGTTGTAAACAGAAGTGCAACAAAGTAGATCATATAGTTGATCCCTAATTTGGCTACATTGAAATCCAAACATTTTCCAAACACGTGACACTGCATGGGGATTATAGCGTCAAAAGGTAAAGCTCCTATGCTTTTCTGATACTCGAACCGACAGACCAGCAGGCGCGGCCCGTCCCTTAGGGCAGAGGGGCCACGCCCCCCCCCCCCACCTTTTGGCCCACATGAAGAGTGTCTGTCAGGCTGAACAAAAGTCAGCCTGACAGACACGCTTCATTTTCAGCTCAGCCAGCCAGGAGTGAGACATGCACGTTTGCGCAGACTCCTGGCTGCCTGAGCTGAACTTTGCTAGGCCGAGAAGGTCACAGCTCCTAAGGGCGTGACCTCTTCAGCTCAGCAAAGGTGCCTCAAGGCCCTCCCCTGGGTGACGAGGAAACCGTCACCCATTGATGTTGACCTGGGTGCTTCAGGTTTAAGCCCTGAAGCGCCAAGGGCGAGTGTCAATCAGTGACACTTCGTCACAGAGTGGGTTGGGGTCAGCAGTCTCACTGACCCCATCCCACTCTGTGATGAGGCTGGGACTGCTGCCTTCCCTCATTGGCTGACCTTACAGTCCCAACCCTCCTGGCTGAAGGTAAGTGTGTGTGTGTGTGTGTGATGTTTTAAAATGAATGTTTGGTGCGTGCGTGCATGTTTGAATGGTATGAGTGTTAATGGATGTGCGTGTGTGTGAAAGAATGGTTGTGTGTGATGTTTTAAAATGAATGTTTGGTGCGTGCATGTTTGAATGTTATGAGTGTTAGTGGATGTGAGTGCATGTGTGTGTGAAAGAATGAGTGTGTGATCTTTTAAAATGAACGTTTGGTGCGTGAATGTTTGAATGTTATGAGTGCTGTTAATGGATGTGGGCGCATGTCTGTGTGTGAAAGAGTGTGTGAGTGTGTGAAAGAGTGTGTGAAAGAGTGTGTGAGTGTGTGAAAGAGTGTGTGTGAAAGAGTGTGAGAGAGTGTGAGTGAGTGTGTGTGTGTTTCCCACCCACCCCCCTCCCTCCTAAAGCTGCCGGGCCGCCACTGCTGACCAGATATCCTGGAGCATATCCTTGGACAGATTTCTAGGTCAAGAAAAGTTCCAGGAACTTAATATGGTCCTTCAGCTAAAGCCAACCAATTGCATCATCGTAAAGTGATCATATTACTCGATGAAAAAAAAACATTGCTCGATTTTGAACAACAGGAATCTTGTCAACGGAGGGCTCACTCAAGCTAGAAGACTGTTGAACAATAGAAAAACCTCGAAAGCACAATGGCTTGGACCAAAGAAGCTAGATCTGGGACTTTGATAAAGTAAATAAATAATAATAAGCAACTAGTTACAGTACAAACCTGCAAATTAAAATCCAAGTCCGAATCCTATGTAATTCCTACATTTTTATACTGATTTTGCTGCCTCAAGGGGTGTGGCAAATGTATCTGTGTCAGGGCATCTGATCAATGCCAAAAAGACCTGCTGCTTTTCCCGTATTAGGAAGAAGTGACTGTAACACATCCAGGACTTCATCTCCTGCGAGGACATGTCTTGATCTGCGCGCATCTGAACCTGCAGATTATGGGAATCGTAAAATACTGCAATGTTTTCTCAATAAACCTGGATTTGAGCCATAGCTACAGGCTCCTACTACAGAGGGCAGCAGAGATACGCCTGTAGTAAAGGATCTAAACTGGGCTTCTTCTACCACTGGTTCATGATGGCACCACAGAGAGCTATGGGAACTGCCTCTTGCGAAAGGAGGCATGAATCAATCAAACAAGAGATCTTATATCCGGACAAAGCAATACGCTTTTTGACGGAAGATGCCTTTAGTGTGTCACGTTGGTATATGACACAATTTGATCAGTTATACTCCTGATGGGTTTCCATCATCTTCCAGACTCTCATTTTCAACCTGTCAATATCCGCTTTTTACCTTCTCAGCATCAGGACCATGAAGGACAAAACTGCACCAGGTCTGACTACCAAAGGACCTGCAATGCAAGCAGGCCGCAACATCATCTTTTTATAAATTGTATTTATTTTGTGGAGCTTAAGTTCAGTGCAGATGCAATACTTCCTAGTTCACGAATAACCACTATGATTAGAATTCTAACACTTCTATTCTGCACACAGTTACTGTGATGGCTGCTCTGCGGCATTTGTTTGCCCTATGGCTAAAACAGATATTATTTTACCATATGATTCAATGATAAGGTGCCTACTTTACTGCACCATTTCTAGTATACTGTGTACCACAGGGTATCTTCTCCCATAGCCCCCACTCTGCTTAGACACTGTCGACTAACGCGGTGCAGGCGATCCTAAGATGACACTATAATGCATGAATGCACATCCCAAGATGGAAGATGCCAGCTGCTATCACGTGACTGAGGCGTTCCGCTCTAGTGGTGGGGGCGTGTGCAGCGTACTGTTGGAAGAATGTGAGGAGCTATTATGCATTTCATGCAGTTGGTGCAGCGGGGTGCTTCATTGTGGTGCGTTCTATTGCGCTACAAAAACGCATCTTTTCAGCAAAATCATTTCAATAGATATCTAACCTTGCACCCGTTCACCTGAAAAGTCCCCACGGCTTCTTCATCGTTCCCCCCTTTACACCCTCGCTCTCCCTGTGAATATACGCCTTGAAGCGGGCCTTCAAGCAGCATGTGCGCCTTACTGTCATCTATTTAGCTTTTCCACAAAGAGTACAGTAGTGCCTCGACTTTGGTTCACTGACATGAAGCGCTAGCCGTCATTACTACTGAGGCCGCTCCCACTGACCATCCGTCAATCTGATCTAAATCCATCCCTCTTACCTTGAGTACTGCATCCACACACTGATCACCTCTTAACTCAGCACCTGTTCACTTATCAGGGTATAAAATGAGCCTACTGAAAATGGAGAATAAATACAACATGCCTATGGCGAGAGTGGACACACCGCCCCCTTTTCTAATGTTTCGGGGGTAGGTGCTGAGGCTGGTTGCTCTGCAGGATCATCGCTGACCTTCAGTGGGTCCCATGCTGTACTGTTTCGCGCCACTCTGAGGGCACCAGGACCCCAGGGCACACAATTCCTTTCTAACTTCATCTCCACTACCTTCAACAACATGGATCTGTTGCAGCTTCTGACTGCTGCCTCCATGATCTACTGAGCAGGACTGATCTACCCCAGAGGGTCAGTCCGTTCCTCGTATCGCACGGGGTACGACAGCGCTAGGTAGTTCGTTCCCTCTGTAAATCAGTATGATTAGCTGAGGAGGTACTGAATGATCCAGTGCCTCAGTTGCTGTCCCTGGGCACCCCGAGGACTCGTCTCTAATACCAGCGCTGGCATGTGACTCTGAAAATGTGTGATCTTCATCAACTAACTACCTGCCTCTGCCTCTAAATGTAAATACATGTAGTGAAAGCATGTGCATCATAAGGGAGACGTAAAAGAGACATAACGGCAAAGATAGTGAATCTTTGTACAGAGTACACTGTCCTGATTGTCAGGAGAGGGAACAGACTTCAGCTTATTCTGTGCTCAGTTCACAGACTCTCAGGCTCAAGGCCATAAGGGGCTGTGTAATTATGGATGCAGAGCAAACTGCCCATCAGTTGCCTGTGGAATATACAACCAGTCTCTCCTGAAAGACAGTGTTACCGAAGCACATACGGTCCTGCTTCAAATAAACAGGGCTTCGACTGGAGATCTGAACTATGACAGATGATAGAATTGTCAGCCAAGTTACTTAAGGGTCTGACCAGGACCTTTGAGACAACAGGATAATGTTGATGCCACCATCTGGGTATGTGTGAAATTCACATTTTCAAAGTTGTGCTGGGAGTACCTGAATCTCCCACAGCCCTCTTATTCCACCACCCTTCTCCAAAAACCGATCCACCATAATGCGGCATGCCTCGAGGCCCTGCCCTCCTTTCGTGAAGAACGCCTCCCATGCAATCTTCATCGGGGAAGACATTCTGAGGTCCCAGGAACCCTTCTCTTCCCAAGAGGGGCCGAGCTGGTAACAGACAAAAATAACAATTGGCCACCTTTGGGAGTCTTTGTCCATCCTTCTATAGTATCTGCTGAAATTAACACTTGTAAGCCACTTGAGCCTCTAGGAAGCCGTGTCGGTGAACACAACTAAATCGGAAATCAAGGCAGCCTTGTCTTGTACGTCTGCCTACAGAGTTCCTGTTGAGCGATTCAGTGGACAATCAATTGAGCTGCACAATCTGGTCAAGGCCATTCAATCACTACCCTACTGCTAGGACTAGGATTTCTTGGTTTCCCATTCAAACCCTTAATCTCTCCTAAAGCATCGTGTCATGACCCAGGTTCCTGACCGCAAACATAGCCGGTCCAAGTAGCTGGCTGTCGGAAGAAATAGAGAAGGGGACAAAGAGATGTTACTGTGCCCTGCACTGGCCATTTTGAGAACTTATTTTATAGGGAGAAGGGTAGAATTCATGACTTTATGGAGCATGAACCTGGAGCCCTTTGTGTTTTCCATTTCAGGATACACAGTACTAGAGTTATTCTTAGTGACGGTGGACGGATGGCAGGAATCAAAGACTTTCACAAACAATTGACTAAAGGGATATTCTATTCACACCGTCTTAGAAGACAGAGTATACAGTGAATTTGTCACAAAGTACCAAAATTAAATGCAAGGATGCTAGAAGGAAATTCTAAGTAAAGGGTGTCAGTGTTTTAATAAAAAAAAAGAAAGAAAAAAAAACAAGATAGGAAAAAAAATGCAGAAGCAGACAATCCATCAGTTTTTGAGTTAGTAAGTAGAACTCTTTGGGGACCCTGTATAACCAACGGTATGAAGGGCAGATTGCCCACTCCAGTACAGTGCGGTGTCCACAAATGTACCCCACAGAGCGACGAGCTAGCCTTGGGCTCGGAGTAGCGGCAGACCAAAGCTCGTCATAACGAAGGTCACTCAATGGCTAGAAGAGGCGCGGGTCTCTGGGACGCAACGAGTGAAGGCTCAGCAGAGCTTTTCCCTGCAAAGTTTGTGAAGTTCTCGTCAAATCTTTATGAACTTTGCAACTTTTCGTGACGGCTGACAAGTCTGAATTGTCAGAAAATAACCCTCGCAAAAAACTCCTTTCAGGGAAGAACTGGGACGCAAAAAAAGGAAACCTCAAGAAAATTCATTAACAGGTTTTATAAAGTACAACATTTTACACCCCAATGCATTAACCGTCCACAACCCAGCTACCTCGCCTGCCACTCGCTGACTTCATACTTGTCATTGACACTTCAAAGTGCCCCGGTGCTTACTGCTTAGATTTGTGCTACAGAGATACCTCGTACGCGCGTACATTAGAAGCCTATTTCAGTAAAGCATCATCGAATGTGGTAGCGTAAATTAGAGCGGGGCAGAGTGGAGCGGGGCAGAGTGGAGCGGGGCAGAGTGGAGCGGGGCAGAGTGGAGCGGGGCAGAGTGGAGCGGCATAGTTTCAAGTTTATTTATTTATGACACGACATTGGCAATTGTGAAATTCCTGCCAATAGTGATTTTCGCCCTGCTGCCAGCCAACATCTCTTTCTTTAACAAAGACCTCAGAGAGTCGTCACCACTCTTCTCCAGAAAACCACCCAGCGTACAAATCCAGCCAGACCTTGTACAAATGTGCTACTTAAACTCATCTCAAGCCTTAAGATTGCTGCCGAGGGGGCCAAGTTTGCAGATGTTAATTTCCTAAGGACGCAGCCCTCTAGCTTATGTAAAACACCCCATTTAGAAACTCCAACATGCTCTAGGACATAAAGTAACGAGGAAGGTATCTTTGCTCGGTATACTTCTAAGAGAAGTTTAAAATGTCTCCTGCTTGTCGCCCTATAAAGGGCGTTAAAGCCATTGGCTTGGGATACAGCCTTGCTTAGGTTATGTTCTACGTGCACCCTGACACTGATTTTCCCGCAAACAATTCGTCCAAAAAAAGTATATGAGTTTACCCTTTCAAGTTTGAGTTCCTAAAGACCAGCGGAATCTGTCATACTTAAACTTCTTTTTACCATGGAAACACAAAATTTTCCTTTTAGAGCAATTTATTTTTAGAAAGTGGGCTTCTGAGAATTGCCGTAAGGCTTCCAGACTATTATTTAACCCTTCGGA
Organism: Pleurodeles waltl; assembly: GCF_031143425.1. Lineage (NCBI taxonomy): Eukaryota > Metazoa > Chordata > Amphibia > Caudata > Salamandridae > Pleurodeles > Pleurodeles waltl. The sequence goes on from NC_090445.1 coordinate 1,688,375,585, forward strand.
TGTACGATCCAGAATGATTATATCATCAGCATAGAGTAAACAGGTTATCGGCCTCCCTCCCCATATGGGGGCGAAACCCTCACTCCGAGGTAAGAGGACTAGTTAAATCCAGGATGTATAAGGAAAACAGCAATGGGCCAACATACAATCTTGTTTTAAACCATTCTGGGTTGGGATTTCATGAGACAAGCCTCTATCTCTCCCAACAACACCCTACAACCAGGTGGAGGAATGGAGGGCAATTACCAAGTCTAATAGGATACCTGGCATACCTAACCTTGAGCTTTCTCTATAGCGTGGCCCGATCTACTTTGTCAACTGCTGTAGAGAAATCAATAAAGGCTGCATAGAGCAACCCCTTCTCCCACCCTTTCCCATTTATTACCTAGAGGGCCCAGGTGGCGTAGAGTGGAGTGGTGTAAAGTGGAGTGGTGTTGAGTGGCGTAGTCATGGAGTGATAGCACAGTGACATTACAGACAACACATTTTCAATTGAAATGACCATTAAATTTGGACAGATATATAGTTTTACTAATAAAAGTATACAGTGCACATACAAAAATGTGTGGAAATTGCATCACCAAGTGTAATGATTTGCTCTGATCATATTAAAGTATTTGTCCCATCACACTTCAGAAATAACAAAAAATGTGCTTCATTTGTGTTCCTAATTCTGATATATTTCTTAAATACTCGCATAGTTCATTTACACGTGGTGTGCTAGCACAAAAAACTCTTCCTTACCCCCAGTATTCAGCAAAATTGCCACATAAATCCTCTCACTCTATAGTTAGAGAAAGAAGAGTAAAGAAGGGCCCTAGGAGGACAGCGTCTGACATTTGACCTCAGTCTCTGAATGTACAGCAAATGTGACAAGATAAGAACAAGATTTACAGGGCTCTATACTGAAAGGGAGCACTTGGAAGGATACTGTAAATAAGGTTTGGGCAAGGGAAGGTACAAACTGAAGCTGTGTAGCCTAAAGCAAATAAAGCCAGCAAATGGAAAGCAAAAAAATGTGAGTTACAAACAGCACAGCCAACGGCAAGCAATGGGCAGAACGTATTTCTAGGTCAGCTTTCTGAATGTCCCCAAAAGACCTTTAGCAAACCAGACCGGTATGCTGCCTGGTAGGATGCGACCTAAAAAGCAGGACTGAAAACGACTGAGGGGAGGCCAGAGCTGTGTCACACCCCTGTGCCAGGAGTTAATGACAGCGCCTCATCATTGTTGCAGAAACTAACTTCTCTTCCCCTCAGTGAGAGCCACACTCCGGTGCACTCCCCATACGTGAACTGTGATTACCTCTGGTACTACAAACCAGGGTAATAGGTGCACTGTGGGATAACAAACGGTCATGACATTGACTGAACCATTACACCCATTAACTTTCTGGTACACGACTGCTAGACTGGGTAAAAAACTAAAGTAAAATATAAAATACACCACCATTTTATGTGCGTGTGATGGCTTGAGGATGCCTTGTTTTCTGGAAGCAGCTGTTTTCCTAGTATAATAGCTAGCCTGGAAAAGCTTAGGCATTTCAAAGTGTTTTTTTTAATGAAAAAGTGCAGATACTGTAAATTTAAGCTTTGAATTATTGGAGAGGGTGAAGTTACAAACTGTACAATGTCCTTGCTGACAAAAGGGAGTGGGTGTACTGAAGTGGAAGCGGCTTTATGTGGACGGAAAGTGCCTGTGAGCTGAGAGGATGAATCTGTCGTGATGCTAGCCGGCTGGTACCTGGACTCTGTGCTTGGCTGCTCCATTTTACAATCCGTGTTGGGCTACTCCACATTTCATCTGAGGTCAAAATAACTAATTATGTTCATAATAAACAGCCAGATTATTGACAATTGAATAGCCTAGTCCTCAGTATGCATTTAAAGACACCGCATTCGTGAACTGCAGTATGTGGAGAGGATGATGGGGTGAGGGCAGGTGTGTTGCATTATGGGATGTTTTAAGGCACTTTAATAATCACTACATGCCCACAAAAATGACTATTTCTAAAATCTAGCTATTTATGAGGGTATAACTGTTTTACAATCGATGACGTGTCACACACAAGGCACTGCATCACCACCAAAACTTAGAAATGTCACACATAGGCAAGCTCACAACTTGGCAGCTAAGTTAATGTGCAAACGATATTGTAGGGTATTTAAACGGAAATGAACGCATCATTTAGCCTTGGTTGACAATGCAAAAGTTCACAGTGACATGCAATCAATTTGGTCATCTCTAGCAGGCGGTGCAAAATTCTGCTGGAAAAGCTATTTTTCTGCAGATGTGGAACTGAATGGGTGAGAGTGACTTGTGTAACAACATCAATCAAAATGTCGCCAAGCTGGCAGCTCTCAGCAGCCAGACAGGATCTGGGGGGGATCTGAAGCAGGGCCAACTCCTCATCAGACGGCTGGCACAGGTACACATTCTCCATGCACTCTGCCTTCCTTCATCTCAGTGCCGTCTGATTTTACCAAGCCATGCAGAACCGCTCTATTGCGAGACATAACAAGCATTGGCAAAACCTATTACTAGCGTATTTGGGACCTATTTGCTTTGCTTTACAGCATCAGTAAAGGTGCTGTGCAGCATGCCTAAAAAGCTCTCCTCATTACAGCGTTGGTAACGTGATGGACTGGCTGGTGTAGAAAGTTGTCACTACTTTGGAAAGAAACTGTACCACAGTCTGAACTAGTTTGTCTGGAAAAAAGGCTGTATATGGTGGGTTGACGCAAGGAGCTTGGAGCTCTTCTTAGCCCCTGATATGGAGTTTTACTAACCTGTGCTCCAGCGCACTTTATGCATTAATAGTACTGACCCCCCCCCAAACACACACACACAAAGTATGTCACACATAGCAATAGAAAACAGCAATATATATCCTGAGTCCCTTACAGTAGGGGTACGTTGGTCTCCTACCAATAGTAGACAGTAAGTTTACCCGGGAGGGAACACTGGGCGGCCTGGTGCAGACTGCGCAAGAGGGCCGGCTAGAAAGTATTTACCCACCATTATTTTCTTTAATACACCATCCTCTGCTGTACCCGGCTCAAGAGGCAAAGGCAATCCAGCAACTGTGTTCCATGCAACTCACCACTTTGGGTGACATTCACCCAGAGGGTCGCTCTATTGACTTACAATCAGTTATGGCCAGACTGGCACGCCCAGCTCTCAACCCGCTTCTATAGTTTAAGTTTACAGCGGCATGCAGGGCCACCTCTGGACACCTCGCCGGGGTTTAGCCCACTCATGGTAGTGCTCTCGTCAACAATTATAGATTGCATGGTGTCTATACACAGCGGTTCACAGGGCGGCACCACTGGTTGTCCTGAGATTTAAACATAAATGGAAGGCAAACCTTGATGATCCATTAACATACGTAGACTGGGCATACCTCGTATGGAAGTCAGCGCCTGTCCAGGAATAGCTGCTACAGAATGATGCACTTCAAATACCTCCATAGATTACACCATAACCTCCACAGCTTGAAAAGATGTGGTTTGCTTGACTGCGCTAGTTGTAGGCGATGGTGGGCCCTGATGTTGACTTCTTGCATTCAGTGGTCTTGTCCTCAAATTAACAGCTATTGGCACACGATACTCTCCACGCTATCTGACAAGACCTTTCAACAGTGACTATCACTAACTCCTACAGGGGTGTCTTTCTGCGCATCTTATCAGAGCCCAGGGATACC